>NC_083726.1:81816081-82116081 GCF_028564815.1 Eubalaena glacialis | reverse complement strand
TGGTACTGAAACGGGTGCTGAAGCAAGGCCCCTAGGAGTGTTGAAAAGCTTACTACCTTGAAACTAAAGCAGAACAACGATGAACGCCTCAAGAGCTGCTGCACGCCTCTCGTTTTGCAAGGATAATCAGGGCCTTACTTCGAAGCTTGGGCTCACGTTGACTTTCACTTTAGGTATAGCGCAGAGCAGGGTGAGCTTCCAACAAGGAACTGGAAACCCAAGGTTTCTTAGGAGAAAACTCATTTTCTTCTCAGAACCATGCCGGCAGTGAGGAAAACCCCGGCAACAACAATGCTTTTCAGGTAGCTTCGAGCCCGCATGAACGGAGCTTTCATAATGGGAATAGAAGTTTTATGCCATCAGTCTCCAATTTCTAGGTTGACACGCAGCATACACGCAGGACCAGAGCTTACTGTCTCTACGCAGTGTTCTGGTACCGAAACGGTTGATTAAGCAAAGTCCCTAGGAGTCTTGGAAAGCTTACTACCGTGAAACTAAAGCAGAACAGCGATGAAGGCCTCATGGAGCTGCTGCACGCCTCCCGTTTTGCCAGCATAATCAGGGCCTTACGTCGAGGCTAGTGCTCACATTGACTTTCACGTTTGGTATAGAGCAGAGCAGGGTGAGCTTCCAACTAGGAACTGGAAGCACAAGGTTTCTTTCGAGAAAACTCATTTTCTTCTATGTGCCATGCCGCCTGTAAGTAAAATCACGGTAACAACAGTGCTTTTCAGGTAGCTTCGAGGCCGCATGAATGGAGCTTTCAAAACGGGAAAACAAGCGTTGTGCCATCAGTCTCTAATTTCTAGGTTGACACGCAGCACACACGCAGGAGCAGAGCTTCCTGGTTCTACGCAGTGTTCTGGTACTGAAACGGGTGCTGAAGCAAGGCCCCTAGGAGTGTTGAAAAGCTTACTACCTTGAAACTAAAGCAGAACAACGATGAAGGCCTCATGGAGCTGCTGCACGCCTCTCGTTTTACAAGGGTAATCAGGGCCTACTTCGAAGCTTGGGCTCACGTTGACTTTCACTTTAGGTATAGCGCAGAGCAGGGTGAGCTTCCAACAAGGAACTGGAAACCCAAGGTTTCTTAGGAGAAAACTCATTTTCTTCTCAGAACCATGCCGGCAGTGAAGAAAACCCCGGCAACAACAATGCTTTTCAGGTAGCTTCGAGGCCGCATGAACGGAGCTTTCATAATGGGAAAAGAAGCCTTATGCCATCAGTCTCCAATTTCTAGGTTGACACGCAGCATACACGCAGGCCCAGAGCTTACTGTCTCTACGCAGTGTTCTGGTACCGAAACGGTTGCTTAAGCAAAGTCCCTAGGAGTCTTGGAAAGCTTACTACCGTGAAACTAAAGAAGAACAGCGATGAAGGCCTCATGGAGCTGCTGCACGCCTCCCGTTTTGCCAGCATAATCAGGGCCTTACTTCGAGGCTAGTGCTCACATTGACTTTCACGTTTGGTATAGAGTAGAGCACGGTGAGCTTCCAACTAGGAACTGGAAGCACAAGGTTTCTTTCGAGAAAAGTCATTTTCTTCTATGTGCCATGCCGGCTGTAAGTAAAAGCACGGTAACAACAGTGCTTTTCAGGTAGCTTCGGGGCCGCATGAATGGAGCTTTCAAAACGGGAAAACAAGCGTTGTGCCATCAGTCTCTAATTTCTAGGTTGACACGCAGCATACACGCAGGAGCAGAGCTTCCTGGTTCTACGCAGTGTTCTGGTACTGAAACGGGTGCTGAAGCAAGGCCCCTAGGAGTGTTGAAAAGCTTACTACCTTGAAACTAAAGCAGAACAACGATGAACGCCTCAAGAGCTGCTGCACGCCTCTCGTTTTGCAAGGATAATCAGGGCCTTACTTCGAAGCTTGGGCTCACGTTGACTTTCACTTTAGGTATAGCGCAGAGCAGGGTGAGCTTCCAACAAGGAACTGGAAACCCAAGGTTTCTTAGGAGAAAACTCATTTTCTTCTCAGAACCATGCCGGCAGTGAGGAAAACCCCGGCAACAACAATGCTTTTCAGGTAGCTTCGAGCCCGCATGAACGGAGCTTTCATAATGGGAAAAGAAGCCTTATGCCATCAGTCTCCAATTTCTAGGTTGACACGCAGCATACACGCAGGACCAGAGCTTACTGTCTCTACGCAGTGTTCTGGTACCGAAACGGTTGCTTAAGCAAAGTCCCTAGGAGTCTTGGAAAGCTTACTACCGTGAAACTAAAGAAGAACAGCGATGAAGGCCTCATGGAGCTGCTGCACGCCTCCCGTTTTGCCAGCATAATCAGGGCCTTACTTCGAGGCTAGTGCTCACATTGACTTTCACGTTTGGTATAGAGTAGAGCAGGGTGAGCTTCCAACTAGGAACTGGAAGCACAAGGTTTCTTTCGAGAAAAGTCATTTTCTTCTATGTGCCATGCCGGCTGTAAGTAAAAGCACGGTAACAACAGTGCTTTTCAGGTAGCTTCGAGGCCGCATGAATGGAGCTTTCAAAACGGGATAACAAGCGTTGTGCCATCAGTCTCTAATTTCTAGGTTTACACGCAGCATACACGCAGGAGCAGAGCTTCCTGGTTCTACGCAGTGTTCTGGTACTGAAACGGGTGCTGAAGCAAGGCCCCTAGGAGTGTTGAAAAGCTTACTACCTTGAAACTAAAGCAGAACAACGATGAACGCCTCAAGAGCTGCTGCACGCCTCTCGTTTGGCAAGGATAATCAGGGCCTTACTTCGAAGCTTGGGCTCACGTTGACTTTCACTTTAGGTTTGGCGCAGAGCAGGGTGAGCTTCCAACAAGGAACTGGAAACCCAAGGTTTCTTAGGAGAAAACTCATTTTCTTCTCAGAACCATGCCGGCAGTGAAGAAAACCCCGGCAACAACAATGCTTTTCAGGTAGCTTCGAGGCCGCATGAACGGAGCTTTCATAATGGGAAAAGAAGCCTTATGCCATCAGTCTCCAATTTCTAGGTTGACACGCAGCATACACGCAGGACCAGAGCTTACTGTCTCTACGCAGTGTTCTGGTACCGAAACGGTTGCTTAAGCAAAGTCCCTAGGAGTCTTGGAAAGCTTACTACCGTGAAACTAAAGCAGAACAGCGATGAAGGCCTCATGGAGCTGCTGCACGCCTCCCGTTTTGCCAGCATAATCAGGGCCTTACTTCGAGGCTAGTGCTCACATTGACTTTCACGTTTGGTATAGAGTAGAGCAGGGTGAGCTTCCAACTAGGAACTGGAAGCACAAGGTTTCTTTCGAGAAAAGTCATTTTCTTCTATGTGCCATGCCGGCTGTAAGTAAAAGCACGGTAACAACAGTGCTTTTCAGGTAGCTTCGAGGCTGCATGAATGGAGCTTTCAAAACGGGAAAACAAGCGTTGTGCCATCAGTCTCTAATTTCTAGGTTGACACGCAGCATACACGCAGGAGCAGAGCTTCCTGGTTCTACGCAGTGTTCTGGTACTGAAACGGGTGCTGAAGCAAGGCCCCTAGGAGTGTTGAAAAGCTTACTACCTTGAAACTAAAGCAGAACAACGATGAACGCCTCATGGAGCTGCTGCACGCCTCTCGTTTTGCAAGGATAATCAGGGTCTACTTCGAAGCTTGGGCTCACGTTGACTTTCACTTTAGGTATAGCGCAGAGCAGGGTGAGCTTCCAACAAGGAACTGGAAACACAAGGTTTCTTAGGAGAAAACTCATTTTCTTCTCAGAACCATGCCGGGAGTGAAGAAAACCCCGGCAACAACAATGCTTTTCAGGTAGCTTCGAGGCCGCATGAACGGAGCTTTCATAATGGGAAAAGAGGCTTTATGCCATCAGTCTCCAATTTCTAGGTTGACACGCAGCATACACGCAGGACCAGAGCTTACTGTCTCTACGCAGTGTTCTGGTACCGAAACGGTTGCTTAAGCAAAGTCCCTAGGAGTCTTGGAAAGCTTACTACCGTGAAACTAAAGCAGAACAGCGATGAAGGCCTCATGGAGCTGCTGCACGCCTCCCGTTTTGCCAGGATAATCAGGGCCTTACTTCGAGGCTAGTGCTCACATTGACTTTTACGTTTGGTATAGAGCAGAGCAGGGTGAGCTTCCAACTAGGAACTGGAAGCACAAGGTTTCTTTCGAGAAAACTCATTTTCTTCTATGTGCCATGCCGGCTGTAAGTAAAAGCACGGTAACAACAGTGCTTTTCAGGTAGCTTCGGGGCCGCATTAACGGAGCTTTCATAATGGGAAAACCAGCCTTGTGCCATCAGTCTCTAATTTCTAGGTTGACACGCAGCATACACGCAGGAGCAGAGCTTCTTGGTTCTACGCAGTGTTCTGATACTGAAACGGGTGCTGAAGCAAGGCCCCTAGGAGTGTTGAAAAGCTTACTACCTTGAAACTAAAGCAGAACAACGATGAAGGCCTCATGGAGCTGCTGCACGCCTCTCGTTTTACAAGGGTAATCAGGGCCTACTTCGAAGCTTGGGCTCACGTTGACTTTCACTTTAGGTATAGCGCAGAGCAGGGTGAGCTTCCAACAAGGAACTGGAAACCCAAGGTTTCTTAGGAGAAAACTCATTTTCTTCTCAGAACCATGCCGGCAGTGAAGAAAACCCCGGCAACAACAATGCTTTTCAGGTAGCTTCGAGGCCGCATGAACGGTGCTTTCATAATGGGAAAAGAAGCCTTATGCCATCAGTCTCCAATTTCTAGGTTGATACGCAGCATACACGCAGGACCAGAGCTTACTGTCTCTAAGCAGTGTTCTGGTACCGAAACGGTTGCTTAAGCAAAGTCCCTAGGAGTCTTGGAAAGCTTACTACCGTGAAACTAAAGCAGAACAGCGATGAAGGCCTCATGGAGCTGCTGCACGCCTCCCGTTTTGCCAGCATAATCAGGGCCTTACTTCGAGGCTAGTGCTCACATTGACTTTCACGTTTGGTATAGAGTAGAGCACGGTGAGCTTCCAACTAGGAACTGGAAGCACAAGGTTTCTTTCGAGAAAAGTCATTTTCTTCTATGTGCCATGCCGGCTGTAAGTAAAAGCACGGTAACAACAGTGCTTTTCAGGTAGCTTCGAGGCCGCATGAATGGAGCTTTCAAAACGGGAAAACAAGCGTTGTGCCATCAGTCTCTAATTTCTAGGTTGACACGCAGCATACACGCAGGAGCAGAGCTTCCTGGTTCTACGCAGTGTTCTGGTACTGAAACGGGTGCTGAAGCAAGGCCCCTAGGAGTGTTGAAAAGCTTACTACCTTGAAACTAAAGCAGAACAACGATGAACGCCTCAAGAGCTGCTGCACGCCTCTCGTTTTGCAAGGATAATCAGGGCCTTACTTCGAAGCTTGGGCTCACGTTGACTTTCACTTTAGGTATAGCGCAGAGCAGGGTGAGCTTCCAACAAGGAACTGGAAACCGAAGGTTTCTTAGGAGAAAACTCATTTTCTTCTCAGAACCATGCCGGCAGTGAGGAAAACCCCGGCAACAACAATGCTTTTCAGGTAGCTTCGAGCCCGCATGAACGGAGCTTTCATAATGGGAATAGAAGCCTTATGCCATCCTTCTCCAGTTTCTAGGTTGACACGCAGCATACACGCAGGACCAGAGCTTACTGTCTCTACGCAGTGTTCTGGTACCGAAACGGTTGATTAAGCAAAGTCCCTAGGAGTCTTGGAAAGCTTACTACCGTGAAACTAAAGCAGAACAGCGATGAAGGCCTCATGGAGCTGCTGCACGCCTCCCGTTTTGCCAGCATAATCAGGGCCTTACGTCGAGGCTAGTGCTCACATTGACTTTCACGTTTGATATAGAGCAGAGCAGGGTGAGCTTCCAACTAGGAACTGGAAGCACAAGGTTTCTTTCGAGAAAACTCATTTTCTTCTATGTGCCATGCCGCCTGTAAGTAAAAGCACGGTAACAACAGTGCTTTTCAGGTAGCTTCGAGGCCGCATGAATGGAGCTTTCAAAACGGGAAAACAAGCGTTGTGCCATCAGTCTCTAATTTCTAGGTTGACACGCAGCACACACGCAGGAGCAGAGCTTCCTGGTTCTACGCAGTGTTCTGGTACTGAAACGGGTGCTGAAGCAAGGCCCCTAGGAGTGTTGAAAAGCTTACTACCTTGAAACTAAAGCAGAACAACGATGAACGCCTCATGGAGCTGCTGCACGCCTCTCGTTTTACAAGGGTAATCAGGGCCTACTTCGAAGCTTGGGCTCACGTTGACTTTCACTTTAGGTATAGCGCAGAGCAGGGTGAGCTTCCAACAAGGAACTGGAAACCCAAGGTTTCTTAGGAGAAAACTCATTTTCTTCTCAGAACCATGCCGGCAGTGAAGAAAACCCCGGCAACAACAATGCTTTTCAGGTAGCTTCGAGGCCGCATGAACGGAGCTTTCATAATGGGAAAAGAAGCCTTATGCCATCAGTCTCCAATTTCTAGGTTGACACGCAGCATACACGCAGGACCAGAGCTTACTGTCTCTACGCAGTGTTCTGGTACCGAAACGGTTGCTTAAGCAAAGTCCCTAGGAGTCTTGGAAAGCTTACTACCGTGAAACTAAAGCAGAACAGCGATGAAGGCCTCATGGAGCTGCTGCACGCCTCCCGTTTTGCCAGCATAATCAGGGCCTTACGTCGAGGCTAGTGCTCACATTGACTTTCACGTTTGGTATAGAGCAGAGCAGGGTGAGCTTCCAACTAGGAACTGGAAGCACAAGGTTTCTTTCGAGAAAACTCATTTTCTTCTATGTGCCATGCCGCCTGTAAGTAAAATCACGGTAACAACAGTGCTTTTCAGGTAGCTTCGAGGCCGCATGAATGGAGCTTTCAAAACGGGAAAACAAGCGTTGTGCCATCAGTCTCTAATTTCTAGGTTGACACGCAGCACACACGCAGGAGCAGAGCTTCCTGGTTCTACGCAGTGTTCTGGTACTGAAACAGGTGCTGAAGCAAGGCCCCTAGGAGTGTTGAAAAGCTTACTACCTTGAAACTAAAGCAGAACAACGATGAAGGCCTCATGGAGCTGCTGCACGCCTCTCGTTTTACAAGGGTAATCAGGGCCTACTTCGAAGCTTGGGCTCACGTTGACTTTCACTTTAGGTATAGCGCAGAGCAGGGTGAGCTTCCAACAAGGAACTGGAAACCCAAGGTTTCTTAGGAGAAAACTCATTTTCTTCTCAGAACCATGCCGGCAGTGAAGAAAACCCCGGCAACAACAATGCTTTTCAGGTAGCTTCGAGGCCGCATGAACGGAGCTTTCATAATGGGAAAAGAAGCCTTATGCCATCAGTCTCCAATTTCTAGGTTGACACGCAGCATACACGCAGGACCAGAGCTTACTGTCTCTACGCAGTGTTCTGGTACCGAAACGGTTGCTTAAGCAAAGTCCCTAGGAGTCTTGGAAAGCTTACTACCGTGAAACTAAAGCAGAACAGCGATGAAGGCCTCATGGAGCTGCTGCACGCCTCCCGTTTTGCCAGCATAATCAGGGCCTTACGTCGAGGCTAGTGCTCACATTGACTTTCACGTTTGATATAGAGCAGAGCAGGGTGAGCTTCCAACTAGGAACTGGAAGCACAAGGTTTCTTTCGAGAAAACTCATTTTCTTCTATGTGCCATGCCGCCTGTAAGTAAAAGCACGGTAACAACAGTGCTTTTCAGGTAGCTTCGAGGCCGCATGAATGGAGCTTTCAAAACGGGAAAACAAGCGTTGTGCCATCAGTCTCTAATTTCTAGGTTGACACGCAGCACACACGCAGGAGCAGAGCTTCCTGGTTCTACGCAGTGTTCTGGTACTGAAACGGGTGCTGAAGCAAGGCCCCTAGGAGTGTTGAAAAGCTTACTACCTTGAAACTAAAGCAGAACAACGATGAACGCCTCATGGAGCTGCTGCACGCCTCTCGTTTGGCAAGGGTAATCAGGGCCTACTTCGAAGCTTGGGCTCACGTTGACTTTCACTTTAGGTATAGCGCAGAGCAGGGTGAGCTTCCAACAAGGAACTGGAAACCCAAGGTTTCTTAGGAGAAAACTCATTTTCTTCTCAGAACCATGCCGGCAGTGAGGAAAACCCCGGCAACAACAATGCTTTTCAGGTAGCTTCGAGCCCGCATGAACGGAGCTTTCATAATGGGAAAAGAAGCTTTATGCCATCAGTCTCCAATTTCTAGTTTGACACGCAGCATACACGCAGGACCAGAGCTTACTGTCTCTACGCAGTGTTCTGGTACCGAAACGGTTGCTTAAGCAAAGTCCCTAGGAGTCTTGGAAAGCTTACTACCGTGAAACTAAAGCAGAACAGCGATGAAGGCCTCATGGAGTTGCTGCACGCCTCCCGTTTTGCCAGCATAATCAGGCCCTTACTTCGAGGCTAGTGCTCACATTGACTTTCACGTTTGGTATAGAGCAGAGCAGGGTGAGCTTCCAACTAGGAACTGGAAGCACAAGGTTTCTTTCGAGAAAACTCATTTTCTTCTATGTGCCATGCCGGCTGTAAGTAAAAGCACGGTAACAACAGTGCTTTTCAGGTAGCTTCGGGGCCGCATTAACGGAGCTTTCATAATGGGAAAACCAGCCTTGTGCCATCAGTCTCTAATTTCTAGGTTGACACGCAGCATACACGTAGGAGCAGAGCTTCTTGGTTCTACGCAGTGTTCTGATACTGAAACGGGTGCTGAAGCAAGGCCCCTAGGAGTGTTGAAAAGCTTACTACCTTGAAACTAAAGCAGAACAACGATGAAGGCCTCATGGAGCTTCTGCACGCCTCTCGTTTTACAAGGGTAATCAGGGCCTACTTCGAAGCTTGGGCTCACGTTGACTTTCACTTTAGGTATAGCGCAGAGCAGGGTGAGCTTCCAACAAGGAACTGGAAACCCAAGGTTTCTTAGGAGAAAACTCATTTTCTTCTCAGAACCATGCCGGCAGTGAAGAAAACCCCGGCAACAACAATGCTTTTCAGGTAGCTTCGAGGCCGCATGAACGGTGCTTTCATAATGGGAAAAGAAGCCTTATGCCATCAGTCTCCAATTTCTAGGTTGATACGCAGCATACACGCAGGACCAGAGCTTACTGTCTCTACGCAGTGTTCTGGTACCGAAACGGTTGCTTAAGCAAAGTCCCTAGGAGTCTTGGAAA
The DNA here is from genome assembly GCF_028564815.1 of Eubalaena glacialis. Classification (NCBI taxonomy): domain Eukaryota; kingdom Metazoa; phylum Chordata; class Mammalia; order Artiodactyla; family Balaenidae; genus Eubalaena; species Eubalaena glacialis. Next base: position 82,106,973 of record NC_083726.1, on the reverse strand, counting down.
GCTTACTACCGTGAAACTAAAGCAGAACAGCGATGAAGGCCTCATGGAGCTGCTGCACGCCTCCCGTTTTGCCAGCATAATCAGGGCCTTACTTCGAGGCTAGTGCTCACATTGACTTTCACGTTTGGTATAGAGTAGAGCACGGTGAGCTTCCAACTAGGAACTGGAAGCACAAGGTTTCTTTCGAGAAAAGTCATTTTCTTCTATGTGCCATGCCGGCTGTAAGTAAAAGCACGGTAACAACAGTGCTTTTCAGGTAGCTTCGAGGCCGCATGAATGGAGCTTTCAAAACGGGAAAACAAGCGTTGTGCCATCAGTCTCTAATTTCTAGGTTGACACGCAACACACACGCAGGAGCAGAGCTTCCTAGTTCTACGCAGTGTTCTGATACTGAAACGGGTGCTGAAGCAAGGCCCCTAGGAGTGTTGAAAAGCTTACTACCTTGAAAAAGCAGAACAACGATGAAGGCCTCATGGAGCTGCTGCACGCCTCTCGTTTTACAAGGGTAATCAGGGCCTACTTCGAAGCTTGGGCTCAGGTTGACTTTCACTTTAGGTATAGCGCAGAGCAGGGTGAGCTTCCAACAAGGAACTGGAAACCCAAGGTTTCTTAGGAGAAAACTCATTTTCTTCTCAGAACCATGCCGGCAGTGAAGAAAACCCCGGCAACAACAATGCTTTTCAGGTAGCTTCGAGGCCGCATGAACGGAGCTTTCATAATGGGAAAAGAAGCCTTATGCCATCAGTCTCCAGTTTCTAGGTTGACACGCAGCATACACGCAGAACCAGAGCTTACTGTCTCTACGCAGTGTTCTGGTACCGAAACGGTTGATTAAGCAAAGTCCCTAGGAGTCTTGGAAAGCTTACTACCGTGAAACTAAAGCAGAACAGCGATGAAGGCCTCATGGAGCTGCTGCACGCCTCCCGTTTTGCCAGCATAATCAGGGCCTTACGTCGAGGCTAGTGCTCACATTGACTTTCACGTTTGATATAGAGCAGAGCAGGGTGAGCTTCCAACTAGGAACTGGAAGCACAAGGTTTCTTTCGAGAAAACTCATTTTCTTCTATGTGCCATGCCGCCTGTAATAAAAGCACGGTAACAACAGTGCTTTTCAGGTAGCTTCGAGGCCGCATGAATGGAGCTTTCAAAACGGGAAAACAAGCGTTGTGCCATCAGTCTCTAATTTCTAGGTTGACACGCAGCACACACGCAGGAGCAGAGCTTCCTGGTTCTACGCAGTGTTCTGGTACTGAAACGGGTGCTGAAGCAAGGCCCCTAGGAGTGTTGAAAAGCTTACTACCTTGAAACTAAAGCAGAACAACGATGAACGCCTCATGGAGCTGCTGCACGCCTCTCGTTTTACAAGGGTAATCAGGGCCTACTTCGAACCTTGGGCTCACGTTGACTTTCACTTTAGGTATAGCGCAGAGCAGGGTGAGCTTCCAACAAGGAACTGGAAACCCAAGGTTTCTTAGGAGAAAACTCATTTTCTTCTCAGAACCATGCCGGCAGTGAAGAAAACCCCGGCAACAACAATGCTTTTCAGGTAGCTTCGAGGCCGCATGAACGGAGCTTTCATAATGGGAAAAGAAGCCTTATGCCATCAGTCTCCAATTTCTAGGTTGACACGCAGCATACACGCAGGACCAGAGCTTACTGTCTCTACGCAGTGTTCTGGTACCGAAACGGTTGCTTAAGCAAAGTCCCTAGGAGTCTTGGAAAGCTTACTACCGTGAAACTAAAGCAGAACAGCGATGAAGGCCTCATGGAGCTGCTGCACGCCTCCCGTTTTGCCAGCATAATCAGGGCCTTACTTCGAGGCTAGTGCTCACATTGACTTTCACGTTTGGTATAGAGTAGAGCAGGGTGAGCTTCCAACTAGGAACTGGAAGCACAAGGTTTCTTTCGAGAAAAGTCATTTTCTTCTATGTGCCATGCCGGCTGTAAGTAAAAGCACGGTAACAACAGTGCTTTTCAGGTAGCTTCGAGGCCGCATGAATGGAGTTTTCAAAACGGGAAAACAAGCGTTGTGCCATCAGTCTCTAATTTCTAGGTTGACACGCAGCATACACGCAGGAGCAGAGCTTCCTGGTTCTACGCAGTGTTCTGGTACTGAAACGGGTGCTGAAGCAAGGCCCCTAGGAGTGTTGAAAAGCTTACTACCTTGAAACTAAAGCAGAACAACGATGAACGCCTCAAGAGCTGCTGCACGCCTCTCGTTTGGCAAGGATAATCAGGGCCTTACTTCGAAGCTTGGGCTCACGTTGACTTTCACTTTAGGTATAGCGCAGAGCAGGGTGAGCTTCCAACAAGGAACTGGAAACCCAAGGTTTCTTAGGAGAAAACTTATTTTCTTCTCAGAACCATGCCGGCAGTGAGGAAAACCCCGGCAACAACAATGCTTTTCAGGTAGCTTCGAGCCCGCATGAACGGAGCTTTCATAATGGGAAAAGAAGCTTTATGCCATCAGTCTCCAATTTCTAGGTTGACACGCAGCATACACGCAGGACCAGAGCTTACTGTCTCTACGCAGTGTTCTGGTACCGAAACGGTTGCTTAAGCAAAGTCCCTAGGAGTCTTGGAAAGCTTACTACCGTGAAACTAAAGCAGAACAGCGATGAAGGCCTCATGGAGTTGCTGCACGCCTCCCGTTTTGCCAGCATAATCAGGGCCTTACTTCGAGGCTAGTGCTCACATTGACTTTCACGTTTGGTATAGAGCAGAGCAGGGTGAGCTTCCAACTAGGAACTGGAAGCACAAGGTTTCTTTCGAGAAAACTCATTTTCTTCTATGTGCCATGCCGGCTGTAAGTAAAAGCACGGTAACAACAGTGCTTTTCAGGTAGCTTCGGGGCCGCATTAACGGAGCTTTCATAATGGGAAAACCAGCCTTGTGCCATCAGTCTCTAATTTCTAGGTTGACACGCAGCATACACGCAGGAGCAGAGCTTCTTGGTTCTACGCAGTGTTCTGATACTGAAACGGGTGCTGAAGCAAGGCCCCTAGGAGTGTTGAAAAGCTTACTACCTTGAAACTAAAGCAGAACAACGATGAAGGCCTCATGGAGCTGCTGCACGCCTCTCGTTTTACAAGGGTAATCAGGGCCTACTTCGAAGCTTGGGCTCACGTTGACTTTCACTTTAGGTATAGCGCAGAGCAGGGTGAGCTTCCAACAAGGAACTGGAAACCCAAGGTTTCTTAGGAGAAAACTCATTTTCTTCTCAGAACCATGCCGGCAGTGAAGAAAACCCCGGCAACAACAATGCTTTTCAGGTAGCTTCGAGGCCGCATGAACGGTGCTTTCATAATGGGAAAAGAAGCCTTATGCCATCAGTCTCCAATTTCTAGGTTGATACGCAGCATACACGCAGGACCAGAGCTTACTGTCTCTACGCAGTGTTCTGGTACCGAAACGGTTGCTTAAGCAAAGTCCCTAGGAGTCTTGGAAAGCTTACTACCGTGAAACTAAAGCAGAACAGCGATGAAGGCCTCATGGAGCTGCTGCACGCCTCCCGTTTTGCCAGCATAATCAGGGCCTTACTTCGAGGCTAGTGCTCACATTGACTTTCACGTTTGGTATAGAGTAGAGCACGGTGAGCTTCCAACTAGGAACTGGAAGCACAAGGTTTCTTTCGAGAAAAGTCATTTTCTTCTATGTGCCATGCCGGCTGTAAGTAAAAGCACGGTAACAACAGTGCTTTTCAGGTAGCTTCGAGGCCGCATGAATGGAGCTTTCAAAACGGGAAAACAAGCGTTGTGCCATCAGTCTCTAATTTCTAGGTTGACACGCAGCATACACGCAGGAGCAGAGCTTCCTGGTTCTACGCAGTGTTCTGGTACTGAAACGGGTGCTGAAGCAAGGCCCCTAGGAGTGTTGAAAAGCTTACTACCTTGAAACTAAAGCAGAACAACGATGAACGCCTCAAGAGCTGCTGCACGCCTCTCGTTTGGCAAGGATAATCAGGGCCTTACTTCGAAGCTTGGGCTCACGTTGACTTTCACTTTAGGTATAGCGCAGAGCAGGGTGAGCTTCCAACAAGGAACTGGAAACCCAAGGTTTCTTAGGAGAAAACTCATTTTCTTCTCAGAACCATGCCGGCAGTGAGGAAAACCCCGGCAACAACAATGCTTTTCAGGTAGCTTCGAGCCCGCATGAACGGAGCTTTCATAATGGGAATAGAAGTTTTATGCCATCAGTCTCCAATTTCTAGGTTGACACGCAGCATACACGCAGGACCAGAGCTTACTGTCTCTACGCAGTGTTCTGGTACCGAAACGGTTGATTAAGCAAAGTCCCTAGGAGTCTTGGAAAGCTTACTACCGTGAAACTAAAGCAGAACAGCGATGAAGGCCTCATGGAGCTGCTGCACGCCTCCCGTTTTGCCAGCATAATCAGGGCCTTACGTCGAGGCTAGTGCTCACATTGACTTTCACGTTTGGTATAGAGCAGAGCAGGGTGAGCTTCCAACTAGGAACTGGAAGCACAAGGTTTCTTTCGAGAAAACTCATTTTCTTCTATGTGCCATGCCGGCTGTAAGTAAAAGCACGGTAACAACAGTGCTTTTCAGGTAGCTTCGAGGCCGCATGAATGGAGCTTTCAAAACGGGAAAACAAGCGTTGTGCCATCAGTCTCTAATTTCTAGGTTCACACGCAGCATACACGCAGGAGCAGAGCTTCCTGGTTCTACGCAGTGTTCTGGTACTGAAACGGGTGCTGAAGCAAGGCCCCTAGGAGTGTTGAAAAGCTTACTACCTTGAAACTAAAGCAGAACAACGATGAACGCCTCAAGAGCTGCTGCACGCCTCTCGTTTGGCAAGGATAAACAGGGCCTTACTTCGAAGCTTGGGCTCACGTTGACTTTCACTTTAGGTATAGCGCAGAGCAGGGTGAGCTTCCAACAAGGAACTGGAAACCCAAGGTTTCTTAGGAGAAAACTCATTTTCTTCTCAGAACCATGCCGGCAGTGAGGAAAACCCCGGCAACAACAATGCTTTTCAGGTAGCTTCGAGCCCGCATGAACGGAGCTTTCATAATGGGAAAAGAAGCTTTATGCCATCAGTCTCCAATTTCTAGGTTGACACGCAGCATACACGCAGGACCAGAGCTTACTGTCTCTACGCAGTGTTCTGGTACCGAAACGGTTGCTTAAGCAAAGTCCCTAGGAGTCTTGGAAAGCTTACTACCGTGAAACTAAAGCAGAACAGCGATGAAGGCCTCATGGAGTTGCTGCACGCCTCCCGTTTTGCCAGCATAATCAGGGCCTTACTTCGAGGCTAGTGCTCACATTGACTTTCACGTTTGGTATAGAGCAGAGCAGGGTGAGCTTCCAACTAGGAACTGGAAGCACAAGGTTTCTTTCGAGAAAACTCATTTTCTTCTATGTGCCATGCCGGCTGTAAGTAAAAGCACGGTAACAACAGTGCTTTTCAGGTAGCTTCGGGGCCGCATTAACGGAGCTTTCATAATGGGAAAACCAGCCTTGTGCCATCAGTCTCTAATTTCTAGGTTGACACGCAGCATACACGCAGGAGCAGAGCTTCTTGGTTCTACGCAGTGTTCTGATACTGAAACGGGTGCTGAAGCAAGGCCCCTAGGAGTGTTGAAAAGCTTACTACCTTGAAACTAAAGCAGAACAACGATGAAGGCCTCATGGAGCTGCTGCACGCCTCTCCTTTTACAAGGGTAATCAGGGCCTACTTCGAAGCTTGGGCTCACGTTGACTTTCACTTTAGGTATAGCGCAGAGCAGGGTGAGCTTCCAACAAGGAACTGGAAACCCAAGGTTTCTTAGGAGAAAACTCATTTTCTTCTCAGAACCATGCCGGCAGTGAAGAAAACCCCGGCAACAACAATGCTTTTCAGGTAGCTTCGAGGCCGCATGAACGGTGCTTTCATAATGGGAAAAGAAGCCTTATGCCATCAGTCTCCAATTTCTAGGTTGATACGCAGCATACACGCAGGACCAGAGCTTACTGTCTCTAAGCAGTGTTCTGGTACCGAAACGGTTGCTTAAGCAAAGTCCCTAGGAGTCTTGGAAAGCTTACTACCGTGAAACTAAAGCAGAACAGCGATGAAGGCCTCATGGAGCTGCTGCACGCCTCCCGTTTTGCCAGCATAATCAGGGCCTTACTTCGAGGCTAGTGCTCACATTGACTTTCACGTTTGGTATAGAGTAGAGCACGGTGAGCTTCCAACTAGGAACTGGAAGCACAAGGTTTCTTTCGAGAAAAGTCATTTTCTTCTATGTGCCATGCCGGCTGTAAGTAAAAGCACGGTAACAACAGTGCTTTTCAGGTAGCTTCGAGGCCGCATGAATGGAGCTTTCAAAACGGGAAAACAAGCGTTGTGCCATCAGTCTCTAATTTCTAGGTTGACACGCAGCATACACGCAGGAGCAGAGCTTCCTGGTTCTACGCAGTGTTCTGGTACTGAAACGGGTGCTGAAGCAAGGCCCCTAGGAGTGTTGAAAAGCTTACTACCTTGAAAAAGCAGAACAACGATGAAGGCCTCATGGAGCTGCTGCACGCCTCTCGTTTTACAAGGGTAATCAGGGCCTACTTCGAAGCTTGGGCTCACGTTGACTTTCACTTTAGGTATAGCGCAGAGCAGGGTGAGCTTCCAACAAGGAACTGGAAACCCAAGGTTTCTTAGGAGAAAACTCATTTTCTTCTCAGAACCATGCCGGCAGTGAAGAAAACCCCGGCAACAACAATGCTTTTCAGGTAGCTTCGAGGCCGCATGAACGGTGCTTTCATAATGGGAAAAGAAGCCTTATGCCATCAGTCTCCAATTTCTAGGTTGATACGCAGCATACACGCAGGACCAGAGCTTACTGTCTCTAAGCAGTGTTCTGGTACCGAAACGGTTGCTTAAGCAAAGTCCCTAGGAGTCTTGGAAAGCTTACTACCGTGAAACTAAAGCAGAACAGCGATGAAGGCCTCATGGAGCTGCTGCACGCCTCCCGTTTTGCCAGCATAATCAGGGCCTTACTTCGAGGCTAGTGCTCACATTGACTTTCACGTTTGGTATAGAGTAGAGCACGGTGAGCTTCCAACTAGGAACTGGAAGCACAAGGTTTCTTTCGAGAAAAGTCATTTTCTTCTATGTGCCATGCCGGCTGTAAGTAAAAGCACGGTAACAACAGTGCTTTTCAGGTAGCTTCGAGGCCGCATGAATGGAGCTTTCAAAACGGGAAAACAAGCGTTGTGCCATCAGTCTCTAATTTCTAGGTTGACACGCAGCATACACGCAGGAGCAGAGCTTCCTGGTTCTACGCAGTGTTCTGGTACTGAAACGGGTGCTGAAGCAAGGCCCCTAGGAGTGTTGAAAAGCTTACTACCTTGAAAAAGCAGAACAACGATGAAGGCCTCATGGAGCTGCTGCACGCCTCTCGTTTTACAAGGGTAATCAGGGCCTACTTCGAAGCTTGGGCTCACGTTGACTTTCACTTTAGGTATAGCGCAGAGCAGGGTGAGCTTCCAACAAGGAACTGGAAACCCAAGGTTTCTTAGGAGAAAACTCATTTTCTTCTCAGAACCATGCCGGCAGTGAAGAAAACCCCGGCAACAACAATGCTTTTCAGGTAGCTTCGAGGCCGCATGAACGGAGCTTTCATAATGGGAAAAGAAGCCTTATGCCATCAGTCTCCAGTTTCTAGGTTGACACGCAGCATACACGCAGGACCAGAGCTTACTGTCTCTACGCAGTGTTCTGGTACCGAAACGGTTGCTTAAGCAAAGTCCCTAGGAGTCTTGGAAAGCTTACTACCGTGAAACTAAAGCAGAACAGCGATGAAGGCCTCATGGAGTTGCTGCACGCCTCCCGTTTTGCCAGCATAATCAGGGCCTTACGTCGAGGCTAGTGCTCACATTGACTTTCACGTTTGGTATAGAGCAGAGCAGGGTGAGCTTCCAACTAGGAACTGGAAGCACAAGGTTTCTTTCGAGAAAACTCATTTTCTTCTATGTGCCATGCCGGCTGTAAGTAAAAGCACGGTAACAACAGTGCTTTTCAGGTAGCTTCGAGGCCGCATGAATGGAGCTTTCAAAACGGGAAAACAAGCCTTGTGCCATCAGTCTCTAATTTCTAGGTTGACACGCAGCATACACGCAGGAGCAGAGCTTCCTGGTTCTACGCAGTGTTCTGGTACTGAAACGGGTGCTGAAGCAAGGCCCCTAGGAGTGTTGAAAAGCTTACTACCTTGAAACTAAAGCAGAACAACGATGAACGCCTCAAGAGCTGCTGCACGCCTCTCGTTTGGCAAGGATAAACAGGGCCTTACTTCGAAGCTTGGGCTCACGTTGACTTTCACTTTAGGTATAGCGCAGAGCAGGGTGAGCTTCCAACAAGGAACTGGAAACCCAAGGTTTCTTAGGAGAAAACTCATTTTCTTCTCAGAACCATGCCGGCAGTGAGGAAAACCCCGGCAACAACAATGCTTTTCAGGTAGCTTCGAGCCCGCATGAACGGAGCTTTCATAATGGGAAAAGAAGCTTTATGCCATCAGTCTCCAATTTCTAGGTTGACACGCAGCATACACGCAGGACCAGAGCTTACTGTCTCTACGCAGTGTTCTGGTACCGAAACGGTTGCTTAAGCAAAGTCCCTAGGAGTCTTGGAAAGCTTACTACCGTGAAACTAAAGCAGAACAGCGATGAAGGCCTCATGGAGTTGCTGCACGCCTCCCGTTTTGCCAGCATAATCAGGGCCTTACTTCGAGGCTAGTGCTCACATTGACTTTCACGTTTGGTATAGAGCAGAGCAGGGTGAGCTTCCAACTAGGAACTGGAAGCACAAGGTTTCTTTCGAGAAAACTCATTTTCTTCTATGTGCCATGCCGGCTGTAAGTAAAAGCACGGTAACAACAGTGCTTTTCAGGTAGCTTCGGGGCCGCATTAACGGAGCTTTCATAATGGGAAAACCAGCCTTGTGCCATCAGTCTCTAATTTCTAGGTTGACACGCAGCATACACGCAGGAGCAGAGCTTCTTGGTTCTACGCAGTGTTCTGATACTGAAACGGGTGCTGAAGCAAGGCCCCTAGGAGTGTTGAAAAGCTTACTACCTTGAAACTAAAGCAGAACAACGATGAAGGCCTCATGGAGCTGCTGCACGCCTCTCCTTTTACAAGGGTAATCAGGGCCTACTTCGAAGCTTGGGCTCACGTTGACTTTCACTTTAGGTATAGCGCAGAGCAGGGTGAGCTTCCAACAAGGAACTGGAAACCCAAGGTTTCTTAGGAGAAAACTCATTTTCTTCTCAGAACCATGCCGGCAGTGAAGAAAACCCCGGCAACAACAATGCTTTTCAGGTAGCTTCGAGGCCGCATGAACGGTGCTTTCATAATGGGAAAAGAAGCCTTATGCCATCAGTCTCCAATTTCTAGGTTGATACGCAGCATACACGCAGGACCAGAGCTTACTGTCTCTAAGCAGTGTTCTGGTACCGAAACGGTTGCTTAAGCAAAGTCCCTAGGAGTCTTGGAAAGCTTACTACCGTGAAACTAAAGCAGAACAGCGATGAAGGCCTCATGGAGCTGCTGCACGCCTCCCGTTTTGCCAGCATAATCAGGGCCTTACTTCGAGGCTAGTGCTCACATTGACTTTCACGTTTGGTATAGAGTAGAGCACGGTGAGCTTCCAACTAGGAACTGGAAGCACAAGGTTTCTTTCGAGAAAAGTCATTTTCTTCTATGTGCCATGCCGGCTGTAAGTAAAAGCACGGTAACAACAGTGCTTTTCAGGTAGCTTCGAGGCCGCATGAATGGAGCTTTCAAAACGGGAAAACAAGCGTTGTGCCATCAGTCTCTAATTTCTAGGTTGACACGCAGCATACACGCAGGAGCAGAGCTTCCTGGTTCTACGCAGTGTTCTGGTACTGAAACGGGTGCTGAAGCAAGGCCCCTAGGAGTGTTGAAAAGCTTACTACCTTGAAAAAGCAGAACAACGATGAAGGCCTCATGGAGCTGCTGCACGCCTCTCGTTTTACAAGGGTAATCAGGGCCTACTTCGAAGCTTGGGCTCACGTTGACTTTCACTTTAGGTATAGCGCAGAGCAGGGTGAGCTTCCAACAAGGAACTGGAAACCCAAGGTTTCTTAGGAGAAAACTCATTTTCTTCTCAGAACCATGCCGGCAGTGAAGAAAACCCCGGCAACAACAATGCTTTTCAGGTAGCTTCGAGGCCGCATGAACGGAGCTTTCATAATGGGAAAAGAAGCCTTATGCCATCAGTCTCCAGTTTCTAGGTTGACACGCAGCATACACGCAGGACCAGAGCTTACTGTCTCTACGCAGTGTTCTGGTACCGAAACGGTTGCTTAAGCAAAGTCCCTAGGAGTCTTGGAAAGCTTACTACCGTGAAACTAAAGCAGAACAGCGATGAAGGCCTCATGGAGTTGCTGCACGCCTCCCGTTTTGCCAGCATAATCAGGGCCTTACGTCGAGGCTAGTGCTCACATTGACTTTCACGTTTGGTATAGAGCAGAGCAGGGTGAGCTTCCAACTAGGAACTGGAAGCACAAGGTTTCTTTCGAGAAAACTCATTTTCTTCTATGTGCCATGCCGGCTGTAAGTAAAAGCACGGTAACAACAGTGCTTTTCAGGTAGCTTCGAGGCCGCATGAATGGAGCTTTCAAAACGGGAAAACAAGCCTTGTGCCATCAGTCTCTAATTTCTAGGTTGACACGCAGCATACACGCAGGAGCAGAGCTTCCTGGTTCTACGCAGTGTTCTGGTACTGAAACGGGTGCTGAAGCAAGGCCCCTAGGAGTGTTGAAAAGCTTACTACCTTGAAACTAAAGCAGAACAACGATGAACGCCTCAAGAGCTGCTGCACGCCTCTCGTTTGGCAAGGATAAACAGGGCCTTACTTCGAAGCTTGGGCTCACGTTGACTTTCACTTTAGGTATAGCGCAGAGCAGGGTGAGCTTCCAACAAGGAACTGGAAACCCAAGGTTTCTTAGGAGAAAACTCATTTTCTTCTCAGAACCATGCCGGCAGTGAGGAAAACCCCGGCAACAACAATGCTTTTCAGGTAGCTTCGAGCCCGCATGAACGGAGCTTTCATAATGGGAAAAGAAGCTTTATGCCATCAGTCTCCAATTTCTAGGTTGACACGCAGCATACACGCAGGACCAGAGCTTACTGTCTCTACGCAGTGTTCTGGTACCGAAACGGTTGCTTAAGCAAAGTCCCTAGGAGTCTTGGAAAGCTTACTACCGTGAAACTAAAGCAGAACAGCGATGAAGGCCTCATGGAGTTGCTGCACGCCTCCCGTTTTGCCAGCATAATCAGGGCCTTACTTCGAGGCTAGTGCTCACATTGACTTTCACGTTTGGTATAGAGCAGAGCAGGGTGAGCTTCCAACTAGGAACTGGAAGCACAAGGTTTCTTTCGAGAAAACTCATTTTCTTCTATGTGCCATGCCGGCTGTAAGTAAAAGCACGGTAACAACAGTGCTTTTCAGGTAGCTTCGGGGCCGCATTAACGGAGCTTTCATAATGGGAAAACCAGCCTTGTGCCATCAGTCTCTAATTTCTAGGTTGACACGCAGCATACACGCAGGAGCAGAGCTTCTTGGTTCTACGCAGTGTTCTGATACTGAAACGGGTGCTGAAGCAAGGCCCCTAGGAGTGTTGAAAAGCTTACTACCTTGAAACTAAAGCAGAACAACGATGAAGGCCTCATGGAGCTGCTGCACGCCTCTCCTTTTACAAGGGTAATCAGGGCCTACTTCGAAGCTTGGGCTCACGTTGACTTTCACTTTAGGTATAGCGCAGAGCAGGGTGAGCTTCCAACAAGGAACTGGAAACCCAAGGTTTCTTAGGAGAAAACTCATTTTCTTCTCAGAACCATGCCGGCAGTGAAGAAAACCCCGGCAACAACAATGCTTTTCAGGTAGCTTCGAGGCCGCATGAACGGTGCTTTCATAATGGGAAAAGAAGCCTTATGCCATCAGTCTCCAATTTCTAGGTTGATACGCAGCATACACGCAGGACCAGAGCTTACTGTCTCTAAGCAGTGTTCTGGTACCGAAACGGTTGCTTAAGCAAAGTCCCTAGGAGTCTTGGAAAGCTTACTACCGTGAAACTAAAGCAGAACAGCGATGAAGGCCTCATGGAGCTGCTGCACGCCTCCCGTTTTGCCAGCATAATCAGGGCCTTACTTCGAGGCTAGTGCTCACATTGACTTTCACGTTTGGTATAGAGTAGAGCACGGTGAGCTTCCAACTAGGAACTGGAAGCACAAGGTTTCTTTCGAGAAAAGTCATTTTCTTCTATGTGCCATGCCGGCTGTAAGTAAAAGCACGGTAACAACAGTGCTTTTCAGGTAGCTTCGAGGCCGCATGAATGGAGCTTTCAAAACGGGAAAACAAGCGTTGTGCCATCAGTCTCTAATTTCTAGGTTGACACGCAGCATACACGCAGGAGCAGAGCTTCCTGGTTCTACGCAGTGTTCTGGTACTGAAACGGGTGCTGAAGCAAGGCCCCTAGGAGTGTTGAAAAGCTTACTACCTTGAAAAAGCAGAACAACGATGAAGGCCTCATGGAGCTGCTGCACGCCTCTCGTTTTACAAGGGTAATCAGGGCCTACTTCGAAGCTTGGGCTCACGTTGACTTTCACTTTAGGTATAGCGCAGAGCAGGGTGAGCTTCCAACAAGGAACTGGAAACCCAAGGTTTCTTAGGAGAAAACTCATTTTCTTCTCAGAACCATGCCGGCAGTGAAGAAAACCCCGGCAACAACAATGCTTTTCAGGTAGCTTCGAGGCCGCATGAACGGAGCTTTCATAATGGGAAAAGAAGCCTTATGCCATCAGTCTCCAGTTTCTAGGTTGACACGCAGCATACACGCAGGACCAGAGCTTACTGTCTCTACGCAGTGTTCTGGTACCGAAACGGTTGCTTAAGCAAAGTCCCTAGGAGTCTTGGAAAGCTTACTACCGTGAAACTAAAGCAGAACAGCGATGAAGGCCTCATGGAGTTGCTGCACGCCTCCCGTTTTGCCAGCATAATCAGGGCCTTACTTCGAGGCTAGTGCTCACATTGACTTTCACGTTTGGTATAGAGCAGAGCAGGGTGAGCTTCCAACTAGGAACTGGAAGCACAAGGTTTCTTTCGAGAAAACTCATTTTCTTCTATGAGCATGCCGGCTGTAAGTAAAAGCACGGTAACAACAGTGCTTTTCAGGTAGCTTCGAGGCCGCATGAATGGAGCTTTCAAAACGGGAAAACAAGCGTTGTGCCATCAGTCTCTAATTTCTAGGTTGACACGCAGCATACACGCAGGAGCAGAGCTTCCTGGTTCTACGCAGTGTTCTGGTACTGAAACGGGTGCTGAAGCAAGGCCCCTAGGAGTGTTGAAAAGCTTACTACCTTGAAACTAAAGCAGAACAACGATGAACGCCTCAAGAGCTGCTGCACGCCTCTCGTTTTGCAAGGATAATCAGGGCCTTACTTCGAAGCTTGGGCTCACGTTGACTTTCACTTTAGGTATAGCGCAGAGCAGGGTGAGCTTCCAACAAGGAACTGGAAACCCAAGGTTTCTTAGGAGAAAACTCATTTTCTTCTCAGAACCATGCCGGCAGTGAGGAAAACCCCGGCAACAACAATGCTTTTCAGGTAGCTTCGAGCCCGCATGAACGGAGCTTTCATAATGGGAATAGAAGTTTTATGCCATCAGTCTCCAATTTCTAGGTTGACACGCAGCATACACGCAGGACCAGAGCTTACTGTCTCTACGCAGTGTTCTGGTACCGAAACGGTTGATTAAGCAAAGTCCCTAGGAGTCTTGGAAAGCTTACTACCGTGAAACTAAAGCAGAACAGCGATGAAGGCCTCATGGAGCTGCTGCACGCCTCCCGTTTTGCCAGCATAATCAGGGCCTTACTTCGAGGCTAGTGCTCACATTGACTTTCACGTTTGGTATAGAGCAGAGCAGGGTGAGCTTCCAACTAGGAACTGGAAGCACAAGGTTTCTTTCGAGAAAACTCATTTTCTTCTATGTGCCATGCCGGCTGTAAGTAAAAGCACGGTAACAACAGTGCTTTTCAGGTAGCTTCGAGGCCGCATGAATGGAGCTTTCAAAACGGGAAAACAAGCGTTGTGCCATCAGTCTCTAATTTCTAGGTTGACACGCAGCATACACGCAGGAGCAGAGCTTCCTGGTTCTACGCAGTGTTCTGGTACTGAAACGGGTGCTGAAGCAAGGCCCCTAGGAGTGTTGAAAAGCTTACTACCTTGAAACTAAAGCAGAACAACGATGAACGCCTCAAGAGCTGCTGCACGCCTCTCGTTTGGCAAGGATAAACAGGGCCTTACTTCGAAGCTTGGGCTCACGTTGACTTTCACTTTAGGTATAGCGCAGAGCAGGGTGAGCTTCCAACAAGGAACTGGAAACCCAAGGTTTCTTAGGAGAAAACTCATTTTCTTCTCAGAACCATGCCGGCAGTGAGGAAAACCCCGGCAACAACAATGCTTTTCAGGTAGCTTCGAGCCCGCATGAACGGAGCTTTCATAATGGGAAAAGAAGCTTTATGCCATCAGTCTCCAATTTCTAGGTTGACACGCAGCATACACGCAGGACCAGAGCTTACTGTCTCTACGCAGTGTTCTGGTACCGAAACGGTTGATTAAGCAAAGTCCCTAGGAGTCTTGGAAAGCTTACTACCGTGAAACTAAAGCAGAACAGCGATGAAGGCCTCATGGAGCTGCTGCACGCCTCCCGTTTTGCCAGCATAATCAGGGCCTTACTTCGAGGCTAGTGCTCACATTGACTTTCACGTTTGGTATAGAGCAGAGCAGGGTGAGCTTCCAACTAGGAACTGGAAGCACAAGGTTTCTTTCGAGAAAACTCATTTTCTTCTATGTGCCATGCCGGCTGTAAGTAAAAGCACGGTAACAACAGTGCTTTTCAGGTAGCTTCGAGGCCGCATGAATGGAGCTTTCAAAACGGGAAAACAAGCGTTGTGCCATCAGTCTCTAATTTCTAGGTTGACACGCAGCATACACGCAGGAGCAGAGCTTCCTGGTTCTACGCAGTGTTCTGGTACTGAAACGGGTGCTGAAGCAAGGCCCCTAGGAGTGTTGAAAAGCTTACTACCTTGAAACTAAAGCAGAACAACGATGAACGCCTCAAGAGCTGCTGCACGCCTCTCGTTTGGCAAGGATAAACAGGGCCTTACTTCGAAGCTTGGGCTCACGTTGACTTTCACTTTAGGTATAGCGCAGAGCAGGGTGAGCTTCCAACAAGGAACTGGAAACCCAAGGTTTCTTAGGAGAAAACTCATTTTCTTCTCAGAACCATGCCGGCAGTGAGGAAAACCCCGGCAACAACAATGCTTTTCAGGTAGCTTCGAGCCCGCATGAACGGAGCTTTCATAATGGGAAAAGAAGCTTTATGCCATCAGTCTCCAATTTCTAGGTTGACACGCAGCATACACGCAGGACCAGAGCTTACTGTCTCTACGCAGTGTTCTGGTACCGAAACGGTTGCTTAAGCAAAGTCCCTAGGAGTCTTGGAAAGCTTACTACCGTGAAACTAAAGCAGAACAGCGATGAAGGCCTCATGGAGTTGCTGCACGCCTCCCGTTTTGCCAGCATAATCAGGGCCTTACTTCGAGGCTAGTGCTCACATTGACTTTCACGTTTGGTATAGAGCAGAGCAGGGTGAGCTTCCAACTAGGAACTGGAAGCACAAGGTTTCTTTCGAGAAAACTCATTTTCTTCTATGTGCCATGCCGGCTGTAAGTAAAAGCACGGTAACAACAGTGCTTTTCAGGTAGCTTCGGGTCCGCATTAACGGAGCTTTCATAATGGGAAAACCAGCCTTGTGCCATCAGTCTCTAATTTCTAGGTTGACACGCAGCATACACGCAGGAGCAGAGCTTCTTGGTTCTACGCAGTGTTCTGATACTGAAACGGGTGCTGAAGCAAGGCCCCTAGGAGTGTTGAAAAGCTTACTACCTTGAAACTAAAGCAGAACAACGATGAAGGCCTCATGGAGCTGCTGCACGCCTCTCGTTTTACAAGGGTAATCAGGGCCTACTTCGAAGCTTGGGCTCACGTTGACTTTCACTTTAGGTATAGCGCAGAGCAGGGTGAGCTTCCAACAAGGAACTGGAAACCCAAGGTTTCTTAGGAGAAAACTCATTTTCTTCTCAGAACCATGCCGGCAGTGAAGAAAACCCCGGCAACAACAATGCTTTTCAGGTAGCTTCGAGGCCGCATGAACGGTGCTTTCATAATGGGAAAAGAAGCCTTATGCCATCAGTCTCCAATTTCTAGGTTGATACGCAGCATACACGCAGGACCAGAGCTTACTGTCTCTAAGCAGTGTTCTGGTACCGAAACGGTTGCTTAAGCAAAGTCCCTAGGAGTCTTGGAAAGCTTACTACCGTGAAACTAAAGCAGAACAGCGATGAAGGCCTCATGGAGCTGCTGCACGCCTCCCGTTTTGCCAGCATAATCAGGGCCTTACTTCGAGGCTAGTGCTCACATTGACTTTCACGTTTGGTATAGAGTAGAGCACGGTGAGCTTCCAACTAGGAACTGGAAGCACAAGGTTTCTTTCGAGAAAAGTCATTTTCTTCTATGTGCCATGCCGGCTGTAAGTAAAAGCACGGTAACAACAGTGCTTTTCATGTAGCTTCGAGGCCGCATGAATGGAGCTTTCAAAACGGGAAAACAAGCGTTGTGCCATCAGTCTCTAATTTCTAGGTTGACACGCAGCATACACGCAGGAGCAGAGCTTCCTGGTTCTACGCAGTGTTCTGGTACTGAAACGGGTGCTGAAGCAAGGCCCCTAGGAGTGTTGAAAAGCTTACTACCTTGAAAAAGCAGAACAACGATGAAGGCCTCATGGAGCTGCTGCACGCCTCTCGTTTTACAAGGGTAATCAGGGCCTACTTCGAAGCTTGGGCTCACGTTGACTTTCACTTTAGGTATAGCGCAAAGCAGGGTGAGCTTCCAACAAGGAACTGGAAACCCAAGGTTTCTTAGGAGAAAACTCATTTTCTTCTCAGAACCATGCCGGCAGTGAAGAAAACCCCGGCAACAACAATGCTTTTCAGGTAGCTTCGAGGCCGCATGAACGGAGCTTTCATAATGGGAAAAGAAGCCTTATGCCATCAGTCTCCAGTTTCTAGGTTGACACGCAGCATACACGCAGGACCAGAGCTTACTGTCTCTACGCAGTGTTCTGGTACCGAAACGGTTGCTTAAGCAAAGTCCCTAGGAGTCTTGGAAAGCTTACTACCGTGAAACTAAAGCAGAACAGCGATGAAGGCCTCATGGAGTTGCTGCACGCCTCCCGTTTTGCCAGCATAATCAGGGCCTTACTTCGAGGCTAGTGCTCACATTGACTTTCACGTTTGGTATAGAGCAGAGCAGGGTGAGCTTCCAACTAGGAACTGGAAGCACAAGGTTTCTTTCGAGAAAACTCATTTTCTTCTATGAGCATGCCGGCTGTAAGTAAAAGCACGGTAACAACAGTGCTTTTCAGGTAGCTTCGAGGCCGCATGAATGGAGCTTTCAAAACGGGAAAACAAGCGTTGTGCCATCAGTCTCTAATTTCTAGGTTGACACGCAGCATACACGCAGGAGCAGAGCTTCCTGGTTCTACGCAGTGTTCTGGTACTGAAACGGGTGCTGAAGCAAGGCCCCTAGGAGTGTTGAAAAGCTTACTACCTTGAAACTAAAGCAGAACAACGATGAACGCCTCAAGAGCTGCTGCACGCCTCTCGTTTTGCAAGGATAATCAGGGCCTTACTTCGAAGCTTGGGCTCACGTTGACTTTCACTTTAGGTATAGCGCAGAGCAGGGTGAGCTTCCAACAAGGAACTGGAAACCCAAGGTTTCTTAGGAGAAAACTCATTTTCTTCTCAGAACCATGCCGGCAGTGAGGAAAACCCCGGCAACAACAATGCTTTTCAGGTAGCTTCGAGCCCGCATGAACGGAGCTTTCATAATGGGAATAGAAGTTTTATGCCATCAGTCTCCAATTTCTAGGTTGACACGCAGCATACACGCAGGACCAGAGCTTACTGTCTCTACGCAGTGTTCTGGTACCGAAACGGTTGATTAAGCAAAGTCCCTAGGAGTCTTGGAAAGCTTACTACCGTGAAACTAAAGCAGAACAGCGATGAAGGCCTCATGGAGTTGCTGCACGCCTCCCGTTTTGCCAGCATAATCAGGGCCTTACTTCGAGGCTAGTGCTCACATTGACTTTCACGTTTGGTATAGAGCAGAGCAGGGTGAGCTTCCAACTAGGAACTGGAAGCACAAGGTTTCTTTCGAGAAAACTCATTTTCTTCTATGTGCCATGCCGGCTGTAAGTAAAAGCACGGTAACAACAGTGCTTTTCAGGTAGCTTCGAGGCCGCATGAATGGAGCTTTCAAAACGGGAAAACAAGCGTTGTGCCATCAGTCTCTAATTTCTAGGTTGACACGCAGCATACACGCAGGAGCAGAGCTTCCTGGTTCTACGCAGTGTTCTGGTACTGAAACGGGTGCTGAAGCAAGGCCCCTAGGAGTGTTGAAAAGCTTACTACCTTGAAACTAAAGCAGAACAACGATGAACGCCTCAAGAGCTGCTGCACGCCTCTCGTTTGGCAAGGATAAACAGGGCCTTACTTCGAAGCTTGGGCTCACGTTGACTTTCACTTTAGGTATAGCGCAGAGCAGGGTGAGCTTCCAACAAGGAACTGGAAACCCAAGGTTTCTTAGGAGAAAACTCATTTTCTTCTCAGAACCATGCCGGCAGTGAGGAAAACCCCGGCAACAACAATGCTTTTCAGGTAGCTTCGAGCCCGCATGAACGGAGCTTTCATAATGGGAAAAGAAGCTTTATGCCATCAGTCTCCAATTTCTAGGTTGACACGCAGCATACACGCAGGACCAGAGCTTACTGTCTCTACGCAGTGTTCTGGTACCGAAACGGTTGCTTAAGCAAAGTCCCTAGGAGTCTTGGAAAGCTTACTACCGTGAAACTAAAGCAGAACAGCGATGAAGGCCTCATGGAGTTGCTGCACGCCTCCCGTTTTGCCAGCATAATCAGGGCCTTACTTCGAGGCTAGTGCTCACATTGACTTTCACGTTTGGTATAGAGCAGAGCAGGGTGAGCTTCCAACTAGGAACTGGA
The DNA here is from genome assembly GCF_028564815.1 of Eubalaena glacialis. Taxonomy (NCBI): domain Eukaryota; kingdom Metazoa; phylum Chordata; class Mammalia; order Artiodactyla; family Balaenidae; genus Eubalaena; species Eubalaena glacialis. The sequence goes on along the minus strand of NC_083726.1, from coordinate 82,087,840 downwards.
AGCACAAGGTTTCTTTCGAGAAAACTCATTTTCTTCTATGTGCCATGCCGGCTGTAAGTAAAAGCACGGTAACAACAGTGCTTTTCAGGTAGCTTCGGGGCCGCATTAACGGAGCTTTCATAATGGGAAAACCAGCCTTGTGCCATCAGTCTCTAATTTCTAGGTTGACACGCAGCATACACGCAGGAGCAGAGCTTCTTGGTTCTACGCAGTGTTCTGATACTGAAACGGGTGCTGAAGCAAGGCCCCTAGGAGTGTTGAAAAGCTTACTACCTTGAAACTAAAGCAGAACAACGATGAAGGCCTCATGGAGCTGCTGCACGCCTCTCGTTTTACAAGGGTAATCAGGGCCTACTTCGAAGCTTGGGCTCACGTTGACTTTCACTTTAGGTATAGCGCAGAGCAGGGTGAGCTTCCAACAAGGAACTGGAAACCCAAGGTTTCTTAGGAGAAAACTCATTTTCTTCTCAGAACCATGCCGGCAGTGAAGAAAACCCCGGCAACAACAATGCTTTTCAGGTAGCTTCGAGGCCGCATGAACGGAGCTTTCATAATGGGAAAAGAAGCCTTATGCCATCAGTCTCCAGTTTCTAGGTTGACACGCAGCATACACGCAGGACCAGAGCTTACTGTCTCTACGCAGTGTTCTGGTACCGAAACGGTTGCTTAAGCAAAGTCCCTAGGAGTCTTGGAAAGCTTACTACCGTGAAACTAAAGCAGAACAGCGATGAAGGCCTCATGGAGTTGCTGCACGCCTCCCGTTTTGCCAGCATAATCAGGGCCTTACTTCGAGGCTAGTGCTCACATTGACTTTCACGTTTGGTATAGAGCAGAGCAGGGTGAGCTTCCAACTAGGAACTGGAAGCACAAGGTTTCTTTCGAGAAAACTCATTTTCTTCTATGAGCATGCCGGCTGTAAGTAAAAGCACGGTAACAACAGTGCTTTTCAGGTAGCTTCGAGGCCGCATGAATGGAGCTTTCAAAACGGGAAAACAAGCGTTGTGCCATCAGTCTCTAATTTCTAGGTTGACACGCAGCATACACGCAGGAGCAGAGCTTCCTGGTTCTACGCAGTGTTCTGGTACTGAAACGGGTGCTGAAGCAAGGCCCCTAGGAGTGTTGAAAAGCTTACTACCTTGAAACTAAAGCAGAACAACGATGAACGCCTCAAGAGCTGCTGCACGCCTCTCGTTTTGCAAGGATAATCAGGGCCTTATTTCGAAGCTTGGGCTCACGTTGACTTTCACTTTAGGTATAGCGCAGAGCAGGGTGAGCTTCCAACAAGGAACTGGAAACCCAAGGTTTCTTAGGAGAAAACTCATTTTCTTCTCAGAACCATGCCGGCAGTGAAGAAAACCCCGGCAACAACAATGCTTTTCAGGTAGCTTCGAGGCCGCATGAACGGTGCTTTCATAATGGGAAAAGAAGCCTTATGCCATCAGTCTCCAATTTCTAGGTTGATACGCAGCATACACGCAGGACCAGAGCTTACTGTCTCTAAGCAGTGTTCTGGTACCGAAACGGTTGCTTAAGCAAAGTCCCTAGGAGTCTTGGAAAGCTTACTACCGTGAAACTAAAGCAGAACAGCGATGAAGGCCTCATGGAGCTGCTGCACGCCTCCCGTTTTGCCAGCATAATCAGGGCCTTACTTCGAGGCTAGTGCTCACATTGACTTTCACGTTTGGTATAGAGTAGAGCACGGTGAGCTTCCAACTAGGAACTGGAAGCACAAGGTTTCTTTCGAGAAAAGTCATTTTCTTCTATGTGCCATGCCGGCTGTAAGTAAAAGCACGGTAACAACAGTGCTTTTCAGGTAGCTTCGAGGCCGCATGAATGGAGCTTTCAAAACGGGAAAACAAGCGTTGTGCCATCAGTCTCTAATTTCTAGGTTGACACGCAGCATACACGCAGGAGCAGAGCTTCCTGGTTCTACGCAGTGTTCTGGTACTGAAACGGGTGCTGAAGCAAGGCCCCTAGGAGTGTTGAAAAGCTTACTACCTTGAAAAAGCAGAACAACGATGAAGGCCTCATGGAGCTGCTGCACGCCTCTCGTTTTACAAGGGTAATCAGGGCCTACTTCGAAGCTTGGGCTCACGTTGACTTTCACTTTAGGTATAGCGCAGAGCAGGGTGAGCTTCCAACAAGGAACTGGAAACCCAAGGTTTCTTAGGAGAAAACTCATTTTCTTCTCAGAACCATGCCGGCAGTGAAGAAAACCCCGGCAACAACAATGCTTTTCAGGTAGCTTCGAGGCCGCATGAACGGAGCTTTCATAATGGGAAAAGAAGCCTTATGCCATCAGTCTCCAGTTTCTAGGTTGACACGCAGCATACACGCAGGACCAGAGCTTACTGTCTCTACGCAGTGTTCTGGTACCGAAACGGTTGCTTAAGCAAAGTCCCTAGGAGTCTTGGAAAGCTTACTACCGTGAAACTAAAGCAGAACAGCGATGAAGGCCTCATGGAGTTGCTGCACGCCTCCCGTTTTGCCAGCATAATCAGGGCCTTACTTCGAGGCTAGTGCTCACATTGACTTTCACGTTTGGTATAGAGCAGAGCAGGGTGAGCTTCCAACTAGGAACTGGAAGCACAAGGTTTCTTTCGAGAAAACTCATTTTCTTCTATGAGCATGCCGGCTGTAAGTAAAAGCACGGTAACAACAGTGCTTTTCAGGTAGCTTCGAGGCCGCATGAATGGAGCTTTCAAAACGGGAAAACAAGCGTTGTGCCATCAGTCTCTAATTTCTAGGTTGACACGCAGCATACACGCAGGAGCAGAGCTTCCTGGTTCTACGCAGTGTTCTGGTACTGAAACGGGTGCTGAAGCAAGGCCCCTAGGAGTGTTGAAAAGCTTACTACCTTGAAACTAAAGCAGAACAACGATGAACGCCTCAAGAGCTGCTGCACGCCTCTCGTTTTGCAAGGATAATCAGGGCCTTACTTCGAAGCTTGGGCTCACGTTGACTTTCACTTTAGGTATAGCGCAGAGCAGGGTGAGCTTCCAACAAGGAACTGGAAACCCAAGGTTTCTTAGGAGAAAACTCATTTTCTTCTCAGAACCATGCCGGCAGTGAGGAAAACCCCGGCAACAACAATGCTTTTCAGGTAGCTTCGAGCCCGCTTGAACGGAGCTTTCATAATGGGAATAGAAGTTTTATGCCATTAGTCTCCAATTTCTAGGTTGACACGCAGCATACACGCAGGACCAGAGCTTACTGTCTCTACGCAGTGTTCTGGTACCGAAACGGTTGATTAAGCAAAGTCCCTAGGAGTCTTGGAAAGCTTACTACCGTGAAACTAAAGCAGAACAGCGATGAAGGCCTCATGGAGCTGCTGCACGCCTCCCGTTTTGCCAGCATAATCAGGGCCTTACTTCGAGGCTAGTGCTCACATTGACTTTCACGTTTGGTATAGAGCAGAGCAGGGTGAGCTTCCAACTAGGAACTGGAAGCACAAGGTTTCTTTCGAGAAAACTCATTTTCTTCTATGTGCCATGCCGGCTGTAAGTAAAAGCACGGTAACAACAGTGCTTTTCAGGTAGCTTCGAGGCCGCATGAATGGAGCTTTCAAAACGGGAAAACAAGCGTTGTGCCATCAGTCTCTAATTTCTAGGTTGACACGCAGCATACACGCAGGAGCAGAGCTTCCTGGTTCTACGCAGTGTTCTGCTACTGAAACGGGTGCTGAAGCAAGGCCCCTAGGAGTGTTGAAAAGCTTACTACCTTGAAACTAAAGCAGAACAACGATGAACGCCTCAAGAGCTGCTGCACGCCTCTCGTTTGGCAAGGATAAACAGGGCCTTACTTCGAAGCTTGGGCTCACGTTGACTTTCACTTTAGGTATAGCGCAGAGCAGGGTGAGCTTCCAACAAGGAACTGGAAACCCAAGGTTTCTTAGGAGAAAACTCATTTTCTTCTCAGAACCATGCCGGCAGTGAGGAAAACCCCGGCAACAACAATGCTTTTCAGGTAGCTTCGAGCCCGCATGAACGGAGCTTTCATAATGGGAAAAGAAGCTTTATGCCATCAGTCTCCAATTTCTAGGTTGACACGCAGCATACACGCAGGACCAGAGCTTACTGTCTCTACGCAGTGTTCTGGTACCGAAACGGTTGCTTAAGCAAAGTCCCTAGGAGTCTTGGAAAGCTTACTACCGTGAAACTAAAGCAGAACAGCGATGAAGGCCTCATGGAGTTGCTGCACGCCTCCCGTTTTGCCAGCATAATCAGGGCCTTACTTCGAGGCTAGTGCTCACATTGACTTTCACGTTTGGTATAGAGCAGAGCAGGGTGAGCTTCCAACTAGGAACTGGAAGCACAAGGTTTCTTTCGAGAAAACTCATTTTCTTCTATGTGCCATGCCGGCTGTAAGTAAAAGCACGGTAACAACAGTGCTTTTCAGGTAGCTTCGGGGCCGCATTAACGGAGCTTTCATAATGGGAAAACCAGCCTTGTGCCATCAGTCTCTAATTTCTAGGTTGACACGCAGCATACACGCAGGAGCAGAGCTTCTTGGTTCTACGCAGTGTTCTGATACTGAAACGGGTGCTGAAGCAAGGCCCCTAGGAGTGTTGAAAAGCTTACTACCTTGAAACTAAAGCAGAACAACGATGAACGCCTCATGGAGCTGCTGCACGCCTCTCGTTTTACAAGGGTAATCAGGGCCTACTTCGAAGCTTGGGCTCACGTTGACTTTCACTTTAGGTATAGCGCAGAGCAGGGTGAGCTTCCAACAAGGAACTGGAAACCCAAGGTTTCTTAGGAGAAAACTCATTTTCTTCTCAGAACCATGCCGGCAGTGAAGAAAACCCCGGCAACAACAATGCTTTTCAGGTAGCTTCGAGGCCGCATGAACGGTGCTTTCATAATGGGAAAAGAAGCCTTATGCCATCAGTCTCCAATTTCTAGGTTGATACGCAGCATACACGCAGGACCAGAGCTTACTGTCTCTAAGCAGTGTTCTGGTACCGAAACGGTTGCTTAAGCAAAGTCCCTAGGAGTCTTGGAAAGCTTACTACCGTGAAACTAAAGCAGAACAGCGATGAAGGCCTCATGGAGCTGCTGCACGCCTCCCGTTTTGCCAGCATAATCAGGGCCTTACTTCGAGGCTAGTGCTCACATTGACTTTCACGTTTGGTATAGAGTAGAGCACGGTGAGCTTCCAACTAGGAACTGGAAGCACAAGGTTTCTTTCGAGAAAAGTCATTTTCTTCTATGTGCCATGCCGGCTGTAAGTAAAAGCACGGTAACAACAGTGCTTTTCAGGTAGCTTCGAGGCCGCATGAATGGAGCTTTCAAAACGGGAAAACAAGCGTTGTGCCATCAGTCTCTAATTTCTAGGTTGACACGCAGCATACACGCAGGAGCAGAGCTTCCTGGTTCTACGCAGTGTTCTGGTACTGAAACGGGTGCTGAAGCAAGGCCCCTAGGAGTGTTGAAAAGCTTACTACCTTGAAAAAGCAGAACAACGATGAAGGCCTCATGGAGCTGCTGCACGCCTCTCGTTTTACAAGGGTAATCAGGGCCTACTTCGAAGCTTGGGCTCACGTTGACTTTCACTTTAGGTATAGCGCAAAGCAGGGTGAGCTTCCAACAAGGAACTGGAAACCCAAGGTTTCTTAGGAGAAAACTCATTTTCTTCTCAGAACCATGCCGGCAGTGAAGAAAACCCCGGCAACAACAATGCTTTTCAGGTAGCTTCGAGGCCGCATGAACGGAGCTTTCATAATGGGAAAAGAAGCCTTATGCCATCAGTCTCCAGTTTCTAGGTTGACACGCAGCATACACGCAGGACCAGAGCTTACTGTCTCTACGCAGTGTTCTGGTACCGAAACGGTTGCTTAAGCAAAGTCCCTAGGAGTCTTGGAAAGCTTACTACCGTGAAACTAAAGCAGAACAGCGATGAAGGCCTCATGGAGTTGCTGCACGCCTCCCGTTTTGCCAGCATAATCAGGGCCTTACTTCGAGGCTAGTGCTCACATTGACTTTCACGTTTGGTATAGAGCAGAGCAGGGTGAGCTTCCAACTAGGAACTGGAAGCACAAGGTTTCTTTCGAGAAAACTCATTTTCTTCTATGAGCATGCCGGCTGTAAGTAAAAGCACGGTAACAACAGTGCTTTTCAGGTAGCTTCGAGGCCGCATGAATGGAGCTTTCAAAACGGGAAAACAAGCGTTGTGCCATCAGTCTCTAATTTCTAGGTTGACACGCAGCATACACGCAGGAGCAGAGCTTCCTGGTTCTACGCAGTGTTCTGGTACTGAAACGGGTGCTGAAGCAAGGCCCCTAGGAGTGTTGAAAAGCTTACTACCTTGAAACTAAAGCAGAACAACGATGAACGCCTCAAGAGCTGCTGCACGCCTCTCGTTTTGCAAGGATAATCAGGGCCTTACTTCGAAGCTTGGGCTCACGTTGACTTTCACTTTAGGTATAGCGCAGAGCAGGGTGAGCTTCCAACAAGGAACTGGAAACCCAAGGTTTCTTAGGAGAAAACTCATTTTCTTCTCAGAACCATGCCGGCAGTGAGGAAAACCCCGGCAACAACAATGCTTTTCAGGTAGCTTCGAGCCCGCATGAACGGAGCTTTCATAATGGGAATAGAAGTTTTATGCCATCAGTCTCCAATTTCTAGGTTGACACGCAGCATACACGCAGGACCAGAGCTTACTGTCTCTACGCAGTGTTCTGGTACCGAAACGGTTGATTAAGCAAAGTCCCTAGGAGTCTTGGAAAGCTTACTACCGTGAAACTAAAGCAGAACAGCGATGAAGGCCTCATGGAGCTGCTGCACGCCTCCCGTTTTGCCAGCATAATCAGGGCCTTACGTCGAGGCTAGTGCTCACATTGACTTTCACGTTTGGTATAGAGCAGAGCAGGGTGAGCTTCCAACTAGGAACTGGAAGCACAAGGTTTCTTTCGAGAAAACTCATTTTCTTCTATGTGCCATGCCGCCTGTAAGTAAAAGCACGGTAACAACAGTGCTTTTCAGGTAGCTTCGAGGCCGCATGAATGGAGCTTTCAAAACGGGAAAACAAGCGTTGTGCCATCAGTCTCTAATTTCTAGGTTGACACGCAGCACACACGCAGGAGCAGAGCTTCCTGGTTCTACGCAGTGTTCTGGTACTGAAACGGGTGCTGAAGCAAGGCCCCTAGGAGTGTTGAAAAGCTTACTACCTTGAAACTAAAGCAGAACAACGATGAACGCCTCATGGAGCTGCTGCACGCCTCTCGTTTTACAAGGGTAATCAGGGCCTACTTCGAAGCTTGGGCTCACGTTGACTTTCACTTTAGGTATAGCGCAGAGCAGGGTGAGCTTCCAACAAGGAACTGGAAACCCAAGGTTTCTTAGGAGAAAACTCATTTTCTTCTCAGAACCATGCCGGCAGTGAAGAAAACCCCGGCAACAACAATGCTTTTCAGGTAGCTTCGAGGCCGCATGAACGGAGCTTTCATAATGGGAAAAGAAGCCTTATGCCATCAGTCTCCAATTTCTAGGTTGACACGCAGCATACACGCAGGCCCAGAGCTTACTGTCTCTACGCAGTGTTCTGGTACCGAAACGGTTGCTTAAGCAAAGTCCCTAGGAGTCTTGGAAAGCTTACTACCGTGAAACTAAAGAAGAACAGCGATGAAGGCCTCATGGAGCTGCTGCACGCCTCCCGTTTTGCCAGCATAATCAGGGCCTTACTTCGAGGCTAGTGCTCACATTGACTTTCACGTTTGGTATAGAGTAGAGCACGGTGAGCTTCCAACTAGGAACTGGAAGCACAAGGTTTCTTTCGAGAAAAGTCATTTTCTTCTATGTGCCATGCCGGCTGTAAGTAAAAGCACGGTAACAACAGTGCTTTTCAGGTAGCTTCGAGGCCGCATGAATGGAGCTTTCAAAACGGGAAAACAAGCGTTGTGCCATCAGTCTCTAATTTCTAGGTTGACACGCAGCATACACGCAGGAGCAGAGCTTCCTGGTTCTACGCAGTGTTCTGGTACTGAAACGGGTGCTGAAGCAAGGCCCCTAGGAGTGTTGAAAAGCTTACTACCTTGAAACTAAAGCAGAACAACGATGAACGCCTCAAGAGCTGCTGCACGCCTCTCGTTTGGCAAGGATAATCAGGGCCTTACTTCGAAGCTTGGGCTCACGTTGACTTTCACTTTAGGTATAGCGCAAAGCAGGGTGAGCTTCCAACAAGGAACTGGAAACCCAAGGTTTCTTAGGAGAAAACTCATTTTCTTCTCAGAACCATGCCGGCAGTGAGGAAAACCCCGGCAACAACAATGCTTTTCAGGTAGCTTCGAGGCCGCATGAACGGAGCTTTCATAATGGGAAAAGAAGCCTTATGCCATCAGTCTCCAATTTCTAGGTTGACACGCAGCATACACGCAGGCCCAGAGCTTACTGTTTCTACGCAGTGTTCTGGTACCGAAACGGTTGCTTAAGCAAAGTCCCTAGGAGTCTTGGAAAGCTTACTACCGTGAAACTAAAGAAGAACAGCGATGAAGGCCTCATGGAGCTGCTGCACGCCTCCCGTTTTGCCAGCATAATCAGGGCCTTACTTCGAGGCTAGTGCTCACATTGACTTTCACGTTTGGTATAGAGTAGAGCACGGTGAGCTTCCAACTAGGAACTGGAAGCACAAGGTTTCTTTCGAGAAAAGTCATTTTCTTCTATGTGCCATGCCGGCTGTAAGTAAAAGCACGGTAACAACAGTGCTTTTCAGGTAGCTTCGAGGCCGCATGAATGGAGCTTTCAAAACGGGAAAACAAGCGTTGTGCCATCAGTCTCTAATTTCTAGGTTGACACGCAGCATACACACAGGAGCAGAGCTTCCTGGTTCTACGCAGTGTTCTGGTACTGAAACGGGTGCTGAAGCAAGGCCCCTAGGAGTGTTGAAAAGCTTACTACCTTGAAACTAAAGCAGAACAACGATGAACGCCTCAAGAGCTGCTGCACGCCTCTCGTTTGGCAAGGATAATCAGGGCCTTACTTCGAAGCTGGGGCTCACGTTGACTTTCACTTTAGGTATAGCGCAGAGCAGGGTGAGCTTCCAACAAGGAACTGGAAACCCAAGGTTTCTTAGGAGAAAACTCATTTTCTTCTCAGAACCATGCCGGCAGTGAGGAAAACCCCGGCAACAACAATGCTTTTCAGGTAGCTTCGAGCCCGCATGAACGGAGCTTTCATAATGGGAAAAGAAGCTTTATGCCATCAGTCTCCAATTTCTAGGTTGACACGCAGCATACACGCAGGACCAGAGCTTACTGTCTCTACGCAGTGTTCTGGTACCGAAACGGTTGCTTAAGCAAAGTCCCTAGGAGTCTTGGAAAGCTTACTACCGTGAAACTAAAGCAGAACAGCGATGAAGGCCTCATGGAGTTGCTGCACGCCTCCCGTTTTGCCAGCATAATCAGGGCCTTACTTCGAGGCTAGTGCTCACATTGACTTTCACGTTTGGTATAGAGCAGAGCAGGGTGAGCTTCCAACTAGGAACTGGAAGCACAAGGTTTCTTTCGAGAAAACTCATTTTCTTCTATGTGCCATGCCGGCTGTAAGTAAAAGCACGGTAACAACAGTGCTTTTCAGGTAGCTTCGAGGCCGCATGAATGGAGCTTTCAAAACGGGAAAACAAGCGTTGTGCCATCAGTCTCTAATTTCTAGGTTGACACGCAGCATACACGCAGGAGCAGAGCTTCCTGGTTCTACGCAGTGTTCTGGTACTGAAACGGGTGCTGAAGCAAGGCCCCTAGGAGTGTTGAAAAGCTTACTACCTTGAAACTAAAGCAGAACAACGATGAAGGCCTCATGGAGCTGCTGCACGCCTTTCGTTTTACAAGGGTAATCAGGGCCTACTTCGAAGCTTGGGCTCACGTTGACTTTCACTTTAGGTATAGCGCAGAGCAGGGTGAGCTTCCAACAAGGAACTGGAAACCCAAGGTTTCTTAGGAGAAAACTCATTTTCTTCTCAGAACCATGCCGGCAATGAGGAAAACCCCGGCAACAACAATGCTTTTCAGGTAGCTTCGAGCCCGCATGAACGGAGCTTTCATAATGGGAATAGAAGTTTTATGCCATCAGTCTCCAATTTCTAGGTTGACACGCAGCATACACGCAGGACCAGAGCTTACTGTCTCTACGCAGTGTTCTGGTACCGAAACGGTTGATTAAGCAAAGTCCCTAGGAGTCTTGGAAAGCTTACTACCGTGAAACTAAAGCAGAACAGCGATGAAGGCCTCATGGAGCTGCTGCACGCCTCCCGTTTTGCCAGCATAATCAGGGCCTTACGTCGAGGCTAGTGCTCACATTGACTTTCACGTTTGGTATAGAGCAGAGCAGGGTGAGCTTCCAACTAGGAACTGGAAGCACAAGGTTTCTTTCGAGAAAACTCATTTTCTTCTATGTGCCATGCCGCCTGTAAGTAAAAGCACGGTAACAACAGTGCTTTTCAGGTAGCTTCGAGGCCGCATGAATGGAGCTTTCAAAACGGGAAAACAAGCGTTGTGCCATCAGTCTCTAATTTCTAGGTTGACACGCAGCACACACGCAGGAGCAGAGCTTCCTGGTTCTACGCAGTGTTCTGGTACTGAAACGGGTGCTGAAGCAAGGCCCCTAGGAGTGTTGAAAAGCTTACTACCTTGAAACTAAAGCAGAACAACGATGAACGCCTCATGGAGCTGCTGCACGCCTCTCGTTTTACAAGGGTAATCAGGGCCTACTTCGAAGCTTGGGCTCACGTTGACTTTCACTTTAGGTATAGCGCAGAGCAGGGTGAGCTTCCAACAAGGAACTGGAAACCCAAGGTTTCTTAGGACAAAACTCATTTTCTTCTCAGAACCATGCCGGCAGTGAAGAAAACCCCGGCAACAACAATGCTTTTCAGGTAGCTTCGAGGCCGCATGAACGGAGCTTTCATAATGGGAAAAGAAGCCTTATGCCATCAGTCTCCAATTTCTAGGTTGACACGCAGCATACACGCAGGCCCAGAGCTTACTGTCTCTACGCAGTGTTCTGGTACCGAAACGGTTGCTTAAGCAAAGTCCCTAGGAGTCTTGGAAAGCTTACTACCGTGAAACTAAAGAAGAACAGCGATGAAGGCCTCATGGAGCTGCTGCACGCCTCCCGTTTTGCCAGCATAATCAGGGCCTTACTTCGAGGCTAGTGCTCACATTGACTTTCACGTTTGGTATAGAGTAGAGCACGGTGAGCTTCCAACTAGGAACTGGAAGCACAAGGTTTCTTTCGAGAAAAGTCATTTTCTTCTATGTGCCATGCCGGCTGTAAGTAAAAGCACGGTAACAACAGTGCTTTTCAGGTAGCTTCGAGGCCGCATGAATGGAGCTTTCAAAACGGGAAAACAAGCGTTGTGCCATCAGTCTCTAATTTCTAGGTTGACACGCAGCATACACGCAGGAGCAGAGCTTCCTGGTTCTACGCAGTGTTCTGGTACTGAAACGGGTGCTGAAGCAAGGCCCCTAGGAGTGTTGAAAAGCTTACTACCTTGAAACTAAAGCAGAACAACGATGAACGCCTCAAGAGCTGCTGCACGCCTCTCGTTTGGCAAGGATAATCAGGGCCTTACTTCGAAGCTTGGGCTCACGTTGACTTTCACTTTAGGTATAGCGCAGAGCAGGGTGAGCTTCCAACAAGGAACTGGAAACCCAAGGTTTCTTAGGAGAAAACTCATTTTCTTCTCAGAACCATGCCGGCAGTGAGGAAAACCCCGGCAACAACAATGCTTTTCAGGTAGCTTCGAGGCCGCATGAACGGAGCTTTCATAATGGGAAAAGAAGCCTTATGCCATCAGTCTCCAATTTCTAGGTTGACACGCAGCATACACGCTGGACCAGAGCTTACTGTCTCTACGCAGTGTTCTGGTACCGAAACGGTTGCTTAAGCAAAGTCCCTAGGAGTCTTGGAAAGCTTACTACCGTGAAACTAAAGAAGAACAGCGATGAAGGCCTCATGGAGCTGCTGCACGCCTCCCGTTTTGCCAGCATAATCAGGGCCTTACTTCGAGGCTAGTGCTCACATTGACTTTCACGTTTGGTATAGAGTAGAGCACGGTGAGCTTCCAACTAGGAACTGGAAGCACAAGGTTTCTTTCGAGAAAAGTCATTTTCTTCTATGTGCCATGCCGGCTGTAAGTAAAAGCACGGTAACAACAGTGCTTTTCAGGTAGCTTCGAGGCCGCATGAATGGAGCTTTCAAAACGGGAAAACAAGCGTTGTGCCATCAGTCTCTAATTTCTAGGTTGACACGCAGCATACACGCAGGAGCAGAGCTTCCTGGTTCTACGCAGTGTTCTGGTACTGAAACGGGTGCTGAAGCAAGGCCCCTAGGAGTGTTGAAAAGCTTACTACCTTGAAACTAAAGCAGAACAACGATGAACGCCTCAAGAGCTGCTGCACGCCTCTCGTTTGGCAAGGATAATCAGGGCCTTACTTCGAAGCTTGGGCTCACGTTGACTTTCACTTTAGGTATAGCGCAGAGCAGGGTGAGCTTCCAACAAGGAACTGGAAACCCAAGGTTTCTTAGGAGAAAACTCATTTTCTTCTCAGAACCATGCCGGCAGTGAGGAAAACCCCGGCAACAACAATGCTTTTCAGGTAGCTTCGAGCCCGCATGAACGGAGCTTTCATAATGGGAAAAGAAGCTTTATGCCATCAGTCTCCAATTTCTAGGTTGACACGCAGCATACACGCAGGACCAGAGCTTACTGTCTCTACGCAGTGTTCTGGTACCGAAACGGTTGCTTAAGCAAAGTCCCTAGGAGCTTGGAAAGCTTACTACCGTGAAACTAAAGCAGAACAGCGATGAAGGCCTCATGGAGTTGCTGCACGCCTCCCGTTTTGCCAGCATAATCAGGGCCTTACTTCGAGGCTAGTGCTCACATTGACTTTCACGTTTGGTATAGAGCAGAGCAGGGTGAGCTTCCAACTAGGAACTGGAAGCACAAGGTTTCTTTCGAGAAAACTCATTTTCTTCTATGTGCCATGCCGGCTGTAAGTAAAAGCACGGTAACAACAGTGCTTTTCAGGTAGCTTCGAGGCCGCATGAATGGAGCTTTCAAAATGGGAAAACAAGCGTTGTGCCATCAGTCTCTAATTTCTAGGTTGACACGCAGCATACACGCAGGAGCAGAGCTTCCTGGTTCTACGCAGTGTTCTGGTACTGAAACGGGTGCTGAAGCAAGGCCCCTAGGAGTGTTGAAAAGCTTACTACCTTGAAAAAGCAGAACAACGATGAAGGCCTCATGGAGCTGCTGCACGCCTCTCGTTTTACAAGGGTAATCAGGGCCTACTTCGAAGCTTGGGCTCACGTTGACTTTCACTTTAGGTATAGCGCAGAGCAGGGTGAGCTTCCAACAAGGAACTGGAAACCCAAGGTTTCTTAGGAGAAAACTCATTTTCTTCTCAGAACCATGCCGGCAGTGAAGAAAACCCCGGCAACAACAATGCTTTTCAGGTAGCTTCGAGGCCGCATGAACGGAGCTTTCATAATGGGAAAAGAAGCCTTATGCCATCAGTCTCCAGTTTCTAGGTTGACACGCAGCATACACGCAGGACCAGAGCTTACTGTGTCTACGCAGTGTTCTGGTACCGAAACGGTTGCTTAAGCAAAGTCCCTAGGAGTCTTGGAAAGCTTACTACCGTGAAACTAAAGCAGAACAGCGATGAAGGCCTCATGGAGCTGCTGCACGCCTCCCGTTTTGCCAGCATAATCAGGGCCTTACTTCGAGGCTAGTGCTCACATTGACTTTCACGTTTGGTATAGAGCAGAGCAGGGTGAGCTTCCAACTAGGAACTGGAAGCACAAGGTTTCTTTCGAGAAAACTCATTTTCTTCTATGAGCATGCCGGCTGTAAGTAAAAGCACGGTAACAACAGTGCTTTTCAGGTAGCTTCGAGGCCGCATGAATGGAGCTTTCAAAACGGGAAAACAAGCGTTGTGCCATCAGTCTCTAATTTCTAGGTTGACACGCAGCATACACGCAGGAGCAGAGCTTCCTGGTTCTACGCAGTGTTCTGGTACTGAAACGGGTGCTGAAGCAAGGCCCCTAGGAGTGTTGAAAAGCTTACTACCTTGAAACTAAAGCAGAACAACGATGAAAGCCTCAAGAGCTGCTGCACGCCTCTCGTTTGGCAAGGATAATCAGGGCCTTACTTCGAAGCTTGGGCTCACGTTGACTTTCACTTTAGGTATAGCGCAGAGCAGGGTGAGCTTCCAACAAGGAACTGGAAACCCAAGGTTTCTTAGGAGAAAACTCATTTTCTTCTCAGAACCATGCCGGCAGTGAGGAAAACCCCGGCAACAACAATGCTTTTCAGGTAGCTTCGAGGCCGCATGAACGGAGCTTTCATAATGGGAAAAGAAGCTTTATGCCATCAGTCTCCAATTTCTAGGTTGACACGCAGCATACACGCAGGACCAGAGCTTACTGTCTCTACGCAGTGTTCTGGTACCGAAACGGTTGCTTAAGCAAAGTCCCTAGGAGTCTTGGAAAGCTTACTACCGTGAAACTAAAGCAGAACAGCGATGAAGGCCTCATGGAGCTGCTGCACGCCTCCCGTTTTGCCAGCATAATCAGGGCCTTACTTCGAGGCTAGTGCTCACATTGACTTTCACGTTTGGTATAGAGTAGAGCACGGTGAGCTTCCAACTAGGAACTGGAAGCACAAGGTTTCTTTCGAGAAAAGTCATTTTCTTCTATGTGCCATGCCGGCTGTAAGTAAAAGCACGGTAACAACAGTGCTTTTCAGGTAGCTTCGAGGCCGCATGAATGGAGCTTTCAAAACGGGAAAACAAGCGTTGTGCCATCAGTCTCTAATTTCTAGGTTGACACGCAGCATACACGCAGGAGCAGAGCTTCCTGGTTCTACGCAGTGTTCTGGTACTGAAACGGGTGCTGAAGCAAGGCCCCTAGGAGTGTTGAAAAGCTTACTACCTTGAAACTAAAGCAGAACAACGATGAACGCCTCAAGAGCTGCTGCACGCCTCTCGTTTGGCAAGGATAATCAGGGCCTTACTTCGAAGCTTGGGCTCACGTTGACTTTCACTTTAGGTATAGCGCAGAGCAGGGTGAGCTTCCAACAAGGAACTGGAAACCCAAGGTTTCTTAGGAGAAAACTCATTTTCTTCTCAGAACCATGCCGGCAGTGAGGAAAACCCCGGCAACAACAATGCTTTTCAGGTAGCTTCGAGCCCGCATGAACGGAGCTTTCATAATGGGAAAAGAAGCTTTATGCCATCAGTCTCCAATTTCTAGGTTGACACGCAGCATACACGCAGGACCAGAGCTTACTGTCTCTACGCAGTGTTCTGGTACCGAAACGGTTGATTAAGCAAAGTCCCTAGGAGTCTTGGAAAGCTTACTACCGTGAAACTAAAGCAGAACAGCGATGAAGGCCTCATGGAGCTGCTGCACGCCTCCCGTTTTGCCAGCATAATCAGGGCCTTACGTCGAGGCTAGTGCTCACATTGACTTTCACGTTTGGTATAGAGCAGAGCAGGGTGAGCTTCCAACTAGGAACTGGAAGCACAAGGTTTCTTTCGAGAAAACTCATTTTCTTCTATGTGCCATGCCGCCTGTAAGTAAAAGCACGGTAACAACAGTGCTTTTCAGGTAGCTTCGAGGCCGCATGAATGGAGCTTTCAAAACGGGAAAACAAGCGTTGTGCCATCAGTCTCTAATTTCTAGGTTGACACGCAGCATACACGCAGGAGCAGAGCTTCCTGGTTCTACGCAGTGTTCTGGTACTGAAACGGGTGCTGAAGCAAGGCCCCTAGGAGTGTTGAAAAGCTTACTACCTTGAAACTAAAGCAGAACAACGATGAACGCCTCATGGAGCTGCTGCACGCCTCTCGTTTGGCAAGGATAATCAGGGCCTACTTCGAAGCTTGGGCTCACGTTGACTTTCACTTTAGGTATAGCGCAGAGCAGGGTGAGCTTCCAACAAGGAACTGGAAACCCAAGGTTTCTTAGGAGAAAACTCATTTTCTTCTCAGAACCATGCCGGCAGTGAGGAAAACCCCGGCAACAACAATGCTTTTCAGGTAGCTTCGAGCCCGCATGAACGGAGCTTTCATAATGGGAAAAGAAGCTTTATGCCATCAGTCTCCAATTTCTAGGTTGACACGCAGCATACACGCAGGACCAGAGCTTACTGTCTCTACGCAGTGTTCTGGTACCGAAACGGTTGCTTAAGCAAAGTCCCTAGGAGTCTTGGAAAGCTTACTACCGTGAAACTAAAGCAGAACAGCGATGAAGGCCTCATGGAGTTGCTGCACGCCTCCCGTTTTGCCAGCATAATCAGGGCCTTACTTCGAGGCTAGTGCTCACATTGACTTTCACGTTTGGTATAGAGCAGAGCAGGGTGAGCTTCCAACTAGGAACTGGAAGCACAAGGTTTCTTTCGAGAAAACTCATTTTCTTCTATGTGCCATGCCGCCTGTAAGTAAAAGCACGGTAACAACAGTGCTTTTCAGGTAGCTTCGAGGCCGCATGAATGGAGCTTTCAAAACGGGAAAACAAGCGTTGTGCCATCAGTCTCTAATTTCTAGGTTGACACGCAGCACACACGCAGGAGCAGAGCTTCCTGGTTCTACGCAGTGTTCTGGTACTGAAACGGGTGCTGAAGCAAGGCCCCTAGGAGTGTTGAAAAGCTTACTACCTTGAAACTAAAGCAGAACAACGATGAACGCCTCATGGAGCTGCTGCACGCCTCTCGTTTTACAAGGGTAATCAGGGCCTACTTCGAAGCTTGGGCTCACGTTGACTTTCACTTTAGGTATAGCGCAGAGCAGGGTGAGCTTCCAACAAGGAACTGGAAACCCAAGGTTTCTTAGGAGAAAACTCATTTTCTTCTCAGAACCATGCCGGCAGTGAAGAAAACCCCGGCAACAACAATGCTTTTCAGGTAGCTTCGAGGCCGCATGAACGGAGCTTTCATAATGGGAAAAGAAGCCTTATGCCATCAGTCTCCAATTTCTAGGTTGACACGCAGCATACACGCAGGACCAGAGCTTACTGTCTCTACGCAGTGTTCTGGTACCGAAACGGTTGCTTAAGCAAAGTCCCTAGGAGTCTTGGAAAGCTTACTACCGTGAAACTAAAGCAGAACAGCGATGAAGGCCTCATGGAGCTGCTGCACGCCTCCCGTTTTGCCAGCATAATCAGGGCCTTACTTCGAGGCTAGTGCTCACATTGACTTTCACGTTTGGTATAGAGTAGAGCACGGTGAGCTTCCAACTAGGAACTGGAAGCACAAGGTTTCTTTCGAGAAAAGTCATTTTCTTCTATGTGCCATGCCGGCTGTAAGTAAAAGCACGGTAACAACAGTGCTTTTCAGGTAGCTTCGAGGCCGCATGAATGGAGCTTTCAAAACGGGAAAACAAGCGTTGTGCCATCAGTCTCTAATTTCTAGGTTGACACGCAGCATACACGCAGGAGCAGAGCTTCCTGGTTCTACGCAGTGTTCTGGTACTGAAACGGGTGCTGAAGCAAGGCCCCTAGGAGTGTTGAAAAGCTTACTACCTTGAAACTAAAGCAGAACAACGATGAACGCCTCAAGAGCTGCTGCACGCCTCTCGTTTGGCAAGGATAATCAGGGCCTTACTTCGAAGCTGGGGCTCACGTTGACTTTCACTTTAGGTATAGCGCAGAGCAGGGTGAGCTTCCAACAAGGAACTGGAAACCCAAGGTTTCTTAGGAGAAAACTCATTTTCTTCTCAGAACCATGCCGGCAGTGAGGAAAACCCCGGCAACAACAATGCTTTTCAGGTAGCTTCGAGCCCGCATGAACGGAGCTTTCATAATGGGAAAAGAAGCTTTATGCCATCAGTCTCCAATTTCTAGGTTGACACGCAGCATACACGCAGGACCAGAGCTTACTGTCTCTACGCAGTGTTCTGGTACCGAAACGGTTGCTTAAGCAAAGTCCCTAGGAGTCTTGGAAAGCTTACTACCGTGAAACTAAAGCAGAACAGCGATGAAGGCCTCATGGAGTTGCTGCACGCCTCCCGTTTTGCCAGCATAATCAGGGCCTTACTTCGAGGCTAGTGCTCACATTGACTTTCACGTTTGGTATAGAGCAGAGCAGGGTGAGCTACCAACTAGGAACTGGAAGCACAAGGTTTCTTTCGAGAAAACTCATTTTCTTCTATGTGCCATGCCGGCTGTAAGTAAAAGCACGGTAACAACAGTGCTTTTCAGGTAGCTTCGAGGCCGCATGAATGGAGCTTTCAAAACGGGAAAACAAGCGTTGTGCCATCAGTCTCTAATTTCTAGGTTGACACGCAGCATACACGCAGGAGCAGAGCTTCCTGGTTCTACGCAGTGTTCTGGTACTGAAACGGGTGCTGAAGCAAGGCCCCTAGGAGTGTTGAAAAGCTTACTACCTTGAAACTAAAGCAGAACAACGATGAAGGCCTCATGGAGCCGCTGCACGCCTTTCGTTTTACAAGGGTAATCAGGGCCTACTTCGAAGCTTGGGCTCACGTTGACTTTCACTTTAGGTATAGCGCAGAGCAGGGTGAGCTTCCAACAAGGAACTGGAAACCCAAGGTTTCTTCGGAGAAAACTCATTGTCTTCTCAGAACCATGCCGGCAGTGAAGAAAACCCCGGCAACAACAATGCTTTTCAGGTAGCTTCGAGGCCGCATGAACGGAGCTTTCATAATGGGAAAAGAAGCCTTATGCCATCAGTCTCCAATTTCTAGGTTGACACGCAGCATACACGCAGGACCAGAGCTTACTGTCTCTACGCAGTGTTCTGGTACCGAAACGGTTGCTTAAGCAAAGTCCCTAGGAGTCTTGGAAAGCTTACTACCGTGAAACTAAAGCAGAACAGCGATGAAGGCCTCATGGAGCTGCTGCACGCCTCCCGTTTTGCCAGCATAATCAGGGCCTTACTTCGAGGCTAGTGCTCACATTGACTTTCACGTTTGGTATAGAGTAGAGCAGGGTGAGCTTCCAACTAGGAACTGGAAGCACAAGGTTTCTTTCGAGAAAAGTCATTTTCTTCTATGTGCCATGCCGGCTGTAAGTAAAAGCACGGTAACAACAGTGCTTTTCAGGTAGCTTCGAGGCTGCATGAATGGAGCTTTCAAAACGGGAAAACAAGCGTTGTGCCATCAGTCTCTAATTTCTAGGTTGACACGCAGCATACACGCAGGAGCAGAGCTTCCTGGTTCTACGCAGTGTTCTGGTACTGAAACGGGTGCTGAAGCAAGGCCCCTAGGAGTGTTGAAAAGCTTACTACCTTGAAACTAAAGCAGAACAACGATGAACGCCTCATGGAGCTGCTGCACGCCTCTCGTTTTGCAAGGATAATCAGGGTCTACTTCGAAGCTTGGGCTCACGTTGACTTTCACTTTAGGTATAGCGCAGAGCAGGGTGAGCTTCCAACAAGGAACTGGAAACACAAGGTTTCTTAGGAGAAAACTCATTTTCTTCTCAGAACCATGCCGGGAGTGAAGAAAACCCCGGCAACAACAATGCTTTTCAGGTAGCTTCGAGGCCGCATGAACGGAGCTTTCATAATGGGAAAAGAGGCTTTATGCCATCAGTCTCCAATTTCTAGGTTGACACGCAGCATACACGCAGGACCAGAGCTTACTGTCTCTACGCAGTGTTCTGGTACTGAAACGGGTGCTGAAGCAAGGCCCCTAGGAGTGTTGAAAAGCTTACTACCTTGAAACTAAAGCAGAACAACGATGAACGCCTCAAGAGCTGCTGCACGCCTCTCGTTTGGCAAGGATAATCAGGGCCTTACTTCGAAGCTGGGGCTCACGTTGACTTTCACTTTAGGTATAGCGCAGAGCAGGGTGAGCTTCCAACAAGGAACTGGAAACCCAAGGTTTCTTAGGAGAAAACTCATTTTCTTCTCAGAACCATGCCGGCAGTGAGGAAAACCCCGGCAACAACAATGCTTTTCAGGTAGCTTCGAGCCCGCATGAACGGAGCTTTCATAATGGGAAAAGAAGCTTTATGCCATCAGTCTCCAATTTCTAGGTTGAAACGCAGCATACACGCAGGACCAGAGCTTACTGTCTCTACGCAGTGTTCTGGTACCGAAACGGTTGCTTAAGCAAAGTCCCTAGGAGTCTTGGAAAGCTTACTACCGTGAAACTAAAGCAGAACAGCGATGAAGGCCTCATGGAGTTGCTGCACGCCTCCCGTTTTGCCAGCATAATCAGGGCCTTACTTCGAGGCTAGTGCTCACATTGACTTTCACGTTTGGTATAGAGCAGAGCAGGGTGAGCTTCCAACTAGGAACTGGAAGCACAAGGTTTCTTTCGAGAAAACTCATTTTCTTCTATGTGCCATGCCGGCTGTAAGTAAAAGCACGGTAACAACAGTGCTTTTCAGGTAGCTTCGAGGCCGCATGAATGGAGCTTTCAAAACGGGAAAACAAGCGTTGTGCCATCAGTCTCTAATTTCTAGGTTGACACGCAGCATACACGCAGGAGCAGAGCTTCCTGGTTCTACGCAGTGTTCTGGTACTGAAACGGGTGCTGAAGCAAGGCCCCTAGGAGTGTTGAAAAGCTTACTACCTTGAAACTAAAGCAGAACAACGATGAAGGCCTCATGGAGCTGCTGCACGCCTTTCGTTTTACAAGGGTAATCAGGGCCTACTTCGAAGCTTGGGCTCACGTTGACTTTCACTTTAGGTATAGCGCAGAGCAGGGTGAGCTTCCAACAAGGAACTGGAAACCCAAGGTTTCTTCGGAGAAAACTCATTTTCTTCTCAGAACCATGCCGGCAGTGAAGAAAACCCCGGCAACAACAATGCTTTTCAGGTAGCTTCGAGGCCGCATGAACGGAGCTTTCATAATGGGAAAAGAAGCCTTATGCCATCAGTCTCCAATTTCTAGGTTGACACGCAGCATACACGCAGGACCAGAGCTTACTGTCTCTACGCAGTGTTCTGGTACCGAAACGGTTGCTTAAGCAAAGTCCCTAGGAGTCTTGGAAAGCTTACTACCGTGAAACTAAAGCAGAACAGCGATGAAGGCCTCATGGAGCTGCTGCACGCCTCCCGTTTTGCCAGCATAATCAGGGCCTTACTTCGAGGCTAGTGCTCACATTGACTTTCACGTTTGGTATAGAGTAGAGCAGGGTGAGCTTCCAACTAGGAACTGGAAGCACAAGGTTTCTTTCGAGAAAAGTCATTTTCTTCTATGTGCCATGCCGGCTGTAAGTAAAAGCACGGTAACAACAGTGCTTTTCAGGTAGCTTCGAGGCTGCATGAATGGAGCTTTCAAAACGGGAAAACAAGCGTTGTGCCATCAGTCTCTAATTTCTAGGTTGACACGCAGCATACACGCAGGAGCAGAGCTTCCTGGTTCTACGCAGTGTTCTGGTACTGAAACGGGTGCTGAAGCAAGGCCCCTAGGAGTGTTGAAAAGCTTACTACCTTGAAACTAAAGCAGAACAACGATGAACGCTTCATGGGGCTGCTGCACGCCTCTCGTTTTGCAAGGATAATCAGGGTCTACTTCGAAGCTTGGGCTCACGTTGACTTTCACTTTAGGTATAGCGCAGAGCAGGGTGAGCTTCCAACAAGGAACTGGAAACACAAGGTTTCTTAGGAGAAAACTCATTTTCTTCTCAGAACCATGCCGGGAGTGAAGAAAACCCCGGCAACAACAATGCTTTTCAGGTAGCTTCGAGGCCGCATGAACGCAGCTTTCATAATGGGAAAAGAGGCTTTATGCCATCAGTCTCCAATTTCTAGGTTGACACGCAGCATACACGCAGGACCAGAGCTTACTGTCTCTACGCAGTGTTCTGGTACCGAAACGGTTCCTTAAGCAAAGTCCCTAGGAGTCTTGGAAAGCTTACTACCGTGAAACTAAAGCAGAACAGCGATGAAGGCCTCATGGAGCTGCTGCACGCCTCCCGTTT
Organism: Eubalaena glacialis; assembly: GCF_028564815.1. Taxonomy (NCBI): domain Eukaryota; kingdom Metazoa; phylum Chordata; class Mammalia; order Artiodactyla; family Balaenidae; genus Eubalaena; species Eubalaena glacialis. The sequence continues at coordinate 82,065,947 of NC_083726.1, read as the reverse complement.
TGGCAGCATAATCAGGGCCTTACTTCGAGGCTAGTGCTCACATTGACTTTCACGTTTGGTATAGAGCAGAACAGGGTGAGCTTCCAACTAGGAACTGGAAGCACAAGGTTTCTTTCGAGAAAACTCATTTTCTTCTATTAACCATGTCGTCTGTAAGTAAAAGCACGGTAACAACAGTGCTTTTCAGGTAGCTTCGGGGCCGCATCAAGAGAGCTTTCATAATGGGAAAACTAGCCTTGTGCCATCAGTCTGTAATTTCTAGGTTGACACGCAGCATACACGCAGGAGCAGAGCTCCTGGTTCTACGCAGTGTTCTGGTACTGAAACGGGTGCTGAAGCAAGGCCCCTAGGAGTGTTGAAAAGCTTACTACCTTGAAACTAAAGCAGAACAACGATGAACGCCTCAAGAGATGCTGCACGCCTCTCGTTTTGCATGGATAATCAGGGCCTTACTTCGAAGCTTGGGCTCACGTTGACTTTCACTTTAGGTATAGCGCAGAGCAGGGTGAGCTTCCAACAAGGAACTGGAAACCCAAGGTTTCTTAGGAGAAAACTCATTTTCTTCTCAAAACCATGCCGGCAGTGAGGAAAACCCCGGCAACAACAATGCTTTTCAGGTAGCTTCGAGGCCGCATGAACGGAGCTTTCATAATGGGAAAAGAGGCTTTATGCCATCAGTCTCCAATTTCTAGGTTGACACGCAGCATACACGCAGGACCAGAGCTTACTGTCTCTACGCAGTGTTCTGGTACCGAAACGGTTGCTTAAGCAAAGTCCCTAGGAGTCTTGGAAAGCTTACTACCGTGAAACTAAAGCAGAACAGCGATGAAGGCCTCATGGAGCTGCTGCACGCCTCCCGTTTTGCCAGCATAATCAGGGCCTTACTTCGAGGCTAGTGCTCACATTGACTTTCACGTTTGGTATAGAGCAGAACAGGGTGAGCTTCCAACTAGGAACTGGAAGCACAAGGTTTCTTTCGAGAAAACTCATTTTCTTCTATGAACCATGCCGTCTGTAAGTAAAAGCACGGTAACAACAGTGCTTTTCAGGTAGCTTCGGGGCCGCATCAACAGAGCTTTCATAATGGGAAAACTAGACTTGTGCCATCAGTCTGTAATTTCTAGGTTGACACGCAGCATACACGCAGGAGCAGAGCTCCTGGTTCTACGCAGTGTTCTGGTACTGAAACGGGTGCTGAAGCAAGGCCCCTAGGAGTGTTGAAAAGCTTACTACCTTGAAACTAAAGCAGAACAACGATGAACGCCTCAAGAGATGCTGCACGCCTCTCGTTTTGCAAGGATAATCAGGGCCTTACTTCGAAGCTTGGGCTCACGTTGACTTTCACTTTAGGTATAGCGCAGAGCAGGGTGAGCTTCCAACAAGGAACTGGAAACCCAAGGTTTCTTAGGAGAAAACTCATTTTCTTCTCAGAACCATGCCGGCAGTGAGGAAAAACCCGGCAACAACAATGCTTTTCAGGTAGCTTCGAGGCCGCATGAACGGAGATTTCATAATGGGAATAGAAGCTTTATGCCATCAGTCTCCAATTTCTAGGTTGACACGCAGCATACACGCAGGACCAGAGCTTACTGTCTCTACGCAGTGTTCTGGTACCGAAACGGTTGCTAAAGCAAAGTCCCTAGGAGTCTTGGAAAGCTTACTACCGTGAAACTAAAGCAGAACAGCGATGAAGGCCTCATGGAGCTGCTGCACGCCTCCCGTTTTGCCAGCATAATCAGGGCCTTACTTCGAGGCTAGTGCTCCCATTGACTTTCACGTTTGGTATAGAGCGGAGCAGGTTGAGCTTCCAACTAGGAACTGGAAGCACAAGGTTTCTTTCGAGAAAACTCATTTTCTTCTATGAACCATGCCGTCTGTAAGTAAAAGCACGGTAAGAACAGTGCTTTTCAGGTAGCTTCGGGGCCGCATCAACAGAGCTTTCATAATGGGAAAACTAGCCTTGTGCCATCAGTCTGTAATTTCTAGGTTGACACGCAGCATACACGCAGGAGCAGAGCTCCTGGTTCTACGCAGTGTTCTGGTACTGAAACGGGTGCTGAAGCAAGGCCCCTAGGAGTGTTGAAAAGCTTACTACCTTGAAACTAAAGCAGAACAACGATGAACGCCTCATGGAGCTGCTGCACGCCTCTCGTTTTGCAAGGATAATCAGGGCCTACTTCGAAGCTTGGGCTCACGTTGACTTTCACTTTAGGTATAGCGCAGAGCAGGGTGAGCTTCCAACAAGGAACTGGAAACACAAGGTTTCTTAGGAGAAAACTCATTTTCTTCTCAGAACCATGCCGGGAGTGAAGAAAACCCCGGCAACAACAATGCTTTTCAGGTAGCTTCGAGGCCGCATGAACGGAGCTTTCATAATGGGAAAAGAGGCTTTATGCCATCAGTCTCCAATTTCTAGGTTGACACGCAGCATGCACGCAGGACCAGAGCTTACTGTCTCTACGCAGTGTTCTGGTACCGAAACGGTTGCTTAAGCAAAGTCCCTAGGAGTCTTGGAAAGCTTACTACCGTGAAACTAAAGCAGAACAGCGATGAAGGCCTCATGGAGCTGCTGCACGCCTCCCGTTTTGCCAGCATAATCAGGGCCTTACTTCGAGGCTAGTGCTCACATTGACTTTCACGTTTGGTATAGAGTAGAGCAGGGTGAGCTTCCAACTAGGAACTGGAAGCACAAGGTTTCTTTCGAGAAAAGTCATTTTCTTCTATGTGCCATGCCGGCTGTAAGTAAAAGCACGGTAACAACAGTGCTTTTCAGGTAGCTTCGAGGCCGCATGAATGGAGCTTTCAAAACGGGAAAACAAGCGTTGTGCCATCAGTCTCTAATTTCTAGGTTGACACGCAGCATACACGCAGGAGCAGAGCTTCCTGGTTCTACGCAGTGTTCTGGTACTGAAACGGGTGCTGAAGCAAGGCCCCTAGGAGTGTTGAAAAGCTTACTACCTTGAAACTAAAGCAGAACAACGATGAACGCCTCAAGAGCTGCTGCACGCCTCTCGTTTGGCAAGGATAATCAGGGCCTTACTTCGAAGCTTGGGCTCACGTTGACTTTCACTTTAGGTATAGCGCAGAGCAGGGTGAGCTTCCAACAAGGAACTGGAAACCCAAGGTTTCTTAGGAGAAAACTCATTTTCTTCTCAGAACCATGCCGGCAGTGAGGAAAACCCCGGCAACAACAATGCTTTTCAGGTAGCTTCGAGCCCGCATGAACGGAGCTTTCATAATGGGAAAAGAAGCTTTATGCCATCAGTCTCCAATTTCTAGGTTGACACGCAGCATACACGCCGGACCAGAGCTTACTGTCTCTACGCAGTGTTCTGGTACCGAAACGGTTGCTTAAGCAAAGTCCCTAGGAGTCTTGGAAAGCTTACTACCGTGAAACTAAAGCAGAACAGCGATGAAGGCCTCATGGAGTTGCTGCACGCCTCCCGTTTTGCCAGCATAATCAGGGCCTTACTTCGAGGCTAGTGCTCACATTGACTTTCACGTTTGGTATAGAGCAGAGCAGGGTGAGCTTCCAACTAGGAACTGGAAGCACAAGGTTTCTTTCGAGAAAACTCATTTTCTTCTATGTGCCATGCCGGCTGTAAGTAAAAGCACGGTAACAACAGTGCTTTTCAGGTAGCTTCGAGGCCGCATGAATGGAGCTTTCAAAACGGGAAAACAAGCGTTGTGCCATCAGTCTCTAATTTCTAGGTTGACACGCAGCATACACGCAGGAGCAGAGCTTCCTGGTTCTACGCAGTGTTCTGGTACTGAAACGGGTGCTGAAGCAAGGCCCCTAGGAGTGTTGAAAAGCTTACTACCTTGAAACTAAAGCAGAACAACGATGAAGGCCTCATGGAGCTGCTGCACGCCTCTCGTTTTACAAGGGTAATCAGGGCCTACTTCGAAGCTTGGGCTCACGTTGACTTTCACTTTAGGTATAGAGCAGAGCAGGGTGAGCTTCCAACAAGGAACTGGAAACCCAAGGTTTCTTAGGAGAAAACTCATTGTCTTCTCAGAACCATGCCGGCAGTGAAGAAAACCCCGGCAACAACAATGCTTTTCAGGTAGCTTCGAGGCCGCATGAACGGAGCTTTCATAATGGGAAAAGAAGCCTTATGCCATCAGTCTCCAATTTCTAGGTTGACACGCAGCATACACGCAGGACCAGAGCTTACTGTCTCTACGCAGTGTTCTGGTACCGAAACGGTTGCTTAAGCAAAGTCCCTAGGAGTCTTGGAAAGCTTACTACCGTGAAACTAAAGCAGAACAGCGATGAAGGCCTCATGGAGCTGCTGCACGCCTCCCGTTTTGCCAGCATAATCAGGGCCTTACTTCGAGGCTAGTGCTCACATTGACTTTCACGTTTGGTATAGAGTAGAGCAGGGTGAGCTTCCAACTAGGAACTGGAAGCACAAGGTTTCTTTCGAGAAATCTCATTTTCTTCTATGTGCCATGCCGGCTGTAAGTAAAAGCACGTAACAACAGTGCTTTTCAGGTAACATCGAGGCCGCATGAATGGAGCTTTCAAAACGGGAAAACAAGCGTTGTGCCATCAGTCTCTAATTTCTAGGTTGACACGCAGCATACACGCAGGAGCAGAGCTTCCTGGTTCTACGCAGTGTTCTGGTACTGAAACGGGTGCTGAAGCAAGGCCACTAGGAGTGTTGAAAAGCTTACTACCTTGAAACTAAAGCAGAACAACGATGAACGCCTCAAGAGCTGCTGCACGCCTCTCGTTTTGCAAGGATAATCAGGGCCTTACTTCGAAGCTTGGGCTCACGTTGACTTTCACTTTAGGTATAGCGCAGAGCAGGGTGAGCTTCCAACAAGGAACTGGAAACCCAAGGTTTCTTAGGAGAAAACTCATTTTCTTCTCAGAACCATGCCGGCAGTGAGGAAAACCCCGGCAACAACAATTCTTTTCAGGTAGCTTCGAGCCCGCATGAACGGAGCTTTCATAATGGGAATAGAAGTTTTATGCCATCAGTCTCCAATTTCTAGGTTGACACGCAGCATACACGCAGGACCAGAGCTTACTGTCTCTACGCAGTGTTCTGGTACCGAAACGGTTGATTAAGCAAAGTCCCTAGGAGTCTTGGAAAGCTTACTACCGTGAAACTAAAGCAGAACAGCGATGAAGGCCTCATGGAGCTGCTGCACGCCTCCCGTTTTGCCAGCATAATCAGGGCCTTACGTCGAGGCTAGTGCTCACATTGACTTTCACGTTTGGTATAGAGCAGAGCAGGGTGAGCTTCCAACTAGGAACTGGAAGCACAAGGTTTCTTTCGAGAAATCTCATTTTCTTCTATGTGCCATGCCGGCTGTAAGTAAAAGCACGTAACAACAGTGCTTTTCAGGTAACATCGAGGCCGCATGAATGGAGCTTTCAAAACGGGAAAACAAGCGTTGTGCCATCAGTCTCTAATTTCTAGGTTGACACGCAGCATACACGCAGGAGCAGAGCTTCCTGGTTCTACGCAGTGTTCTGGTACTGAAACGGGTGCTGAAGCAAGGCCCCTAGGAGTGTTGAAAAGCTTACTACCTTGAAACTAAAGCAGAACAACGATGAACGCCTCAAGAGCTGCTGCACGCCTCTCGTTTTGCAAGGATAATCAGGGCCTTACTTCGAAGCTTGGGCTCACGTTGACTTTCACTTTAGGTATAGCGCAGAGCAGGGTGAGCTTCCAACAAGGAACTGGAAACCCAAGGTTTCTTAGGAGAAAACTCATTTTCTTCTCAGAACCATGCCGGCAGTGAGGAAAACCCCGGCAACAACAATTCTTTTCAGGTAGCTTCGAGGCCGCATGAACGGAGCTTTCATAATGGGAAAAGAAGTCTTATGCCATCAGTCTCCAATTTCTAGGTTGACACGCAGCATACACGCAGGACCAGAGCTTACTGTCTCTACGCAGTGTTCTGGTACCGAAACGGTTGCTTAAGCAAAGTCCCTAGGAGTCTTGGAAAGCTTACTACCGTGAAACTAAAGCAGAACAGCGATGAAGGCCTCATGGAGCTGCTGCACGCCTCCCGTTTTGCCAGCATAATCAGGGCCTTACTTCGAGGCTAGTGCTCACATTGACTTTCACGTTTGGTATAGAGCAGAACAGGGTGAGCTTCCAACTAGGAACTGGAAGCACAAGGTTTCTTTCGAGAAAACTCATTTTCTTCTATGAACCATGCCGTCTGTAAGTAAAAGCACGGTAACAACAGTGCTTTTCAGGTAGCTTCGGGGCCGCATCAACAGAGCTTTCATAATGGGAAAACTAGCCTTGTGCCATCAGTCTGTAATTTCTAGATTGACACGCAGCATACACGCAGGAGCAGAGCTCCTTGTTCTACGCAGTGTTCTGGTACTGAAACGGGTGCTGAAGCAAGGCCCCTAGGAGTGTTGAAAAGCTTACTACCTTGAAACTAAAGCAGAACAACGATGAACGCCTCATGGAGCTGCTGCACGCCTCTCGTTTTGCAAGGATAATCAGGGCCTTACTTCGAAGCTTGGGCTCACGTTGACTTTCACTTTAGGTATAGCGCAGAGCAGGGTGAGCTTCCTACAAGGAACTGGAAACACAAGGTTTCTTAGGAGAAAACTCATTTTCTTCTCAGAACCATGCCGGCAGTGAAGAAAACCCCGGCAACAACAATGCTTTTCAGGTAGCTTCGAGGCCGCAATAACGGAGCTTTCATAATGGGAAAAGAGGCTTTATGCCATCAGTCTCCAATTTCTAGGTTGACACGCAGCATACACGCAGGACCAGAGCTTACTGTCTCTACGCAGTGTTCTGGTACCGAAACGGTTGCTTAAGCAAAGTCCCTAGGAGTCTTGGAAAGCTTACTACCGTGAAACTAAAGCAGAACAGCGATGAAGGCCTCATGGAGCTGCTGCACGCCTCCCGTTTTGCCAGCATAATCAGGGCCTTACTTCGAGGCTAGTGCTCACATTGACTTTCACGTTTGGTATAGAGCAGAGCAGGGTGAGCTTCCAACTAGGAACTGGAAGCACAAGGTTTCTTTCGAGAAAACTCATTTTCTTCTATGAGCCATGCCGGCTGTAAGTAAAAGCACGTTAACAACAGTGCTTTTCAGGTAGCTTCGGGGCCGCATCAACGGAGCTTTCATAATGGGAAAACTAGTCTTGTGCCATCAGTCTCTAATTTCTAGGTTGGCACGCAGCATACACGCAGGAGCAGAGCTTCCTGGTTCTACGCAGTGTTCTGGTACTGAAACGGGTGCTGAAGCAAGGCTCCTAGGAGTGTTGAAAAGCTTACTACCTTGAAACTAAAGCAGAACAACGATGAAGGCCTCATGGAGCTGCTGCACGCCTCTCGTTTTACAAGGGTAATCAGGGCCTACTTCGAAGCTTGGGCTCACGTTGACTTTCACTTTAGGTATAGAGCAGAGCAGGGTGAGCTTCCAACAAGGAACTGGAAACCCAAGGTTTCTTAGGAGAAAACTCATTTTCTTCTCAGAACCATGCCGGCAATGAAGAAAACCCCGGCAACAACAATGCTTTTCAGGTAGCTTCGAGGCCGCATGAACGGAGCTTTCATAATGGGAAAAGAAGCCTTATGCCATCAGTCTCCAATTTCTAGGTTGACACGCAGCATACACGCAGGACCAGAGCTTACTGTCTCTATGCAGTGTTCTGGTACCGAAACGGTTGCTTAAGCAAAGTCCCTAGGAGTCTTGGAAAGCTTACTACCGTGAAACTAAAGCAGAACAGCGATGAAGGCCTCATGGAGCTGCTGCACGCCTCCCGTTTTGCCAGCATAATCAGGGCCTTACTTCGAGGCTAGTGCTCACATTGACTTTCACGTTTGGTATAGAGTAGAGCAGGGTGAGCTTCCAACTAGGAACTGGAAGCACAAGGTTTCTTTCGAGAAAAGTCATTTTCTTCTATGTGCCATGCCGGCTGTAAGTAAAAGCACGGTAACAACAGTGCTTTTCAGGTAGCTTCGAGGCTGCATGAATGGAGCTTTCAAAACGGGAAAACAAGCGTTGTGCCATCAGTCTCTAATTTCTAGGTTGACACGCAGCATACACGCAGGAGCAGAGCTTCCTGGTTCTACGCAGTGTTCTGGTACTGAAACGGGTGCTGAAGCAAGGCCCCTAGGAGTGTTGAAAAGCTTACTACCTTGAAACTAAAGCAGAACAACGATGAACGCCTCATGGAGCTGCTGCACGCCTCTCGTTTTGCAAGGATAATCAGGGTCTACTTCGAAGCTTGGGCTCACGTTGACTTTCACTTTAGGTATAGTGCAGAACAGGGTGAGCTTCCAACTAGGAACTGGAAGCACAAGGTTTCTTTCGAGAAAACTCATTTTCTTCTATGAACCATGTCGTCTGTAAGTAAAAGCACGGTAACAACAGTGCTTTTCAGGTAGCTTCGGGGCCGCATCAAGAGAGCTTTCATAATGGGAAAACTAGCCTTGTGCCATCAGTCTGTAATTTCTAGGTTGACACGCAGCATACACGCAGGAACAGAGCTCCTGGTTCTACGCAATGTTCTGATACTGAAACGGGTGCTGAAGCAAGGCCCCTAGGAGTGTTGAAAAGCTTACTACCTTGAAAAAGCAGAACAACGATGAAGGCCTCATGGAGCTGCTGCACGCCTCTCGTTTTACAAGGGTAATCAGGGCCTACTTCGAAGCTTGGGCTCACGTTGACTTTCACTTTAGGTATAGCGCAGAGCAGGGTGAGCTTCCAACAAGGAACTGGAAACCCAAGGTTTCTTAGGAGAAAACTCATTTTCTTCTCAGAACCATGCCGGCAGTGAAGAAAACCCCGGCAACAACAATGCTTTTCAGGTAGCTTCGAGGCCGCATGAACGGAGCTTTCATAATGGGAAAAGAGGCTTTATGCCATCAGTCTCCAATTTCTAGGTTGACACGCAGCATACACGCCGGACCAGAGCTTACTGTCTCTACGCAGTGTTCTGGTACCGAAACGGTTGCTTAAGCAAAGTCCCTAGGAGTCTTGGAAAGCTTACTACCGTGAAACTAAAGCAGAACAGCGATGAAGGCCTCATGGAGTTGCTGCACGCCTCCCGTTTTGCCAGCATAATCAGGGCCTTACTTCGAGGCTAGTGCTCACATTGACTTTCACGTTTGGTATAGAGCAGAGCAGGGTGAGCTTCCAACTAGGAACTGGAAGCACAAGGTTTCTTTCGAGAAAACTCATTTTCTTCTATGAGCATGCCGGCTGTAAGTAAAAGCACGGTAACAACAGTGCTTTTCAGGTAGCTTCGAGGCCGCATGAATGGAGCTTTCAAAACGGGAAAACAAGCGTTGTGCCATCAGTCTCTAATTTCTAGGTTGACACGCAGCATACACGCAGGAGCAGAGCTTCCTGGTTCTACGCAGTGTTCTGGTACTGAAACGGGTGCTGAAGCAAGGCCCCTAGGAGTGTTGAAAAGCTTACTACCTTGAAACTAAAGCAGAACAACGATGAACGCCTCAAGAGCTGCTGCACGCCTCTCGTTTTGCAAGGATAATCAGGGCCTTACTTCGAAGCTTGGGCTCACGTTGACTTTCACTTTAGGTATAGCGCAGAGCAGGGTGAGCTTCCAACAAGGAACTGGAAACACAAGGTTTCTTAGGAGAAAACTCATTTTCTTCTCAGAACCATGCCGGCAGTGAGGAAAACCCCGGCAACAACAATGCTTTTCAGGTAGCTTCGAGCCCGCATGAACGGAGCTTTCATAATGGGAATAGAAGTTTTATGCCATCAGTCTCCAATTTCTAGGTTGACACGCAGCATACACGCAGGACCAGAGCTTACTGTCTCTACGCAGTGTTCTGGTACCGAAACGGTTGCTTAAGCAAAGTCCCTAGGAGTCTTGGAAAGCTTACTACCGTGAAACTAAAGCAGAACAGCGATGAAGGCCTCATGGAGCTGCTGCACGCCTCCCGTTTTGCCAGCATAATCAGGGCCTTACTTCGAGGCTAGTGCTCACATTGACTTTCACGTTTGGTATAGAGTAGAGCAGGGTGAGCTTCCAACTAGGAACTGGAAGCACAAGGTTTCTTTCGAGAAAAGTCATTTTCTTCTATGTGCCATGCCGGCTGTAAGTAAAAGCACGGTAACAACAGTGCTTTTCAGGTAGCTTCGAGGCTGCATGAATGGAGCTTTCAAAACGGGAAAACAAGCGTTGTGCCATCAGTCTCTAATTTCTAGGTTGACACGCAGCATACACGCAGGAGCAGAGCTTCCTGGTTCTACGCAGTGTTCTGGTACTGAAACGGGTGCTGAAGCAAGGCCCCTAGGAGTGTTGAAAAGCTTACTACCTTGAAACTAAAGCAGAACAACGATGAACGCCTCATGGAGCTGCTGCACGCCTCTCGTTTTGCAAGGATAATCAGGGTCTACTTCGAAGCTTGGGCTCACGTTGACTTTCACTTTAGGTATAGTGCAGAGCAGGGTGAGCTTCCAACAAGGAACTGGAAACACAAGGTTTCTTAGGAGAAAACTCATTTTCTTCTCAGAACCATGCCGGCAGTGAAGAAAACCCCGGCAACAACAATGCTTTTCAGGTAGCTTCGAGGCCGCATGAACGCAGCTTTCATAATGGGAAAAGAGGCTTTATGCCATCAGTCTCCAATTTCTAGGTTGACACGCAGCATACACGCAGGACCAGAGCTTACTGTCTCTACGCAGTGTTCTGGTACCGAAACGGTTGCTTAAGCAAAGTCCCTAGGAGTCTTGGAAAGCTTACTGCCGTGAAACTAAAGCAGAACAGCGATGAAGGCCTCATGGAGCTGCTGCACGCCTCCCGTTTTGCCAGCATAATCAGGGCCTTACTTCGAGGCTAGTGCTCACGTTGACTTTCACGTTTGGTATAGAGCAGAACAGGGTGAGCTTCCAACTAGGAACTGGAAGCACAAGGTTTCTTTCGAGAAAACTCATTTTCTTCTATGAACCATGTCGTCTGTAAGTAAAAGCACGGTAACAACAGTGCTTTTCAAGTAGCTTCGGGGCCGCATCAAGAGAGCTTTCATAATGGGAAAACTAGCCTTGTGCCATCAGTCTGTAATTTCTAGGTTGACACGCAGCATACACGCAGGAACAGAGCTCCTGGTTCTACGCAGTGTTCTGATACTGAAACGGGTGCTGAAGCAAGGCCCCTAGGAGTGTTGAAAAGCTTACTACCTTGAAAAAGCAGAACAACGATGAAGGCCTCATGGAGCTGCTGCACGCCTCTCGTTTTACAAGGGTAATCAGGGCCTACTTCGAAACTTGGGCTCACGTTGACTTTCACTTTAGGTATAGCGCAGAGCAGGGTGAGCTTCCAACAAGGAACTGGAAACCCAAGGTTTCTTAGGAGAAAACTCATTTTCTTCTCAGAACCATGCCGGCAGTGAAGAAAACCCCGGCAACAACAATGCTTTTCAGGTAGCTTCGAGGCCGCATGAACGGAGCTTTCATAATGGGAAAAGAAGCCTTATGCCATCAGTCTCCAATTTATAGGTTGACACGCAGCATACACGCAGGACCAGAGCTTACTGTATCTACGCAGTGTTCTGGTACTGAAACGGTTGCTTAAGCAAAGTCCCTAGGAGTCTTGGAAAGCTTACTACCGTGAAACTAAAGCAGAACAGCGATGAAGGCCTCATGGAGTTGCTGCACGCCTCCCGTTTTGCCAGCATAATCAGGGCCTTACTTCGAGGCTAGTGCTCACATTGACTTTCACGTTTGGTATAGAGCAGAGCAGGGTGAGCTTCCAACTAGGAACTGGAAGCACAAGGTTTCTTTCGAGAAAACTCATTTTCTTCTATGAGCGTGCCGGCTGTAAGTAAAAGCACGGTAACAACCGTGCTTTTCAGGTAGCTTCGAGGCCGCATGAATGGAGCTTTCAAAACGGGAAAACAAGCGTTGTGCCATCAGTCTCTAATTTCTAGGTTGACACGCAGCATACACGCAGGAGCAGAGCTTCCTGGTTCTACGCAGTGTTCTGGTACTGAAACGGGTGCTGAAGCAAGGCCCCTAGGAGTGTTGAAAAGCTTACTACCTTGAAACTAAAGCAGAACAACGATGAACGCCTCAAGAGCTGCTGCACGCCTCTCGTTTTGCAAGGATAATCAGGGCCTTACTTCGAAGCTTGGGCTCACGTTGACTTTCACTTTAGGTATAGCGCAGAGCAGGGTGAGCTTCCAACAAGGAACTGGAAACACAAGGTTTCTTAGGAGAAAACTCATTTTCTTCTCAGAACCATGCCGGCAGTGAGGAAAACCCCGGCAACAACAATGCTTTTCAGGTAGCTTCGAGCCCGCATGAACGGAGCTTTCATAATGGGAATAGAAGTTTTATGCCATCAGTCTCCAATTTCTAGGTTGACACGCAGCATACACGCAGGACCAGAGCTTACTGTCTCTACGCAGTGTTCTGGTACCGAAACGGTTGATTAAGCAAAGTCCCTAGGAGTCTTGGAAAGCTTACTACCGTGAAACTAAAGCAGAACAGCGATGAAGGCCTCATGGAGCTGCTGCACGCCTCCCGTTTTGCCAGCATAATCAGGGCCTTACGTCGAGGCTAGTGCTCACATTGACTTTCACGTTTGGTATAGAGCAGAACAGGGTGAGCTTCCAACTAGGAACTGGAAGCACAAGGTTTCTTTCGAGAAAACTCATTTTCTTCTATGAACCATGTCGTTTGTAAGTAAAAGCACGGTAACAACAGTGCTTTTCAGGTAGCTTCGGGGCCGCATCAAGAGAGCTTTCATAATGGGAAAACTAGCCTTGTGCCATCAGTCTGTAATTTCTAGGTTGACACGCAGCATACACGCAGGAACAGAGCTCCTGGTTCTACGCAGTGTTCTGATACTGAAACGGGTGCTGAAGCAAGGCCCCTAGGAGTGTTGAAAAGCTTACTACCTTGAAAAAGCAGAACAACGATGAAGGCCTCATGGAGCTGCTGCACGCCTCTCGTTTTACAAGGGTAATCAGGGCCTACTTCGAAGCTTGGGCTCACGTTGACTTTCACTTTAGGTATAGCGCAGAGCAGGGTGAGCTTCCAACAAGGAACTGGAAACCCAAGGTTTCTTAGGAGAAAACTCATTGTCTTCTCAGAACCATGCCGGCAGTGAAGAAAACCCCGGCAACAACAATGCTTTTCAGGTAGCTTCGAGGCCGCATGAACGGAGCTTTCATAATGGGAAAAGAAGCCTTATGCCATCAGTCTCCAATTTCTAGGTTGACACGCAGCATACACGCAGGACCAGAGCTTACTGTCTCTACGCAGTGTTCTGGTACCGAAACGGTTGCTTAAGCAAAGTCCCTAGGAGTCTTGGAAAGCTTACTACCGTGAAACTAAAGCAGAACAGCGATGAAGGCCTCATGGAGTTGCTGCACGCCTCCCGTTTTGCCAGCATAATCAGGGCCTTACTTCGAGGCTAGTGCTCACATTGACTTTCACGTTTGGTATAGAGCAGAGCAGGGTGAGCTTCCAACTAGGAACTGGAAGCACAAGGTTTCTTTCGAGAAAACTCATTTTCTTCTATGTGCCATGCCGCCTGTAAGTAAAAGCACGGTAACAACAGTGCTTTTCAGGTAGCTTCGGGGCCGCATGAATGGAGCTTTCAAAACGGGAAAACAAGCGTTGTGCCATCAGTCTCTAATTTCTAGGTTGACACTTAGCACACACGCAGGAGCAGAGCTTCCTGGTTCTACGCAGTGTTCTGGTACTGAAACGGGTGCTGAAGCAAGGCCCCTAGGAGTGTTGAAAAGCTTACCACCTTGAAACTAAAGCAGAACAACGATGAACGCCTCAAGAGCTGCTGCACGCCTCTCGTTTGGCAAGGATAATCAGGGCCTTACTTCGAAGCTTGGGCTCACGTTGACTTTCACTTTAGGTATAGCGCAGAGCAGGGTGAGCTTCCAACAAGGAACTGGAAACCCAAGGTTTCTTAGGAGAAAACTCATTTTCTTCTCAGAACCATGCCGGCAGTGAGGAAAACCCCGGCAACAACAATGCTTTTCAGGTAGCTTCGAGCCCGCATGAACGGAGCTTTCATAATGGGAAAAGAAGCTTTATGCCATCAGTCTCCAATTTCTAGGTTGACACGCAGCATACACGCCGGACCAGAGCTTACTGTCTCTACGCAGTGTTCTGGTACCGAAACGGTTGCTTAAGCAAAGTCCCTAGGAGTCTTGGAAAGCTTACTACCGTGAAACTAAAGCAGAACAGCGATGAAGGCCTCATGGAGTTGCTGCACGCCTCCCGTTTTGCCAGCATAATCAGGGCCTTACGTCGAGGCTAGTGCTCACATTGACTTTCACGTTTGGTATAGAGCAGAGCAGGGTGAGCTTCCAACTAGGAACTGGAAGCACAAGGTTTCTTTCGAGAAAACTCATTTTCTTCTATGTGCCATGCCGCCTGTAAGTAAAAGCACGGTAACAACAGTGCTTTTCAGGTAGCTTCGAGGCCGCATGAATGGAGCTTTCAAAACGGGAAAACAAGCGTTGTGCCATCAGTCTCTAATTTCTAGGTTGACACGCAGCACACACGCAGGAGCAGAGCTTCCTGGTTCTACGCAGTGTTCTGGTACTGAAACGGGTGCTGAAGCAAGGCCCCTAGGAGTGTTGAAAAGCTTACTACCTTGAAACTAAAGCAGAACAACGATGAACGCCTCAAGAGCTGCTGCACGCCTCTCGTTTGGCAAGGATAATCAGGGCCTTACTTCGAAGCTTGGGCTCACGTTGACTTTCACTTTAGGTATAGCGCAGAGCAGGGTGAGCTTCCAACAAGGAACTGGAAACCCAAGGTTTCTTAGGAGAAAACTCATTTTCTTCTCAGAACCATGCCGGCAGTGAGGAAACCCCGGCAACAACAATGCTTTTCAGGTAGCTTCGAGCCCGCATGAACGGAGCTTTCATAATGGGAAAAGAAGCTTTATGCCATCAGTCTCCAATTTCTAGGTTGACACGCAGCATACACGCAGGACCAGAGCTTACTGTCTCTACGCAGTGTTCTGGTACCGAAACGGTTGCTTAAGCAAAGTCCCTAGGAGTCTTGGAAAGCTTACTACCGTGAAACTAAAGCAGAACAGCGATGAAGGCCTCATGGAGTTGCTGCACGCCTCCCGTTTTGCCAGCATAATCAGGGCCTTACTTCGAGTCTAGTGCTCACATTGACTTTCACGTTTGGTATAGAGCAGAGCAGGGTGAGCTTCCAACTAGGAACTGGAAGCACAAGGTTTCTTTCGAGAAAACTCATTTTCTTCTATGTGCCATGCCGGCTGTAAGTAAAAGCACGGTAATAACAGTGCTTTTCAGGTAGCTTCGAGGCCGCATGAATGGAGCTTTCAAAACGGGAAAACAAGCGTTGTGCCATCAGTCTCTAATTTCTAGGTTGACACGCAGCATACACGCAGGAGCAGAGCTTCCTGGTTCTACGCAGTGTTCTGGTACTGAAACGGGTGCTGAAGCAAGGCCCCTAGGAGTGTTGAAAAGCTTACTACCTTGAAACTAAAGCAGAACAACGATGAAGGCCTCATGGAGCTGCTGCACGCCTCTCGTTTTACAAGGGTAATCAGGGCCTACTTCGAAGCTTGGGCTCACGTTGACTTTCACTTTAGGTATAGAGCAGAGCAGGGTGAGCTTCCAACAAGGAACTGGAAACCCAAGGTTTCTTAGGAGAAAACTCATTTTCTTCTCAGAACCATGCCGGCAGTGAAGAAAACCCCGGCAACAACAATGCTTTTCAGGTAGCTTCGAGGCCGCATGAACGGAGCTTTCATAATTGGAATAGAAGCTTTATGCCATCAGTCTCCAATTTCTAGGTTGACACGCAGCATACACGCAGGACCAGAGCTTACTGTCTCTACGCAGTGTTCTGGTACCGAAACGGTTGCTTAAGCAAAGTCCCTAGGAGTCTTGGAAAGCTTACTACCGTGAAACTAAAGCAGAACAGCGATGAAAGCCTCATGGAGCTGGTGCACGCCTCCCGTTTTGCCAGGATAATCAGGGCCTTACTTCGAGGCTAGTGCTCACATTGACTTTCACGTTTGGTATAGAGCAGAGCAGGGTGAGCTTCCAACTAGGAACTGGAAGCACAAGGTTTCTTTCGAGAAAACTCATTTTCTTCTATGAACCATGCCGGCTGTAAGTAAAAGCACGGTAACAACAGTGCTTTTCAGGGAGCTTCGGGGCCGCATCAACGGAGCTTTCATAATGGGAAAACTAGCCTTGTGCCATCAGTCTCTAATTTCTAGGTTGACACGCAGCATACACGCAGGACCAGAGCTTACTGTCTCTACGCAGTGTTCTGGTACCGAAACGGTTGCTTAAGCAAAGTCCCTAGGAGTCTTGGAAAGCTTACTACCGTGAAACTAAAGAAGAACAGCGATGAAGGCCTCATGGAGTTGCTGCACGCCTCCCGTTTTGCCAGCATAATCAGGGCCTTACTTCGAGGCTAGTGCTCACATTGACTTTCACGTTTGGTATAGAGTAGAGCAGGGTGAGCTTCCAACTAGGAACTGGAAGCACAAGGTTTCTTTCGAGAAAAGTCATTTTCTTCTATGTGCCATGCCGGCTGTAAGTAAAAGCACGGTAACAACAGTGCTTTTCAGGTAGCTTCGAGGCCGCATGAATGGAGCTTTCAAAACGGGAAAACAAGCGTTGTGCCATCAGTCTCTAATTTCTAGGTTGACACGCAGCATACACGCAGGAGCAGAGCTTCCTGGTTCTACGCAGTGTTCTGGTACTGAAACGGGTGCTGAAGCAAGGCCCCTAGGAGTGTTGAAAAGCTTACTACCTTGAAACTAAAGCAGAACAACGATGAACGCCTCAAGAGCTGCTGCACGCCTCTCGTTTGGCAAGGATAATCAGGGCCTTACTTCGAAGCTGGGGCTCACGTTGACTTTCACTTTAGGTATAGCGCAGAGCAGGGTGAGCTTCCAACAAGGAACTGGAAACCCAAGGTTTCTTAGGAGAAAACTCATTTTCTTCTCAGAACCATGCCGGCAGTGAGGAAAACCCCGGCAACAACAATGCTTTTCAGGTAGCTTCGAGCCCGCATGAAAGGAGCTTTCATAATGGGAAAAGAAGCTTTATGCCATCAGTCTCCAATTTCTAGGTTGACACGCAGCATACACGCAGGACCAGAGCTTACTGTCTCTACGCAGTGTTCTGGTACCGAAACGGTTGCTTAAGCAAAGTCCCTAGGAGTCTTGGAAAGCTTACTACCGTGAAACTAAAGCAGAACAGCGATGAAGGCCTCATGGAGTTGCTGCACGCCTCCCGTTTTGCCAGCATAATCAGGGCCTTACTTCGAGGCTAGTGCTCACATTGACTTTCACGTTTGGTATAGAGCAGAGCAGGGTGAGCTTCCAACTAGGAACTGGAAGCACAAGGTTTCTTTCGAGAAAACTCATTTTCTTCTATGTGCCATGCCGGCTGTAAGGAAAAGCACGGTAACAACAGTGCTTTTCAGGTAGCTTCGAGGCCGCATGAATGGAGCTTTCAAAACGGGAAAACAAGCGTTGTGCCATCAGTCTCTAATTTCTAGGTTGACACGCAGCATACACGCAGGAGCAGAGCTTCCTGGTTCTACGCAGTGTTCTGGTACTGAAACGGGTGCTGAAGCAAGGCCCCTAGGAGTGTTGAAAAGCTTACTACCTTGAAACTAAAGCAGAACAACGATGAAGGCCTCATGGAGCTGCTGCACGCCTCTCGTTTTACAAGGGTAATCAGGGCCTACTTCGAAGCTTGGGCTCACGTTGACTTTCACTTTAGGTATAGCGCAGAGCAGGGTGAGCTTCCAACAAGGAACTGGAAACCCAAGGTTTCTTAGGAGAAAACTCATTGTCTTCTCAGAACCATGCCGGCAGTGAAGAAAACCCTGGCAACAACAATGCTTTTCAGGTAGCTTCGAGGCCGCATGAACGGAGCTTTCATAATGGGAAAAGAAGCCTTATGCCATCAGTCTCCAATTTCTAGGTTGACACGCAGCATACACGCAGGACCAGAGCTTACTGTCTCTACGCAGTGTTCTGGTACCGAAACGGTTGCTTAAGCAAAGTCCCTAGGAGTCTTGGAAAGCTTACTACCGTGAAACTAAAGCAGAACAGCGATGAAGGCCTCATGGAGTTGCTGCACGCCTCCCGTTTTGCCAGCATAATCAGGGCCTTACTTCGAGGCTAGTGCTCACATTGACTTTCACGTTTGGTATAGAGCAGAGCAGGGTGAGCTTCCAACTAGGAACTGGAAGCACAAGGTTTCTTTCGAGAAAACTCATTTTCTTCTATGAGCATGCCGGCTGTAAGTAAAAGCACGGTAACAACAGTGCTTTTAAGGTAGCTTCGAGGCCGCATGAATGGAGCTTTCAAAACGGGAAAACAAGCGTTGTGCCATCAGTCTCTAATTTCTAGGTTGACACGCAGCACACACGCAGGAGCAGAGCTTCCTGGTTCTACGCAGTGTTCTGGTACTGAAACGGGTGCTGAAGCAAGGCCCCTAGGAGTGTTGAAAAGCTTACTACCTTGAAACTAAAGCAGAACAACGATGAAGGCCTCATGGAGCTGCTGCACGCCTCTCGTTTTACAAGGGTAATCAGGGCCTACTTCGAAGCTTGGGCTCACGTTGACTTTCACTTTAGGTATAGCGCAGAGCAGGGTGAGCTTCCAACAAGGAACTGGAAACCCAAGGTTTCTTAGGAGAAAACTCATTTTCTTCTCAGAACCATGCCGGCAGTGAAGAAAACCCCGGCAACAACAATGCTTTTCAGGTAGCTTCGAGGCCGCATGAACGGAGCTTTCATAATGGGAATAGAAGCTTTATGCCATCAGTCTCCAATTTCTAGGTTGACACGCAGCATACACGCAGGACCAGAGCTTACTGTCTCTACGCAGTGTTCTGGTACCGAAACGGTTGCTTAAGCAAAGTCCCTAGGAGTCTTGGAAAGCTTACTACCGTGAAACTAAAGCAGAACAGCGATGAAAGCCTCATGGAGCTGGTGCACGCCTCCCGTTTTGCCAGGATAATCAGGGCCTTACTTCGAGGCTAGTGCTCACATTGACTTTCACGTTTGGTATAGAGCAGAGCAGGGTGAGCTTCCAACTAGGAACTGGAAGCACAAGGTTTCTTTCGAGAAAACTCATTTTCTTCTATGAACCATGCCGGCTGTAAGTAAAAGCACGGTAACAACAGTGCTTTTCAGGGAGCTTCGGGGCCGCATCAACGGAGCTTTCATAATGGGAAAACTAGCCTTGTGCCATCAGTCTCTAATTTCTAGGTTGACACGCAGCATACACGCAGGACCAGAGCTTACTGTCTCTACGCAGTGTTCTGGTACCGAAACGGTTGCTTAAGCAAAGTCCCTAGGAGTCTTGGAAAGCTTACTACCGTGAAACTAAAGAAGAACAGCGATGAAGACCTCATGGAGCTGCTGCACGCCTCCCGTTTTGCCAGCATAATCAGGGCCTTACTTCGAGGCTAGTGCTCACATTGACTTTCACGTTTGGTATAGAGTAGAGCAGGGTGAGCTTCCAACTAGGAACTGGAAGCACAAGGTTTCTTTCGAGAAAAGTCATTTTCTTCTATGTGCCATGCCGGCTGTAAGTAAAAGCACGGTAACAACAGTGCTTTTCAGGTAGCTTCGAGGCCGCATGAATGGAGCTTTCAAAACGGGAAAACAAGCGTTGTGCCATCAGTCTCTAATTTCTAGGTTGACACGCAGCATACACGCAGGAGCAGAGCTTCCTGGTTCTACGCAGTGTTCTGGTACTGAAACGGGTGCTGAAGCAAGGCCCCTAGGAGTGTTGAAAAGCTTACTACCTTGAAACTAAAGCAGAACAACGATGAACGCCTCAAGAGCTGCTGCACGCCTCTCGTTTGGCAAGGATAATCAGGGCCTTACTTCGAAGCTTGGGCTCACGTTGACTTTCACTTTAGGTATAGCGCAGAGCAGGGTGAGCTTCCAACAAGGAACTGGAAACCCAAGGTTTCTTAGGAGAAAACTCATTTTCTTCTCAAAACCATGCCGGCAGTGAGGAAAACCCCGGCAACAACAATGCTTTTCAGGTAGCTTCGAGGCCGCATGAACGGAGCTTTCATAATGGGAAAAGAAGCCTTATGCCATCAGTCTCCAATTTCTAGGTTGACACGCAGCATACACGCAGGACCAGAGCTTACTGTCTCTACGCAGTGTTCTGGTACCGAAACGGTTGCTTAAGCAAAGTCCCTAGGAGTCTTGGAAAGCTTACTACCGTGAAACTAAAGCAGAACAGCGATGAAGGCCTCATGGAGTTGCTGCACGCCTCCCGTTTTGCCAGCATAATCAGGGCCTTACTTCGAGGCTAGTGCTCACATTGACTTTCACGTTTGGTATAGAGCAGAGCAGGGTGAGCTTCCAACTAGGAACTGGAAGCACAAGGTTTCTTTCGAGAAAACTCATTTTCTTCTATGAGCATGCTGTCTGTAAGTAAAAGCACGGTAACAACAGTGCTTTTCAGGTAGCTTCGAGGCCGCATGAATGGAGCTTTCAAAACGGGAAAACAAGCGTTGTGCCATCAGTCTCTAATTTCTAGGTTGACACGCAGCATACACGCAGGAGCAGAGCTTCCTGGTTCTACGCAGTGTTCTGGTACTGAAACGGGTGCTGAAGCAAGGCCCCTAGGAGTGTTGAAAAGCTTACTACCTTGAAACTAAAGCAGAACAACGATGAACGCCTCAAGAGCTGCTGCACGCCTCTCGTTTTGCAAGGATAATCAGGGCCTTACTTCGAAGCTTGGGCTCACGTTGACTTTCACTTTAGGTATAGCGCAGAGCAGGGTGAGCTTCCAACAAGGAACTGGAAACCGAAGGTTTCTTAGGAGAAAACTCATTTTCTTCTCAGAACCATGCCGGCAGTGAGGAAAACCCCGGCAACAACAATGCTTTTCAGGTAGCTTCGAGCCCGCATGAACGGAGCTTTCATAATGGGAATAGAAGTTTTATGCCATCAGTCTCCAATTTCTAGGTTGACACGCAGCATACACGCAGGACCAGAGCTTACTGTCTCTACGCAGTGTTCTGGTACCGAAACGGTTGATTAAGCAAAGTCCCTAGGAGTCTTGGAAAGCTTACTACCGTGAAACTAAAGCAGAACAGCGATGAAGGCCTCATGGAGCTGCTGCACGCCTCCCGTTTTGCCAGCATAATCAGGGCCTTACGTCGAGGCTAGTGCTCACATTGACTTTCACGTTTGGTATAGAGCAGAGCAGGGTGAGCTTCCAACTAGGAACTGGAAGCACAAGGTTTCTTTCGAGAAAACTCATTTTCTTCTATGTGCCATGCCGCCTGTAAGTAAAAGCACGGTAACAACAGTGCTTTTCAGGTAGCTTCGAGGCCGCATGAATGGAGCTTTCAAAACGGGAAAACAAGCGTTGTGCCATCAGTCTCTAATTTCTAGGTTGACACGCAGCACACACGCAGGAGCAGAGCTTCCTGGTTCTACGCAGTGTTCTGGTACTGAAACGGGTGCTGAAGCAAGGCCCCTAGGAGTGTTGAAAAGCTTACTACCTTGAAACTAAAGCAGAACAACGATGAACGCCTCATGGAGCTGCTGCACGCCTCTCGTTTTACAAGGGTAATCAGGGCCTACTTCGAAGCTTGGGCTCACGTTGACTTTCACTTTAGGTATAGCGCAGAGCAGGGTGAGCTTCCAACAAGGAACTGGAAACCCAAGGTTTCTTAGGAGAAAACTCATTTTCTTCTCAGAACCATGCCGGCAGTGAAGAAAACCCCGGCAACAACAATGCTTTTCAGGTAGCTTCGAGGCCGCATGAACGGAGCTTTCATAATGGGAAAAGAAGCCTTATGCCATCAGTCTCCAATTTCTAGGTTGACACGCAGCACACACGCAGGACCAGAGCTTACTGTCTCTACGCAGTGTTCTGGTACCGAAACGGTTGCTTAAGCAAAGTCCCTAGGAGTCTTGGAAAGCTTACTACCGTGAAACTAAAGAAGAACAGCGATGAAGGCCTCATGGAGCTGCTGCACGCCTCCCGTTTTGCCAGCATAATCAGGGCCTTACTTCGAGGCTAGTGCTCACATTGACTTTCACGTTTGGTATAGAGTAGAGCAGGGTGAGCTTCCAACTAGGAACTGGAAGCACAAGGTTTCTTTCGAGAAAAGTCATTTTCTTCTATGTGCCATGCCGGCTGTAAGTAAAAGCACGGTAACAACAGTGCTTTTCAGGTAGCTTCGAGGCCGCATGAATGGAGCTTTCAAAACGGGATAACAAGCGTTGTGCCATCAGTCTCTAATTTCTAGGTTTACACGCAGCATACACGCAGGAGCAGAGCTTCCTGGTTCTACGCAGTGTTCTGGTACTGAAACGGGTGCTGAAGCAAGGCCCCTAGGAGTGTTGAAAAGCTTACTACCTTGAAACTAAAGCAGAACAACGATGAACGCCTCAAGAGCTGCTGCACGCCTCTCGTTTGGCAAGGATAATCAGGGCCTTACTTCGAAGCTTGGGCTCACGTTGACTTTCACTTTAGGTTTGGCGCAGAGCAGGGTGAGCTTCCAACAAGGAACTGGAAACCCAAGGTTTCTTAGGAGAAAACTCATTTTCTTCTCAGAACCATGCCGGCAGTGAAGAAAACCCCGGCAACAACAATGCTTTTCAGGTAGCTTCGAGGCCGCATGAACGGAGCTTTCATAATGGGAAAAGAAGCCTTATGCCATCAGTCTCCAATTTCTAGGTTGACACGCAGCATACACGCAGGACCAGAGCTTACTGTCTCTACGCAGTGTTCTGGTACCGAAACGGTTGCTTAAGCAAAGTCCCTAGGAGTCTTGGAAAGCTTACTACCGTGAAACTAAAGCAGAACAGCGATGAAGGCCTCATGGAGCTGCTGCACGCCTCCCGTTTTGCCAGCATAATCAGGGCCTTACTTCGAGGCTAGTGCTCACATTGACTTTCACGTTTGGTATAGAGTAGAGCAGGGTGAGCTTCCAACTAGGAACTGGAAGCACAAGGTTTCTTTCGAGAAAAGTCATTTTCTTCTATGTGCCATGCCGGCTGTAAGTAAAAGCACGGTAACAACAGTGCTTTTCAGGTAGCTTCGAGGCTGCATGAATGGAGCTTTCAAAACGGGAAAACAAGCGTTGTGCCATCAGTCTCTAATTTCTAGGTTGACACGCAGCATACACGCAGGAGCAGAGCTTCCTGGTTCTACGCAGTGTTCTGGTACTGAAACGGGTGCTGAAGCAAGGCCCCTAGGAGTGTTGAAAAGCTTACTACCTTGAAACTAAAGCAGAACAACGATGAACGCCTCATGGAGCTGCTGCACGCCTCTCGTTTTGCAAGGATAATCAGGGTCTACTTCGAAGCTTGGGCTCACGTTGACTTTCACTTTAGGTATAGCGCAGAGCAGGGTGAGCTTCCAACAAGGAACTGGAAACACAAGGTTTCTTAGGAGAAAACTCATTTTCTTCTCAGAACCATGCCGGGAGTGAAGAAAACCCCGGCAACAACAATGCTTTTCAGGTAGCTTCGAGGCCGCATGAACGGAGCTTTCATAATGGGAAAAGAGGCTTTATGCCATCAGTCTCCAATTTCTAGGTTGACACGCAGCATACACGCAGGACCAGAGCTTACTGTCTCTACGCAGTGTTCTGGTACCGAAACGGTTGCTTAAGCAAAGTCCCTAGGAGTCTTGGAAAGCTTACTACCGTGAAACTAAAGCAGAACAGCGATGAAGGCCTCATGGAGCTGCTGCACGCCTCCCGTTTTGCCAGGATAATCAGGGCCTTACTTCGAGGCTAGTGCTCACATTGACTTTTACTTTTGGTATAGAGCAGAGCAGGGTGAGCTTCCAACTAGGAACTGGAAGCACAAGGTTTCTTTCGAGAAAACTCATTTTCTTCTATGTGCCATGCCGGCTGTAAGTAAAAGCACGGTAACAACAGTGCTTTTCAGGTAGCTTCGAGGCCGCATGAATGGAGCTTTCAAAACGGGAAAACAAGCGTTGTGCCATCAGTCTCTAATTTCTAGGTTGACACGCAGCATACACGCAGGAGCAGAGCTTCCTGGTTCTACGCAGTGTTCTGGTACTGAAACGGGTGCTGAAGCAAGGCCCCTAGGAGTGTTGAAAAGCTTACTACCTTGAAACTAAAGCAGAACAACGATGAACGCCTCAAGAGCTGCTGCACGCCTCTCGTTTGGCAAGGATAATCAGGGCCTTACTTCGAAGCTTGGGCTCACGTTGACTTTCACTTTAGGTATAGCGCAGAGCAGGGTGAGCTTCCAACAAGGAACTGGAAACCGAAGGTTTCTTAGGAGAAAACTCATTTTCTTCTCAGAACCATGCCGGCAGTGAGGAAAACCCCGGCAACAACAATGCTTTTCAGGTAGCTTCGAGCCCGCATGAACGGAGCTTTCATAATGGGAATAGAAGTTTTATGCCATCAGTCTCCAATTTCTAGGTTGACACGCAGCATACACGCAGGACCAGAGCTTACTGTCTCTACGCAGTGTTCTGGTACCGAAACGGTTGATTAAGCAAAGTCCCTAGGAGTCTTGGAAAGCTTACTACCGTGAAACTAAAGCAGAACAGCGATGAAGGCCTCATGGAGCTGCTGCACGCCTCCCGTTTTGCCAGCATAATCAGGGCCTTAC
The DNA here is from genome assembly GCF_028564815.1 of Eubalaena glacialis. Taxonomy (NCBI): domain Eukaryota; kingdom Metazoa; phylum Chordata; class Mammalia; order Artiodactyla; family Balaenidae; genus Eubalaena; species Eubalaena glacialis. The sequence goes on along the minus strand of NC_083726.1, from coordinate 82,041,350 downwards.
GTCGAGGCTAGTGCTCACATTGACTTTCACGTTTGGTATAGAGCAGAGCAGGGTGAGCTTCCAACTAGGAACTGGAAGCACAAGGTTTCTTTCGAGAAAACTCATTTTCTTCTATGTGCCATGCCGGCTGTAAGTAAAAGCACGGTAACAACAGTGCTTTTCAGGTAGCTTCGAGGCCGCATGAATGGAGCTTTCAAAACGGGAAAACAAGCGTTGTGCCATCAGTCTCTAATTTCTAGGTTGACACGCAACACACACGCAGGAGCAGAGCTTCCTGGTTCTACGCAGTGTTCTGATACTGAAACGGGTGCTGAAGCAAGGCCCCTAGGAGTGTTGAAAAGCTTACTACCTTGAAAAAGCAGAACAACGATGAAGGCCTCATGGAGCTGCTGCACGCCTCTCGTTTTACAAGGGTAATCAGGGCCTACTTCGAAGTTTGGGCTCACGTTGACTTTCACTTTAGGTATAGCGCAGAGCAGGGTGAGCTTCCAACAAGGAACTGGAAACCCAAGGTTTCTTAGGAGAAAACTCATTTTCTTCTCAGAACCATGCCGGCAGTGAAGAAAACCCCGGCAACAACAATGCTTTTCAGGTTGCTTCGAGGCCGCATGAACGGAGCTTTCATAATGGGAAAAGAAGCCTTATGCCATCAGTCTCCAGTTTCTAGGTTGACACGCAGCATACACGCAGGACCAGAGCTTACTGTCTCTACGCAGTGTTCTGGTACCGAAACGGTTGATTAAGCAAAGTCCCTAGGAGTCTTGGAAAGCTTACTACCGTGAAACTAAAGCAGAACAGCGATGAAGGCCTCATGGAGCTGCTGCACGCCTCCCGTTTTGCCAGCATAATCAGGGCCTTACGTCGAGGCTAGTGCTCACATTGACTTTCACGTTTGGTATAGAGCAGAGCAGGGTGAGCTTCCAACTAGGAACTGGAAGCACAAGGTTTCTTTCGAGAAAACTCATTTTCTTCTATGTGCCATGCCGCCTGTAAGTAAAAGCACGGTAACAACAGTGCTTTTCAGGTAGCTTCGAGGCCGCATGAATGGAGCTTTCAAAACGGGAAAACAAGCGTTGTGCCATCAGTCTCTAATTTCTAGGTTGACACGCAGCACACACGCAGGAGCAGAGCTTCCTGGTTCTACGCAGTGTTCTGGTACTGAAACGGGTGCTGAAGCAAGGCCCCTAGGAGTGTTGAAAAGCTTACTACCTTGAAACTAAAGCAGAACAACGATGAACGCCTCATGGAGCTGCTGCACGCCTCTCGTTTTACAAGGGTAATCAGGGCCTACTTCGAAGCTTGGGCTCACGTTGACTTTCACTTTAGGTATAGCGCAGAGCAGGGTGAGCTTCCAACAAGGAACTGGAAACCCAAGGTTTCTTAGGAGAAAACTCATTTTCTTCTCAGAACCATGCCGGCAGTGAAGAAAACCCCGGCAACAACAATGCTTTTCAGGTAGCTTCGAGGCCGCATGAACGGAGCTTTCATAATGGGAAAAGAAGCCTTATGCCATCAGTCTCCAATTTCTAGGTTGACACGCAGCATACACGCAGGACCAGAGCTTACTGTCTCTACGCAGTGTTCTGGTACCGAAACGGTTGCTTAAGCAAAGTCCCTAGGAGTCTTGGAAAGCTTACTACCGTGAAACTAAAGAAGAACAGCGATGAAGGCCTCATGGAGCTGCTGCACGCCTCCCGTTTTGCCAGCATAATCAGGGCCTTACTTCGAGGCTAGTGCTCACATTGACTTTCACGTTTGGTATAGAGTAGAGCACGGTGAGCTTCCAACTAGGAACTGGAAGCACAAGGTTTCTTTCGAGAAAAGTCATTTTCTTCTATGTGCCATGCCGGCTGTAAGTAAAAGCACGGTAACAACAGTGCTTTTCAGGTAGCTTCGAGGCTGCATGAATGGAGCTTTCAAAACGGGAAAACAAGCGTTGTGCCATCAGTCTCTAATTTCTAGGTTGACACGCAGCATACACGCAGGAGCAGAGCTTCCTGGTTCTACGCAGTGTTCTGGTACTGAAACGGGTGCTGAAGCAAGGCCCCTAGGAGTGTTGAAAAGCTTACTACCTTGAAACTAAAGCAGAACAACGATGAACGCCTCAAGAGCTGCTGCACGCCTCTCGTTTTGCAAGGATAATCAGGGCCTTACTTCGAAGCTTGGGCTCACGTTGACTTTCACTTTAGGTATAGCGCAGAGCAGGGTGAGCTTCCAACAAGGAACTGGAAACCCAAGGTTTCTTAGGAGAAAACTCATTTTCTTCTCAGAACCATGCCGGCAGTGAGGAAAACCCCGGCAACAACAATGCTTTTCAGGTAGCTTCGAGCCCGCATGAACGGAGCTTTCATAATGGGAAAAGAAGCTTTATGCCATCAGTCTCCAATTTCTAGGTTGACACGCAGCATACACGCCGGACCAGAGCTTACTGTCTCTACGCAGTGTTCTGGTACCGAAACGGTTGCTTAAGCAAAGTCCCTAGGAGTCTTGGAAAGCTTACTACCGTGAAACTAAAGCAGAACAGCGATGAAGGCCTCATGGAGTTGCTGCACGCCTCCCGTTTTGCCAGCATAATCAGGGCCTTACTTCGAGGCTAGTGCTCACATTGACTTTCACGTTTGGTATAGAGCAGAGCAGGGTGAGCTTCCAACTAGGAACTGGAAGCACAAGGTTTCTTTCGAGAAAACTCATTTTCTTCTATGTGCCATGCCGGCTGTAAGTAAAAGCACGGTAACAACAGTGCTTTTCAGGTAGCTTCGGGGCCGCATTAACGGAGCTTTCATAATGGGAAAACCAGCCTTGTGCCATCAGTCTCTAATTTCTAGGTTGACACGCAGCATACACGCAGGAGCAGAGCTTATTGGTTCTACGCAGTGTTCTGATACTGAAACGGGTGCTGAAGCAAGGCCCCTAGGAGTGTTGAAAAGCTTACTACCTTGAAACTAAAGCAGAACAACGATGAAGGCCTCATGGAGCTGCTGCACGCCTCTCGTTTTACAAGGGTAATCAGGGCCTACTTCGAAGCTTGGGCTCACGTTGACTTTCACTTTAGGTATAGCGCAGAGCAGGGTGAGCTTCCAACAAGGAACTGGAAACCCAAGGTTTCTTAGGAGAAAACTCATTTTCTTCTCAGAACCATGCCGGCAGTGAAGAAAACCCCGGCAACAACAATGCTTTTCAGGTAGCTTCGAGGGCGCATGAACGGTGCTTTCATAATGGGAAAAGAAGCCTTATGCCATCAGTCTCCAATTTCTAGGTTGATACGCAGCATACACGCAGGACCAGAGCTTACTGTCTCTAAGCAGTGTTCTGGTACCGAAACGGTTGCTTAAGCAAAGTCCCTAGGAGTCTTGGAAAGCTTACTACCGTGAAACTAAAGCAGAACAGCGATGAAGGCCTCATGGAGCTGCTGCACGCCTCCCGTTTTGCCAGCATAATCAGGGCCTTACTTCGAGGCTAGTGCTCACATTGACTTTCACGTTTGGTATAGAGTAGAGCACGGTGAGCTTCCAACTAGGAACTGGAAGCACAAGGTTTCTTTCGAGAAAAGTCATTTTCTTCTATGTGCCATGCCGGCTGTAAGTAAAAGCACGGTAACAACAGTGCTTTTCAGGTAGCTTCGAGGCCGCATGAATGGAGCTTTCAAAACGGGAAAACAAGCGTTGTGCCATCAGTCTCTAATTTCTAGGTTGACACGCAGCATACACGCAGGAGCAGAGCTTCCTGGTTCTACGCAGTGTTCTGGTACTGAAACGGGTGCTGAAGCAAGGCCCCTAGGAGTGTTGAAAAGCTTACTACCTTGAAACTAAAGCAGAACAACGATGAACGCCTCAAGAGCTGCTGCACGCCTCTCGTTTTGAAGGATAATCAGGGCCTTACTTCGAAGCTTGGGCTCACGTTGACTTTCACTTTAGGTATAGCGCAGAGCAGGGTGAGCTTCCAACAAGGAACTGGAAACCCAAGGTTTCTTAGGAGAAAACTCATTTTCTTCTCAGAACCATGCCGGCAGTGAGGAAAACCCCGGCAACAACAATGCTTTTCAGGTAGCTTCGAGCCCGCATGAACGGAGCTTTCATAATGGGAATAGAAGTTTTATGCCATCAGTCTCCAATTTCTAGGTTGACACGCAGCATACACGCAGGACCAGAGCTTACTGTCTCTACGCAGTGTTCTGGTACCGAAACGGTTGATTAAGCAAAGTCCCTAGGAGTCTTGGAAAGCTTACTACCGTGAAACTAAAGCAGAACAGCGATGAAGGCCTCATGGAGCTGCTGCAAGCCTCCCGTTTTGCCAGCATAATCAGGGCCTTACGTCGAGGCTAGTGCTCACATTGACTTTCACGTTTGGTATAGAGCAGAGCAGGGTGAGCTTCCAACTAGGAACTGGAAGCACAAGGTTTCTTTCGAGAAAACTCATTTTCTTCTATGTGCCATGCCGGCTGTAAGTAAAAGCACGGTAACAACAGTGCTTTTCAGGTAGCTTCGAGGCCGCATGAATGGAGCTTTCAAAACGGGAAAACAAGCGTTGTGCCATCAGTCTCTAATTTCTAGGTTGACACGCAGCACACACGCAGGAGCAGAGCTTCCTGGTTCTACGCAGTGTTCTGATACTGAAACGGGTGCTGAAGCAAGGCCCCTAGGAGTGTTGAAAAGCTTACTACCTTGAAAAAGCAGAACAACGATGAAGGCCTCATGGAGCTGCTGCACGCCTCTCGTTTTACAAGGGTAATCAGGGCCTACTTCGAAGCTTGGGCTCACGTTGACTTTCACTTTAGGTATAGCGCAGAGCAGGGTGAGCTTCCAACAAGGAACTGGAAACCCAAGGTTTCTTAGGAGAAAACTCATTTTCTTCTCAGAACCATGCCGGCAGTGAAGAAAACCCCGGCAACAACAATGCTTTTCAGGTAGCTTCGAGGGCGCATGAACGGAGCTTTCATAATGGGAATAGAAGTTTTATGCCATCAGTCTCCAATTTCTAGGTTGACACGCAGCATACACGCAGGACCAGAGCTTACTGTCTCTACGCAGTGTTCTGGTACCGAAACGGTTGATTAAGCAAAGTCCCTAGGAGTCTTGGAAAGCTTACTACCGTGAAACTAAAGCAGAACAGCGATGAAGGCCTCATGGAGCTGCTGCACGCCTCCCGTTTTGCCAGCATAATCAGGCCCTTACGTCGAGGCTAGTGCTCACATTGACTTTCACGTTTGGTATAGAGCAGAGCAGGGTGAGCTTCCAACTAGGAACTGGAAGCACAAGGTTTCTTTCGAGAAAACTCATTTTCTTCTATGTGCCATGCCGGCTGTAAGTAAAAGCACGGTAACAACAGTGCTTTTCAGGTAGCTTCGAGGCCGCATGAATGGAGCTTTCAAAACGGGAAAACAAGCGTTGTGCCATCAGTCTCTAATTTCTAGGTTGACACGCAGCACACACGCAGGAGCAGAGCTTCCTGGTTCTACGCAGTGTTCTGATACTGAAACGGGAGCTGAAGCAAGGCCCCTAGGAGTGTTGAAAAGCTTACTACCTTGAAAAAGCAGAACAACGATGAAGGCCTCATGGAGCTGCTGCACGCCTCTCGTTTTACAAGGGTAATCAGGGCCTACTTCGAAGCTTGGGCTCACGTTGACTTTCACTTTAGGTATAGCGCAGAGCAGGGTGAGCTTCCAACAAGGAACTGGAAACCCAAGGTTTCTTAGGAGAAAACTCATTTTCTTCTCAGAACCATGCCGGCAGTGAAGAAAACCCCGGCAACAACAATGCTTTTCAGGTAGCTTCGAGGGCGCATGAACGGTGCTTTCATAATGGGAAAAGAAGCCTTATGCCATCAGTCTCCAATTTCTAGGTTGATACGCAGCATACACGCAGGACCAGAGCTTACTGTCTCTAAGCAGTGTTCTGGTACCGAAACGGTTGCTTAAGCAAAGTCCCTAGGAGTCTTGGAAAGCTTACTACCGTGAAACTAAAGCAGAACAGCGATGAAGGCCTCATGGAGCTGCTGCACGCCTCCCGTTTTGCCAGCATAATCAGGGCCTTACTTCGAGGCTAGTGCTCACATTGACTTTCACGTTTGGTATAGAGTAGAGCACGGTGAGCTTCCAACTAGGAACTGGAAGCACAAGGTTTCTTTCGAGAAAAGTCATTTTCTTCTATGTGCCATGCCGGCTGTAAGTAAAAGCACGGTAACAACAGTGCTTTTCAGGTAGCTTCGAGGCCGCATGAATGGAGCTTTCAAAACGGGAAAACAAGCGTTGTGCCATCAGTCTCTAATTTCTAGGTTGACACGCAGCATACACGCAGGAGCAGAGCTTCCTGGTTCTACGCAGTGTTCTGGTACTGAAACGGGTGCTGAAGCAAGGCCCCTAGGAGTGTTGAAAAGCTTACTACCTTGAAACTAAAGCAGAACAACGATGAACGCCTCAAGAGCTGCTGCACGCCTCTCGTTTTGCAAGGATAATCAGGGCCTTACTTCGAAGCTTGGGCTCACGTTGACTTTCACTTTAGGTATAGCGCAGAGCAGGGTGAGCTTCCAACAAGGAACTGGAAACCCAAGGTTTCTTAGGAGAAAACTCATTTTCTTCTCAGAACCATGCCGGCAGTGAGGAAAACCCCGGCAACAACAATGCTTTTCAGGTAGCTTCGAGCCCGCATGAACGGAGCTTTCATAATGGGAATAGAAGTTTTATGCCATCAGTCTCCAATTTCTAGGTTGACACGCAGCATACACGCAGGACCAGAGCTTACTGTCTCTACGCAGTGTTCTGGTACCGAAACGGTTGATTAAGCAAAGTCCCTAGGAGTCTTGGAAAGCTTACTACCGTGAAACTAAAGCAGAACAGCGATGAAGGCCTCATGGAGCTGCTGCACGCCTCCCGTTTTGCCAGCATAATCAGGGCCTTACTTCGAGGCTAGTGCTCACATTGACTTTCACGTTTGGTATAGAGCAGAGCAGGGTGAGCTTCCAACTAGGAACTGGAAGCACAAGGTTTATTTCGAGAAAACTCATTTTCTTCTATGTGCCATGCCGGCTGTAAGTAAAAGCACGGTAACAACAGTGCTTTTCAGGTAGCTTCGAGGCCGCATGAATGGAGCTTTCAAAACGGGAAAACAGGCGTTGTGCCATCAGTCTCTAATTTCTAGGTTGACACGCAGCATACACGCAGGAGCAGAGCTTCCTGGTTCTACGCAGTGTTCTGGTACTGAAACGGGTGCTGAAGCAAGGCCCCTAGGAGTGTTGAAAAGCTTACTACCTTGAAACTAAAGCAGAACAACGATGAACGCCTCAAGAGCTGCTGCACGCCTCTCGTTTGGCAAGGATAATCAGGGCCTTACTTCGAAGCTTGGGCTCACGTTGACTTTCACTTTAGGTATAGCGCAGAGCAGGGTGAGCTTCCAACAAGGAACTGGAAACCCAAGATTTCTTAGGAGAAAACTCATTTTCTTCTCAGAACCATGCCGGCAGTGAAGAAAACCCTGGCAACAACAATGCTTTTCAGGTAGCTTCGAGGCCGCATGAACGGTGCTTTCATAATGGGAAAAGAAGCCTTATGCCATCAGTCTCCAATTTCTAGGTTGATACGCAGCATACACGCAGGACCAGAGCTTACTGTCTCTACGCAGTGTTCTGGTACCGAAACGGTTGCTTAAGCAAAGTCCCTAGGAGTCTTGGAAAGCTTACTACCGTGAAACTAAAGCAGAACAGCGATGAAGGCCTCATGGAGCTGCTGCACGCCTCCCGTTTTGCCAGCATAATCAGGGCCTTACTTCGAGGCTAGTGCTCACATTGACTTTCACGTTTGGTATAGAGTAGAGCACGGTGAGCTTCCAACTAGGAACTGGAAGCACAAGGTTTCTTTCGAGAAAAGTCATTTTCTTCTATGTGCCATGCCGGCTGTAAGTAAAAGCACGGTAACAACAGTGCTTTTCAGGTAGCTTCGAGGCCGCATGAATGGAGCTTTCAAAACGGGAAAACAAGCGTTGTGCCATCAGTCTCTAATTTCTAGGTTGACACGCAGCATACACGCAGGAGCAGAGCTTCCTGGTTCTACGCAGTGTTCTGGTACTGAAACGGGTGCTGAAGCAAGGCCCCTAGGAGTGTTGAAAAGCTTACTACCTTGAAACTAAAGCAGAACAACGATGAACGCCTCAAGAGCTGCTGCACGCCTCTCGTTTTGCAAGGATAATCAGGGCCTTACTTCGAAGCTTGGGCTCACGTTGACTTTCACTTTAGGTATAGCGCAGAGCAGGGTGAGCTTCCAACAAGGAACTGGAAACCGAAGGTTTCTTAGGAGAAAACTCATTTTCTTCTCAGAACCATGCCGGCAGTGAGGAAAACCCCGGCAACAACAATGCTTTTCAGGTAGCTTCGAGCCCGCATGAACGGAGCTTTCATAATGGGAATAGAAGTTTTATGCCATCAGTCTCCAATTTCTAGGTTGACACGCAGCATACACGCAGGACCAGAGCTTACTGTCTCTACGCAGTGTTCTGGTACCGAAACGGTTGATTAAGCAAAGTCCCTAGGAGTCTTGGAAAGCTTACTACCGTGAAACTAAAGCAGAACAGCGATGAAGGCCTCATGGAGCTGCTGCACGCCTCCCGTTTTGCCAGCATAATCAGGGCCTTACGTCGAGGCTAGTGCTCACATTGACTTTCACGTTTGGTATAGAGCAGAGCAGGGTGAGCTTCCAACTAGGAACTGGAAGCACAAGGTTTCTTTCGAGAAAACTCATTTTCTTCTATGTGCCATGCCGGCTGTAAGTAAAAGCACGGTAACAACAGTGCTTTTCAGGTAGCTTCGAGGCCGCATGAATGGAGCTTTCAAAACGGGAAAACAAGCGTTGTGCCATCAGTCTCTAATTTCTAGGTTGACACGCAGCACACACGCAGGAGCAGAGCTTCCTGGTTCTACGCAGTGTTCTGATACTGAAACGGGAGCTGAAGCAAGGCCCCTAGGAGTGTTGAAAAGCTTACTACCTTGAAAAAGCAGAACAACGATGAAGGCCTCATGGAGCTGCTGCACGCCTCTCGTTTTACAAGGGTAATCAGGGCCTACTTCGAAGCTTGGGCTCACGTTGACTTTCACTTTAGGTATAGCGCAGAGCAGGGTGAGCTTCCAACAAGGAACTGGAAACCCAAGGTTTCTTAGGAGAAAACTCATTTTCTTCTCAGAACCATGCCGGCAGTGAAGAAAACCCCGGCAACAACAATGCTTTTCAGGTAGCTTCGAGGGCGCATGAACGGTGCTTTCATAATGGGAAAAGAAGCCTTATGCCATCAGTCTCCAATTTCTAGGTTGATACGCAGCATACACGCAGGACCAGAGCTTACTGTCTCTAAGCAGTGTTCTGGTACCGAAACGGTTGCTTAAGCAAAGTCCCTAGGAGTCTTGGAAAGCTTACTACCGTGAAACTAAAGCAGAACAGCGATGAAGGCCTCATGGAGCTGCTGCACGCCTCCCGTTTTGCCAGCATAATCAGGGCCTTACTTCGAGGCTAGTGCTCACATTGACTTTCACGTTTGGTATAGAGTAGAGCACGGTGAGCTTCCAACTAGGAACTGGAAGCACAAGGTTTCTTTCGAGAAAAGTCATTTTCTTCTATGTGCCATGCCGGCTGTAAGTAAAAGCACGGTAACAACAGTGCTTTTCAGGTAGCTTCGAGGCCGCATGAATGGAGCTTTCAAAACGGGAAAACAAGCGTTGTGCCATCAGTCTCTAATTTCTAGGTTGACACGCAGCATACACGCAGGAGCAGAGCTTCCTGGTTCTACGCAGTGTTCTGGTACTGAAACGGGTGCTGAAGCAAGGCCCCTAGGAGTGTTGAAAAGCTTACTACCTTGAAACTAAAGCAGAACAACGATGAACGCCTCAAGAGCTGCTGCACGCCTCTCGTTTTGCAAGGATAATCAGGGCCTTACTTCGAAGCTTGGGCTCACGTTGACTTTCACTTTAGGTATAGCGCAGAGCAGGGTGAGCTTCCAACAAGGAACTGGAAACCCAAGGTTTCTTAGGAGAAAACTCATTTTCTTCTCAGAACCATGCCGGCAGTGAGGAAAACCCCGGCAACAACAATGCTTTTCAGGTAGCTTCGAGCCCGCATGAACGGAGCTTTCATAATGGGAATAGAAGTTTTATGCCATCAGTCTCCAATTTCTAGGTTGACACGCAGCATACACGCAGGACCAGAGCTTACTGTCTCTACGCAGTGTTCTGGTACCGAAACGGTTGCTTAAGCAAAGTCCCTAGGAGTCTTGGAAAGCTTACTACCGTGAAACTAAAGCAGAACAGCGATGAAGGCCTCATGGAGCTGCTGCACGCCTCCCGTTTTGCCAGCATAATCAGGGCCTTACTTCGAGGCTAGTGCTCACATTGACTTTCACGTTTGGTATAGAGTAGAGCACGGTGAGCTTCCAACTAGGAACTGGAAGCACAAGGTTTATTTCGAGAAAACTCATTTTCTTCTATGTGCCATGCCGGCTGTAAGTAAAAGCACGGTAACAACAGTGCTTTTCAGGTAGCTTCGAGGCCGCATGAATGGAGCTTTCAAAACGGGAAAACAGGCGTTGTGCCATCAGTCTCTAATTTCTAGGTTGACACGCAGCATACACGCAGGAGCAGAGCTTCCTGGTTCTACGCAGTGTTCTGGTACTGAAACGGGTGCTGAAGCAAGGCCCCTAGGAGTGTTGAAAAGCTTACTACCTTGAAACTAAAGCAGAACAACGATGAACGCCTCAAGAGCTGCTGCACGCCTCTCGTTTTGCAAGGATAATCAGGGCCTTACTTCGAAGCTTGGGCTCACGTTGACTTTCACTTTAGGTATAGCGCAGAGCAGGGTGAGCTTCCAACAAGGAACTGGAAACCGAAGGTTTCTTAGGAGAAAACTCATTTTCTTCTCAGAACCATGCCGGCAGTGAGGAAAACCCCGGCAACAACAATGCTTTTCAGGTAGCTTCGAGCCCGCATGAACGGAGCTTTCATAATGGGAATAGAAGTTTTATGCCATCAGTCTCCAATTTCTAGGTTGACACGCAGCATACACGCAGGACCAGAGCTTACTGTCTCTACGCAGTGTTCTGGTACCGAAACGGTTGATTAAGCAAAGTCCCTAGGAGTCTTGGAAAGCTTACTACCGTGAAACTAAAGCAGAACAGCGATGAAGGCCTCATGGAGCTGCTGCACGCCTCCCGTTTTGCCAGCATAATCAGGGCCTTACGTCGAGGCTAGTGCTCACATTGACTTTCACGTTTGGTATAGAGCAGAGCAGGGTGAGCTTCCAACTAGGAACTGGAAGCACAAGGTTTCTTTCGAGAAAACTCATTTTCTTCTATGTGCCATGCCGGCTGTAAGTAAAAGCACGGTAACAACAGTGCTTTTCAGGTAGCTTCGAGGCCGCATGAATGGAGCTTTCAAAACGGGAAAACAAGCGTTGTGCCATCAGTCTCTAATTTCTAGGTTGACACGCAGCACACACGCAGGAGCAGAGCTTCCTGGTTCTACGCAGTGTTCTGATACTGAAACGGGTGCTGAAGCAAGGCCCCTAGGAGTGTTGAAAAGCTTACTACCTTGAAAAAGCAGAACAACGATGAAGGCCTCATGGAGCTGCTGCACGCCTCTCGTTTTACAAGGGTAATCAGGGCCTACTTCGAAGCTTGGGCTCACGTTGACTTTCACTTTAGGTATAGCGCAGAGCAGGGTGAGCTTCCAACAAGGAACTGGAAACCCAAGGTTTCTTAGGAGAAAACTCATTTTCTTCTCAGAACCATGCCGGCAGTGAAGAAAACCCCGGCAACAACAATGCTTTTCAGGTAGCTTCGAGGCCGCATGAACGGAGCTTTCATAATGGGAAAAGAAGCCTTATGCCATCAGTCTCCAGTTTCTAGGTTGACACGCAGCATACACGCAGGACCAGAGCTTACTGTCTCTACGCAGTGTTCTGGTACCGAAACGGTTGCTTAAGCAAAGTCCCTAGGAGTCTTGGAAAGCTTACTACCGTGAAACTAAAGCAGAACAGCGATGAAGGCCTCATGGAGCTGCTGCACGCCTCCCGTTTTGCCAGCATAATCAGGGCCTTACTTCGAGGCTAGTGCTCACATTGACTTTCACGTTTGGTATAGAGCAGAGCAGGGTGAGCTTCCAACTAGGAACTGGAAGCACAAGGTTTCTTTCGAGAAAACTCATTTTCTTCTATGAGCATGCCGGCTGTAAGTAAAAGCACGGTAACAACAGTGCTTTTCAGGTAGCTTCGAGGCCGCATGAATGGAGCTTTCAAAACGGGAAAACAAGCGTTGTGCCATCAGTCTCTAATTTCTAGGTTGACACGCAGCATACACGCAGGAGCAGAGCTTCCTGGTTCTACGCAGTGTTCTGGTACTGAAACGGGTGCTGAAGCAAGGCCCCTAGGAGTGTTGAAAAGCTTACTACCTTGAAACTAAAGCAGAACAACGATGAACGCCTCAAGAGCTGCTGCACGCCTCTCGTTTTGCAAGGATAATCAGGGCCTTACTTCGAAGCTTGGGCTCACGTTGACTTTCACTTTAGGTATAGCGCAGAGCAGGGTGAGCTTCCAACAAGGAACTGGAAACCCAAGGTTTCTTAGGAGAAAACTCATTTTCTTCTCAGAACCATGCCGGCAGTGAGGAAAACCCCGGCAACAACAATGCTTTTCAGGTAGCTTCGAGCCCGCATGAACGGAGCTTTCATAATGGGAATAGAAGTTTTATGCCATCAGTCTCCAATTTCTAGGTTGACACGCAGCATACACGCAGGACCAGAGCTTACTGTCTCTACGCAGTGTTCTGGTACCGAAACGGTTGATTAAGCAAAGTCCCTAGGAGTCTTGGAAAGCTTACTACCGTGAAACTAAAGCAGAACAGCGATGAAGGCCTCATGGAGCTGCTGCACGCCTCCCGTTTTGCCAGCATAATCAGGGCCTTACGTCGAGGCTAGTGCTCACATTGACTTTCACGTTTGGTATAGAGCAGAGCAGGGTGAGCTTCCAACTAGGAACTGGAAGCACAAGGTTTCTTTCGAGAAAACTCATTTTCTTCTATGTGCCATGCCGCCTGTAAGTAAAATCACGGTAACAACAGTGCTTTTCAGGTAGCTTCGAGGCCGCATGAATGGAGCTTTCAAAACGGGAAAACAAGCGTTGTGCCATCAGTCTCTAATTTCTAGGTTGACACGCAGCACACACGCAGGAGCAGAGCTTCCTGGTTCTACGCAGTGTTCTGGTACTGAAACGGGTGCTGAAGCAAGGCCCCTAGGAGTGTTGAAAAGCTTACTACCTTGAAACTAAAGCAGAACAACGATGAAGGCCTCATGGAGCTGCTGCACGCCTCTCGTTTTACAAGGGTAATCAGGGCCTACTTCGAAGCTTGGGCTCACGTTGACTTTCACTTTAGGTATAGCGCAGAGCAGGGTGAGCTTCCAACAAGGAACTGGAAACCCAAGGTTTCTTAGGAGAAAACTCATTTTCTTCTCAGAACCATGCCGGCAGTGAAGAAAACCCCGGCAACAACAATGCTTTTCAGGTAGCTTCGAGGCCGCATGAACGGAGCTTTCATAATGGGAAAAGAAGCCTTATGCCATCAGTCTCCAATTTCTAGGTTGACACGCAGCATACACGCAGGCCCAGAGCTTACTGTCTCTACGCAGTGTTCTGGTACCGAAACGGTTGCTTAAGCAAAGTCCCTAGGAGTCTTGGAAAGCTTACTACCGTGAAACTAAAGAAGAACAGCGATGAAGGCCTCATGGAGCTGCTGCACGCCTCCCGTTTTGCCAGCATAATCAGGGCCTTACTTCGAGGCTAGTGCTCACATTGACTTTCACGTTTGGTATAGAGTAGAGCAGGGTGAGCTTCCAACTAGGAACTGGAAGCACAAGGTTTCTTTCGAGAAAAGTCATTTTCTTCTATGTGCCATGCCGGCTGTAAGTAAAAGCACGGTAACAACAGTGCTTTTCAGGTAGCTTCGAGGCCGCATGAATGGAGCTTTCAAAACGGGAAAACAAGCGTTGTGCCATCAGTCTCTAATTTCTAGGTTGACACGCAGCATACACGCAGGAGCAGAGCTTCCTGGTTCTACGCAGTGTTCTGGTACTGAAACGGGTGCTGAAGCAAGGCCCCTAGGAGTGTTGAAAAGCTTACTACCTTGAAACTAAAGCAGAACAACGATGAACGCCTCAAGAGCTGCTGCACGCCTCTCGTTTTGCAAGGATAATCAGGGCCTTACTTCGAAGCTTGGGCTCACGTTGACTTTCACTTTAGGTATAGCGCAGAGCAGGGTGAGCTTCCAACAAGGAACTGGAAACCCAAGGTTTCTTAGGAGAAAACTCATTTTCTTCTCAGAACCATGCCGGCAGTGAGGAAAACCCCGGCAACAACAATGCTTTTCAGGTAGCTTCGAGCCCGCATGAACGGAGCTTTCATAATGGGAAAAGAAGCCTTATGCCATCAGTCTCCAATTTCTAGGTTGACACGCAGCATACACGCAGGACCAGAGCTTACTGTCTCTACGCAGTGTTCTGGTACCGAAACGGTTGCTTAAGCAAAGTCCCTAGGAGTCTTGGAAAGCTTACTACCGTGAAACTAAAGCAGAACAGCGATGAAGGCCTCATGGAGCTGCTGCACGCCTCCCGTTTTGCCAGCATAATCAGGGCCTTACTTCGAGGCTAGTGCTCACATTGACTTTCACGTTTGGTATAGAGCAGAACAGGGTGAGGTTCCAACTAGGAACTGGAAGCACAAGGTTTCTTTCGAGAAAAGTCATTTTCTTCTATGTGCCATGCCGGCTGTAAGTAAAAGCACGGTAACAACAGTGCTTTTCAGGTAGCTTCGAGGCCGCATGAATGGAGCTTTCAAAACGGGATAACAAGCGTTGTGCCATCAGTCTCTAATTTCTAGGTTTACACGCAGCATACACGCAGGAGCAGAGCTTCCTGGTTCTACGCAGTGTTCTGGTACTGAAACGGGTGCTGAAGCAAGGCCCCTAGGAGTGTTGAAAAGCTTACTACCTTGAAACTAAAGCAGAACAACGATGAACGCCTCAAGAGCTGCTGCACGCCTCTCGTTTGGCAAGGATAATCAGGGCCTTACTTCGAAGCTTGGGCTCACGTTGACTTTCACTTTAGGTTTGGCGCAGAGCAGGGTGAGCTTCCAACAAGGAACTGGAAACCCAAGGTTTCTTAGGAGAAAACTCATTTTCTTCTCAGAACCATGCCGGCAGTGAAGAAAACCCCGGCAACAACAATGCTTTTCAGGTAGCTTCGAGGCCGCATGAACGGAGCTTTCATAATGGGAAAAGAAGCCTTATGCCATCAGTCTCCAATTTCTAGGTTGACACGCAGCATACACGCAGGACCAGAGCTTACTGTCTCTACGCAGTGTTCTGGTACCGAAACGGTTGCTTAAGCAAAGTCCCTAGGAGTCTTGGAAAGCTTACTACCGTGAAACTAAAGCAGAACAGCGATGAAGGCCTCATGGAGCTGCTGCACGCCTCCCGTTTTGCCAGCATAATCAGGGCCTTACTTCGAGGCTAGTGCTCACATTGACTTTCACGTTTGGTATAGAGTAGAGCAGGGTGAGCTTCCAACTAGGAACTGGAAGCACAAGGTTTCTTTCGAGAAAAGTCATTTTCTTCTATGTGCCATGCCGGCTGTAAGTAAAAGCACGGTAACAACAGTGCTTTTCAGGTAGCTTCGAGGCTGCATGAATGGAGCTTTCAAAACGGGAAAACAAGCGTTGTGCCATCAGTCTCTAATTTCTAGGTTGACACGCAGCATACACGCAGGAGCAGAGCTTCCTGGTTCTACGCAGTGTTCTGGTACTGAAACGGGTGCTGAAGCAAGGCCCCTAGGAGTGTTGAAAAGCTTACTACCTTGAAACTAAAGCAGAACAACGATGAACGCCTCATGGAGCTGCTGCACGCCTCTCGTTTTGCAAGGATAATCAGGGTCTACTTCGAAGCTTGGGCTCACGTTGACTTTCACTTTAGGTATAGCGCAGAGCAGGGTGAGCTTCCAACAAGGAACTGGAAACACAAGGTTTCTTAGGAGAAAACTCATTTTCTTCTCAGAACCATGCCGGGAGTGAAGAAAACCCCGGCAACAACAATGCTTTTCAGGTAGCTTCGAGGCCGCATGAACGGAGCTTTCATAATGGGAAAAGAGGCTTTATGCCATCAGTCTCCAATTTCTAGGTTGACACGCAGCATACACGCAGGACCAGAGCTTACTGTCTCTACGCAGTGTTCTGGTACCGAAACGGTTGCTTAAGCAAAGTCCCTAGGAGTCTTGGAAAGCTTACTACCGTGAAACTAAAGCAGAACAGCGATGAAGGCCTCATGGAGCTGCTGCACGCCTCCCGTTTTGCCAGGATAATCAGGGCCTTACTTCGAGGCTAGTGCTCACATTGACTTTTACGTTTGGTATAGAGCAGAGCAGGGTGAGCTTCCAACTAGGAACTGGAAGCACAAGGTTTCTTTCGAGAAAACTCATTTTCTTCTATGTGCCATGCCGGCTGTAAGTAAAAGCACGGTAACAACAGTGCTTTTCAGGTAGCTTCGGGGCCGCATTAACGGAGCTTTCATAATGGGAAAACCAGCCTTGTGCCATCAGTCTCTAATTTCTAGGTTGACACGCAGCATACACGCAGGAGCAGAGCTTCTTGGTTCTACGCAGTGTTCTGATACTGAAACGGGTGCTGAAGCAAGGCCCCTAGGAGTGTTGAAAAGCTTACTACCTTGAAACTAAAGCAGAACAACGATGAAGGCCTCATGGAGCTGCTGCACGCCTCTCGTTTTACAAGGGTAATCAGGGCCTACTTCGAAGCTTGGGCTCACGTTGACTTTCACTTTAGGTATAGCGCAGAGCAGGGTGAGCTTCCAACAAGGAACTGGAAACCCAAGGTTTCTTAGGAGAAAACTCATTGTCTTCTCAGAACCATGCCGGCAGTGAAGAAAACCCCGGCAACAACAATGCTTTTCAGGTAGCTTCGAGGCCGCATGAACGGTGCTTTCATAATGGGAAAAGAAGCCTTATGCCATCAGTCTCCAATTTCTAGGTTGATACGCAGCATACACGCAGGACCAGAGCTTACTGTCTCTAAGCAGTGTTCTGGTACCGAAACGGTTGCTTAAGCAAAGTCCCTAGGAGTCTTGGAAAGCTTACTACCGTGAAACTAAAGCAGAACAACGATGAACGCCTCAAGAGCTGCTGCACGCCTCTCGTTTTGCAAGGATAATCAGGGCCTTACTTCGAAGCTTGGGCTCACGTTGACTTTCACTTTAGGTATAGCGCAGAGCAGGGTGAGCTTCCAACAAGGAACTGGAAACCCAAGGTTTCTTAGGAGAAAACTCATTTTCTTCTCAGAACCATGCCGGCAGTGAGGAAAACCCCGGCAACAACAATGCTTTTCAGGTAGCTTCGAGCCCGCATGAACGGAGCTTTCATAATGGGAATAGAAGTTTTATGCCATCAGTCTCCAATTTCTAGGTTGACACGCAGCATACACGCAGGACCAGAGCTTACTGTCTCTACGCAGTGTTCTGGTACCGAAACGGTTGATTAAGCAAAGTCCCTAGGAGTCTTGGAAAGCTTACTACCGTGAAACTAAAGCAGAACAGCGATGAAGGCCTCATGGAGCTGCTGCACGCCTCCCGTTTTGCCAGCATAATCAGGGCCTTACGTCGAGGCTAGTGCTCACATTGACTTTCACGTTTGGTATAGAGCAGAGCAGGGTGAGCTTCCAACTAGGAACTGGAAGCACAAGGTTTCTTTCGAGAAAAGTCATTTTCTTCTATGTGCCATGCCGGCTGTAAGTAAAAGCACGGTAACAACAGTGCTTTTCAGGTAGCTTCGAGGCCGCATGAATGGAGCTTTCAAAACGGGAAAACAAGCGTTGTGCCATCAGTCTCTAATTTCTAGGTTGACACGCAACACACACGCAGGAGCAGAGCTTCCTGGTTCTACGCAGTGTTCTGATACTGAAACGGGTGCTGAAGCAAGGCCCCTAGGAGTGTTGAAAAGCTTACTACCTTGAAAAAGCAGAACAACGATGAAGGCCTCATGGAGCTGCTGCACGCCTCTCGTTTTACAAGGGTAATCAGGGCCTACTTCGAAGCTTGGGCTCACGTTGACTTTCACTTTAGGTATAGCGCAGAGCAGGGTGAGCTTCCAACAAGGAACTGGAAACCCAAGGTTTCTTAGGAGAAAACTCATTTTCTTCTCAGAACCATGCCGGGAGTGAAGAAAACCCCGGCAACAACAATGCTTTTCAGGTAGCTTCGAGGCCGCATGAACGGAGCTTTCATAATGGGAAAAGAAGCCTTATGCCATCAGTCTCCAGTTTCTAGGTTGACACGCAGCATACACGCAGGACCAGAGCTTACTGTCTCTACGCAGTGTTCTGGTACCGAAACGGTTGATTAAGCAAAGTCCCTAGGAGTCTTGGAAAGCTTACTACCGTGAAACTAAAGCAGAACAGCGATGAAGGCCTCATGGAGCTGCTGCACGCCTCCCGTTTTGCCAGCATAATCAGGGCCTTACGTCGAGGCTAGTGCTCACATTGACTTTCACGTTTGATATAGAGCAGAGCAGGGTGAGCTTCCAACTAGGAACTGGAAGCACAAGGTTTCTTTCGAGAAAACTCATTTTCTTCTATGTGCCATGCCGCCTGTAAGTAAAAGCACGGTAACAACAGTGCTTTTCAGGTAGCTTCGAGGCCGCATGAATGGAGCTTTCAAAACGGGAAAACAAGCGTTGTGCCATCAGTCTCTAATTTCTAGGTTGACACGCAGCACACACGCAGGAGCAGAGCTTCCTGGTTCTACGCAGTGTTCTGGTACTGAAACGGGTGCTGAAGCAAGGCCCCTAGGAGTGTTGAAAAGCTTACTACCTTGAAACTAAAGCAGAACAACGATGAACGCCTCATGGAGCTGCTGCACGCCTCTCGTTTTACAAGGGTAATCAGGGCCTACTTCGAAGCTTGGGCTCACGTTGACTTTCACTTTAGGTATAGCGCAGAGCAGGGTGAGCTTCCAACAAGGAACTGGAAACCCAAGGTTTCTTAGGAGAAAACTCATTTTCTTCTCAGAACCATGCCGGCAGTGAAGAAAACCCCGGCAACAACAATGCTTTTCAGGTAGCTTCGAGGCCGCATGAACGGAGCTTTCATAATGGGAAAAGAAGCCTTATGCCATCAGTCTCCAATTTCTAGGTTGACACGCAGCATACACGCAGGACCAGAGCTTACTGTCTCTACGCAGTGTTCTGGTACCGAAACGGTTGCTTAAGCAAAGTCCCTAGGAGTCTTGGAAAGCTTACTACCGTGAAACTAAAGCAGAACAGCGATGAAGGCCTCATGGAGCTGCTGCACGCCTCCCGTTTTGCCAGCATAATCAGGGCCTTACTTCGAGGCTAGTGCTCACATTGACTTTCACGTTTGGTATAGAGCAGAGCAGGGTGAGCTTCCAACTAGGAACTGGAAGCACAAGGTTTCTTTCGAGAAAAGTCATTTTCTTCTATGTGCCATGCCGGCTGTAAGTAAAAGCACGGTAACAACAGTGCTTTTCAGGTAGCTTCGAGGCCGCATGAATGGAGCTTTCAAAACGGGAAAACAAGCGTTGTGCCATCAGTCTCTAATTTCTAGGTTGACACGCAGCATACCCGCAGGAGCAGAGCTTCCTGGTTCTACGCAGTGTTCTGGTACTGAAACGGGTGCTGAAGCAAGGCCCCTAGGAGTGTTGAAAAGCTTACTACCTTGAAACTAAAGCAGAACAACGATGAACGCCTCAAGAGCTGCTGCACGCCTCTCGTTTGGCAAGGATAATCAGGGCCTTACTTCGAAGCTTGGGCTCACGTTGACTTTCACTTTAGGTATAGCGCAGAGCAGGGTGAGCTTCCAACAAGGAACTGGAAACCCAAGGTTTCTTAGGAGAAAACTCATTTTCTTCTCAGAACCATGCCGGCAGTGAGGAAAACCCCGGCAACAACAATGCTTTTCAGGTAGCTTCGAGCCCGCATGAACGGAGCTTTCATAATGGGAAAAGAAGCTTTATGCCATCAGTCTCCAATTTCTAGTTTGACACGCAGCATACACGCAGGACCAGAGCTTACTGTCTCTACGCAGTGTTCTGGTACCGAAACGGTTGCTTAAGCAAAGTCCCTAGGAGTCTTGGAAAGCTTACTACCGTGAAACTAAAGCAGAACAGCGATGAAGGCCTCATGGAGTTGCTGCACGCCTCCCGTTTTGCCAGCATAATCAGGGCCTTACTTCGAGGCTAGTGCTCACATTGACTTTCACGTTTGGTATAGAGCAGAGCAGGGTGAGCTTCCAACTAGGAACTGGAAGCACAAGGTTTCTTTCGAGAAAACTCATTTTCTTCTATGTGCCATGCCGGCTGTAAGTAAAAGCACGGTAACAACAGTGCTTTTCAGGTAGCTTCGGGGCCGCATTAACGGAGCTTTCATAATGGGAAAACCAGCCTTGTGCCATCAGTCTCTAATTTCTAGGTTGACACGCAGCATACACGCAGGAGCAGAGCTTCTTGGTTCTACGCAGTGTTCTGATACTGAAACGGGTGCTGAAGCAAGGCCCCTAGGAGTGTTGAAAAGCTTACTACCTTGAAACTAAAGCAGAACAACGATGAAGGCCTCATGGAGCTTCTGCACGCCTCTCGTTTTACAAGGGTAATCAGGGCCTACTTCGAAGCTTGGGCTCACGTTGACTTTCACTTTAGGTATAGCGCAGAGCAGGGTGAGCTTCCAACAAGGAACTGGAAACCCAAGGTTTCTTAGGAGAAAACTCATTTTCTTCTCAGAACCATGCCGGCAGTGAAGAAAACCCCGGCAACAACAATGCTTTTCAGGTAGCTTCGAGGCCGCATGAACGGTGCTTTCATAATGGGAAAAGAAGCCTTATGCCATCAGTCTCCAATTTCTAGGTTGATACGCAGCATACACGCAGGACCAGAGCTTACTGTCTCTACGCAGTGTTCTGGTACCGAAACGGTTGCTTAACCAAAGTCCCTAGGAATCTTGGAAAGCTTACTACCGTGAAACTAAAGCAGAACAGCGATGAAGGCCTCATGGAGCTGCTGCACGCCTCCCGTTTTGCCAGCATAATCAGGGCCTTACTTCGAGGCTAGTGCTCACATTGACTTTCACGTTTGGTATAGAGTAGAGCACGGTGAGCTTCCAACTAGGAACTGGAAGCACAAGGTTTCTTTCGAGAAAAGTCATTTTCTTCTATGTGCCATGCCGGCTGTAAGTAAAAGCACGGTAACAACAGTGCTTTTCAGGTAGCTTCGAGGCCGCATGAATGGAGCTTTCAAAACGGGAAAACAAGCGTTGTGCCATCAGTCTCTAATTTCTAGGTTGACACGCAACACACACGCAGGAGCAGAGCTTCCTGGTTCTACGCAGTGTTCTGATACTGAAACGGGTGCTGAAGCAAGGCCCCTAGGAGTGTTGAAAAGCTTACTACCTTGAAAAAGCAGAACAACGATGAAGGCCTCATGGAGCTGCTGCACGCCTCTCGTTTTACAAGGGTAATCAGGGCCTACTTCGAAGCTTGGGCTCACGTTGACTTTCACTTTAGGTATAGCGCAGAGCAGGGTGAGCTTCCAACAAGGAACTGGAAACCCAAGGTTTCTTAGGAGAAAACTCATTTTCTTCTCAGAACCATGCCGGCAGTGAAGAAAACCCCGGCAACAACAATGCTTTTCAGGTAGCTTCGAGGCCGCATGAACGGAGCTTTCATAATGGGAAAAGAAGCCTTATGCCATCAGTCTCCAGTTTCTAGGTTGACACGCAGCATACACGCAGAACCACAGCTTACTGTCTCTACGCAGTGTTCTGGTACCGAAACGGTTGATTAAGCAAAGTCCCTAGGAGTCTTGGAAAGCTTACTACCGTGAAACTAAAGCAGAACAGCGATGAAGGCCTCATGGAGCTGCTGCACGCCTCCCGTTTTGCCAGCATAATCAGGGCCTTACGTCGAGGCTAGTGCTCACATTGACTTTCACGTTTGATATAGAGCAGAGCAGGGTGAGCTTCCAACTAGGAACTGGAAGCACAAGGTTTCTTTCGAGAAAACTCATTTTCTTCTATGTGCCATGCCGCCTGTAAGTAAAAGCACGGTAACAACAGTGCTTTTCAGGTAGCTTCGAGGCCGCATGAATGGAGCTTTCAAAACGGGAAAACAAGCGTTGTGCCATCAGTCTCTAATTTCTAGGTTGACACGCAGCACACACGCAGGAGCAGAGCTTCCTGGTTCTACGCAGTGTTCTGGTACTGAAACGGGTGCTGAAGCAAGGCCCCTAGGAGTGTTGAAAAGCTTACTACCTTGAAACTAAAGCAGAACAACGATGAACGCCTCATGGAGCTGCTGCACGCCTCTCGTTTTACAAGGGTAATCAGGGCCTACTTCGAACCTTGGGCTCACGTTGACTTTCACTTTAGGTATAGCGCAGAGCAGGGTGAGCTTCCAACAAGGAACTGGAAACCCAAGGTTTCTTAGGAGAAAACTCATTTTCTTCTCAGAACCATGCCGGCAGTGAAGAAAACCCCGGCAACAACAATGCTTTTCAGGTAGCTTCGAGGCCGCATGAACGGAGCTTTCATAATGGGAAAAGAAGCCTTATGCCATCAGTCTCCAATTTCTAGGTTGACACGCAGCATACACGCAGGACCAGAGCTTACTGTCTCTACGCAGTGTTCTGGTACCGAAACGGTTGCTTAAGCAAAGTCCCTAGGAGTCTTGGAAAGCTTACTACCGTGAAACTAAAGAAGAACAGCGATGAAGGCCTCATGGAGCTGCTGCACGCCTCCCGTTTTGCCAGCATAATCAGGGCCTTACTTCGAGGCTAGTGCTCACATTGACTTTCACGTTTGGTATAGAGTAGAGCAGGGTGAGCTTCCAACTAGGAACTGGAAGCACAAGGTTTCTTTCGAGAAAAGTCATTTTCTTCTATGTGCCATGCCGGCTGTAAGTAAAAGCACGGTAACAACAGTGCTTTTCAGGTAGCTTCGAGGCCGCATGAATGGAGTTTTCAAAACGGGAAAACAAGCGTTGTGCCATCAGTCTCTAATTTCTAGGTTGACACGCAGCATACACGCAGGAGCAGAGCTTCCTGGTTCTACGCAGTGTTCTGGTACTGAAACGGGTGCTGAAGCAAGGCCCCTAGGAGTGTTGAAAAGCTTACTACCTTGAAACTAAAGCAGAACAACGATGAACGCCTCAAGAGCTGCTGCACGCCTCTCGTTTGGCAAGGATAATCAGGGCCTTACTTCGAAGCTTGGGCTCACGTTGACTTTCACTTTAGGTATAGCGCAGAGCAGGGTGAGCTTCCAACAAGGAACTGGAAACCCAAGGTTTCTTAGGAGAAAACTTATTTTCTTCTCAGAACCATGCCGGCAGTGAGGAAAACCCCGGCAACAACAATGCTTTTCAGGTAGCTTCGAGCCCGCATGAACGGAGCTTTCATAATGGGAAAAGAAGCTTTATGCCATCAGTCTCCAATTTCTAGGTTGACACGCAGCATACACGCAGGACCAGAGCTTACTGTCTCTACGCAGTGTTCTGGTACCGAAACGGTTGCTTAAGCAAAGTCCCTAGGAGTCTTGGAAAGCTTACTACCGTGAAACTAAAGCAGAACAGCGATGAAGGCCTCATGGAGTTGCTGCACGCCTCCCGTTTTGCCAGCATAATCAGGGCCTTACTTCGAGGCTAGTGCTCACATTGACTTTCACGTTTGGTATAGAGCAGAGCAGGGTGAGCTTCCAACTAGGAACTGGAAGCACAAGGTTTCTTTCGAGAAAACTCATTTTCTTCTATGTGCCATGCCGGCTGTAAGTAAAAGCACGGTAACAACAGTGCTTTTCAGGTAGCTTCGGGGCCGCATTAACGGAGCTTTCATAATGGGAAAACCAGCCTTGTGCCATCAGTCTCTAATTTCTAGGTTGACACGCAGCATACACGCAGGAGCAGAGCTTCTTGGTTCTACGCAGTGTTCTGATACTGAAACGGGTGCTGAAGCAAGGCCCCTAGGAGTGTTGAAAAGCTTACTACCTTGAAACTAAAGCAGAACAACGATGAAGGCCTCATGGAGCTGCTGCACGCCTCTCGTTTTACAAGGGTAATCAGGGCCTACTTCGAAGCTTGGGCTCACGTTGACTTTCACTTTAGGTATAGCGCAGAGCAGGGTGAGCTTCCAACAAGGAACTGGAAACCCAAGGTTTCTTAGGAGAAAACTCATTTTCTTCTCAGAACCATGCCGGCAGTGAGGAAAACCCCGGCAACAACAATGCTTTTCAGGTAGCTTCGAGCCCGCATGAACGGAGCTTTCATAATGGGAATAGAAGTTTTATGCCATCAGTCTCCAATTTCTAGGTTGACACGCAGCATACACGCAGGACCAGAGCTTACTGTCTCTACGCAGTGTTCTGGTACCGAAACGGTTGATTAAGCAAAGTCCCTAGGAGTCTTGGAAAGCTTACTACCGTGAAACTAAAGCAGAACAGCGATGAAGGCCTCATGGAGCTGCTGCACGCCTCCCGTTTTGCCAGCATAATCAGGGCCTTACGTCGAGGCTAGTGCTCACATTGACTTTCACGTTTGGTATAGAGCAGAGCAGGGTGAGCTTCCAACTAGGAACTGGAAGCACAAGGTTTCTTTCGAGAAAACTCATTTTCTTCTATGTGCCATGCCGGCTGTAAGTAAAAGCACGGTAACAACAGTGCTTTTCAGGTAGCTTCGAGGCCGCATGAATGGAGCTTTCAAAACGGGAAAACAAGCGTTGTGCCATCAGTCTCTAATTTCTAGGTTGACACGCAGCATACACGCAGGAGCAGAGCTTCCTGGTTCTACGCAGTGTTCTGGTACTGAAACGGGTGCTGAAGCAAGGCCCCTAGGAGTGTTGAAAAGCTTACTACCTTGAAACTAAAGCAGAACAACGATGAACGCCTCAAGAGCTGCTGCACGCCTCTCGTTTGGCAAGGATAAACAGGGCCTTACTTCGAAGCTTGGGCTCACGTTGACTTTCACTTTAGGTATAGCGCAGAGCAGGGTGAGCTTCCAACAAGGAACTGGAAACCCAAGGTTTCTTAGGAGAAAACTCATTTTCTTCTCAGAACCATGCCGGCAGTGAGGAAAACCCCGGCAACAACAATGCTTTTCAGGTAGCTTCGAGCCCGCATGAACGGAGCTTTCATAATGGGAAAAGAAGCTTTATGCCATCAGTCTCCAATTTCTAGGTTGACACGCAGCATACACGCAGGACCAGAGCTTACTGTCTCTACGCAGTGTTCTGGTACCGAAACGGTTGCTTAAGCAAAGTCCCTAGGAGTCTTGGAAAGCTTACTACCGTGAAACTAAAGCAGAACAGCGATGAAGGCCTCATGGAGTTGCTGCACGCCTCCCGTTTTGCCAGCATAATCAGGGCCTTACTTCGAGGCTAGTGCTCACATTGACTTTCACGTTTGGTATAGAGCAGAGCAGGGTGAGCTTCCAACTAGGAACTGGAAGCACAAGGTTTCTTTCGAGAAAACTCATTTTCTTCTATGTGCCATGCCGGCTGTAAGTAAAAGCACGGTAACAACAGTGCTTTTCAGGTAGCTTCGGGGCCGCATTAACGGAGCTTTCATAATGGGAAAACCAGCCTTGTGCCATCAGTCTCTAATTTCTAGGTTGACACGCAGCATACACGCAGGAGCAGAGCTTCTTGGTTCTACGCAGTGTTCTGATACTGAAACGGGTGCTGAAGCAAGGCCCCTAGGAGTGTTGAAAAGCTTACTACCTTGAAACTAAAGCAGAACAACGATGAAGGCCTCATGGAGCTGCTGCACGCCTCTCGTTTTACAAGGGTAATCAGGGCCTACTTCGAAGCTTGGGCTCACGTTGACTTTCACTTTAGGTATAGCGCAGAGCAGGGTGAGCTTCCAACAAGGAACTGGAAACCCAAGGTTTCTTAGGAGAAAACTCATTTTCTTCTCAGAACCATGCCGGCAGTGAAGAAAACCCCGGCAACAACAATGCTTTTCAGGTAGCTTCGAGGCCGCATGAACGGTGCTTTCATAATGGGAAAAGAAGCCTTATGCCATCAGTCTCCAATTTCTAGGTTGATACGCAGCATACACGCAGGACCAGAGCTTACTGTCTCTAAGCAGTGTTCTGGTACCGAAACGGTTGCTTAAGCAAAGTCCCTAGGAGTCTTGGAAAGCTTACTACCGTGAAACTAAAGCAGAACAGCGATGAAGGCCTCATGGAGCTGCTGCACGCCTCCCGTTTTGCCAGCATAATCAGGGCCTTACTTCGAGGCTAGTGCTCACATTGACTTTCACGTTTGGTATAGAGTAGAGCAGGGTGAGCTTCCAACTAGGAACTGGAAGCACAAGGTTTCTTTCGAGAAAAGTCATTTTCTTCTATGTGCCATGCCGGCTGTAAGTAAAAGCACGGTAACAACAGTGCTTTTCAGGTAGCTTCGAGGCCGCATGAATGGAGCTTTCAAAACGGGAAAACAAGCGTTGTGCCATCAGTCTCTAATTTCTAGGTTGACACGCAGCATACACGCAGGAGCAGAGCTTCCTGGTTCTACGCAGTGTTCTGGTACTGAAACGGGTGCTGAAGCAAGGCCCCTAGGAGTGTTGAAAAGCTTACTACCTTGAAACTAAAGCAGAACAACGATGAACGCCTCAAGAGCTGCTGCACGCCTCTCGTTTTGCAAGGATAATCAGGGCCTTACTTCGAAGCTTGGGCTCACGTTGACTTTCACTTTAGGTATAGCGCAGAGCAGGGTGAGCTTCCAACAAGGAACTGGAAACCGAAGGTTTCTTAGGAGAAAACTCATTTTCTTCTCAGAACCATGCCGGCAGTGAGGAAAACCCCGGCAACAACAATGCTTTTCAGGTAGCTTCGAGCCCGCATGAACGGAGCTTTCATAATGGGAATAGAAGTTTTATGCCATCAGTCTCCAATTTCTAGGTTGACACGCAGCATACACGCAGGACCAGAGCTTACTGTCTCTACGCAGTGTTCTGGTACCGAAACGGTTGATTAAGCAAAGTCCCTAGGAGTCTTGGAAAGCTTACTACCGTGAAACTAAAGCAGAACAGCGATGAAGGCCTCATGGAGCTGCTGCACGCCTCCCGTTTTGCCAGCATAATCAGGGCCTTACGTCGAGGCTAGTGCTCACATTGACTTTCACGTTTGGTATAGAGCAGAGCAGGGTGAGCTTCCAACTAGGAACTGGAAGCACAAGGTTTCTTTCGAGAAAACTCATTTTCTTCTATGTGCCATGCCGGCTGTAAGTAAAAGCACGGTAACAACAGTGCTTTTCAGGTAGCTTCGAGGCCGCATGAATGGAGCTTTCAAAACGGGAAAACAAGCGTTGTGCCATCAGTCTCTAATTTCTAGGTTGACACGCAACACACACGCAGGAGCAGAGCTTCCTGGTTCTACGCAGTGTTCTGATACTGAAACGGGTGCTGAAGCAAGGCCCCTAGGAGTGTTGAAAAGCTTACTACCTTGAAAAAGCAGAACAACGATGAAGGCCTCATGGAGCTGCTGCACGCCTCTCGTTTTACAAGGGTAATCAGGGCCTACTTCGAAGCTTGGGCTCACGTTGACTTTCACTTTAGGTATAGCGCAGAGCAGGGTGAGCTTCCAACAAGGAACTGGAAACCCAAGGTTTCTTAGGAGAAAACTCATTTTCTTCTCAGAACCATGCCGGGAGTGAAGAAAACCCCGGCAACAACAATGCTTTTCAGGTAGCTTCGAGGCCGCATGAACGGAGCTTTCATAATGGGAAAAGAAGCCTTATGCCATCAGTCTCCAGTTTCTAGGTTGACACGCAGCATACACGCAGGACCAGAGCTTACTGTCTCTACGCAGTGTTCTGGTACCGAAACGGTTGATTAAGCAAAGTCCCTAGGAGTCTTGGAAAGCTTACTACCGTGAAACTAAAGCAGAACAGCGATGAAGGCCTCATGGAGCTGCTGCACGCCTCCCGTTTTGCCAGCATAATCAGGGCCTTACGTCGAGGCTAGTGCTCACATTGACTTTCACGTTTGATATAGAGCAGAGCAGGGTGAGCTTCCAACTAGGAACTGGAAGCACAAGGTTTCTTGAGAAAACTCATTTTCTTCTATGTGCCATGCCGCCTGTAAGTAAAAGCACGGTAACAACAGTGCTTTTCAGGTAGCTTCGAGGCCGCATGAATGGAGCTTTCAAAACGGGAAAACAAGCGTTGTGCCATCAGTCTCTAATTTCTAGGTTGACACGCAGCACACACGCAGGAGCAGAGCTTCCTGGTTCTACGCAGTATTCTGGTACTGAAACGGGTGCTGAAGCAAGGCCCCTAGGAGTGTTGAAAAGCTTACTACCTTGAAACTAAAGCAGAACAACGATGAACGCCTCATGGAGATGCTGCACGCCTCTCGTTTTACAAGGGTAATCAGGGCCTACTTCGAAGCTTGGGCTCACGTTGACTTTCACTTTAGGTATAGCGCAGAGCAGGGTGAGCTTCCAACAAGGAACTGGAAACCCAAGGTTTCTTAGGAGAAAACTCATTTTCTTCTCAGAACCATGCCGGCAGTGAAGAAAACCCCGGCAACAACAATGCTTTTCAGGTAGCTTCGAGGCCGCATGAACGGAGCTTTCATAATGGGAAAAGAAGCCTTATGCCATCAGTCTCCAATTTCTAGGTTGACACGCAGCATACACGCAGGACCAGAGCTTACTGTCTCTACGCAGTGTTCTGGTACCGAAACGGTTGCTTAAGCAAAGTCCCTAGGAGTCTTGGAAAGCTTACT
This sequence comes from Eubalaena glacialis, assembly GCF_028564815.1. Lineage (NCBI taxonomy): Eukaryota > Metazoa > Chordata > Mammalia > Artiodactyla > Balaenidae > Eubalaena > Eubalaena glacialis. The sequence goes on along the minus strand of NC_083726.1, from coordinate 82,012,553 downwards.
ACCGTGAAACTAAAGCAGAACAGCGATGAAGGCCTCATGGAGCTGCTGCACGCCTCCCGTTTTGCCAGCATAATCAGGGCCTTACTTCGAGGCTAGTGCTCACATTGACTTTCACGTTTGGTATAGAGCAGAGCAGGGTGAGCTTCCAACTAGGAACTGGAAGCACAAGGTTTCTTTCGAGAAAAGTCATTTTCTTCTATGTGCCATGCCGGCTGTAAGTAAAAGCACGGTAACAACAGTGCTTTTCAGGTAGCTTCGAGGCCGCATGAATGGAGCTTTCAAAACGGGAAAACAAGCGTTGTGCCATCAGTCTCTAATTTCTAGGTTGACACGCAGCATACCCGCAGGAGCAGAGCTTCCTGGTTCTACGCAGTGTTCTGGTACTGAAACGGGTGCTGAAGCAAGGCCCCTAGGAGTGTTGAAAAGCTTACTACCTTGAAACTAAAGCAGAACAACGATGAACGCCTCAAGAGCTGCTGCACGCCTCTCGTTTGGCAAGGATAATCAGGGCCTTACTTCGAAGCTTGGGCTCACGTTGACTTTCACTTTAGGTATAGCGCAGAGCAGGGTGAGCTTCCAACAAGGAACTGGAAACCCAAGGTTTCTTAGGAGAAAACTCATTTTCTTCTCAGAACCATGCCGGCAGTGAGGAAAACCCCGGCAACAACAATGCTTTTCAGGTAGCTTCGAGCCCGCATGAACGGAGCTTTCATAATGGGAAAAGAAGCTTTATGCCATCAGTCTCCAATTTCTAGTTTGACACGCAGCATACACGCAGGACCAGAGCTTACTGTCTCTACGCAGTGTTCTGGTACCGAAACGGTTGCTTAAGCAAAGTCCCTAGGAGTCTTGGAAAGCTTACTACCGTGAAACTAAAGCAGAACAGCGATGAAGGCCTCATGGAGTTGCTGCACGCCTCCCGTTTTGCCAGCATAATCAGGGCCTTACTTCGAGGCTAGTGCTCACATTGACTTTCACGTTTGGTATAGAGCAGAGCAGGGTGAGCTTCCAACTAGGAACTGGAAGCACAAGGTTTCTTTCGAGAAAACTCATTTTCTTCTATGTGCCATGCCGGCTGTAAGTAAAAGCACGGTAACAACAGTGCTTTTCAGGTAGCTTCGGGGCCGCATTAACGGAGCTTTCATAATGGGAAAACCAGCCTTGTGCCATCAGTCTCTAATTTCTAGGTTGACACGCAGCATACACGCAGGAGCAGAGCTTCTTGGTTCTACGCAGTGTTCTGATACTGAAACGGGTGCTGAAGCAAGGCCCCTAGGAGTGTTGAAAAGCTTACTACCTTGAAACTAAAGCAGAACAACGATGAAGGCCTCATGGAGCTTCTGCACGCCTCTCGTTTTACAAGGGTAATCAGGGCCTACTTCGAAGCTTGGGCTCACGTTGACTTTCACTTTAGGTATAGCGCAGAGCAGGGTGAGCTTCCAACAAGGAACTGGAAACCCAAGGTTTCTTAGGAGAAAACTCATTTTCTTCTCAGAACCATGCCGGCAGTGAAGAAAACCCCGGCAACAACAATGCTTTTCAGGTAGCTTCGAGGCCGCATGAACGGTGCTTTCATAATGGGAAAAGAAGCCTTATGCCATCAGTCTCCAATTTCTAGGTTGATACGCAGCATACACGCAGGACCAGAGCTTACTGTCTCTACGCAGTGTTCTGGTACCGAAACGGTTGCTTAAGCAAAGTCCCTAGGAGTCTTGGAAAGCTTACTACCGTGAAACTAAAGCAGAACAGCGATGAAGGCCTCATGGAGCTGCTGCACGCCTCCCGTTTTGCCAGCATAATCAGGGCCTTACTTCGAGGCTAGTGCTCACATTGACTTTCACGTTTGGTATAGAGTAGAGCAGGGTGAGCTTCCAACTAGGAACTGGAAGCACAAGGTTTCTTTCGAGAAAAGTCATTTTCTTCTATGTGCCATGCCGGCTGTAAGTAAAAGCACGGTAACAACAGTGCTTTTCAGGTAGCTTCGAGGCCGCATGAATGGAGCTTTCAAAACGGGAAAACAAGCGTTGTGCCATCAGTCTCTAATTTCTAGGTTGACACGCAACACACACGCAGGAGCAGAGCTTCCTGGTTCTACGCAGTGTTCTGATACTGAAACGGGTGCTGAAGCAAGGCCCCTAGGAGTGTTGAAAAGCTTACTACCTTGAAAAAGCAGAACAACGATGAAGGCCTCATGGAGCTGCTGCACGCCTCTCGTTTTACAAGGGTAATCAGGGCCTACTTCGAAGCTTGGGCTCACGTTGACTTTCACTTTAGGTATAGCGCAGAGCAGGGTGAGCTTCCAACAAGGAACTGGAAACCCAAGGTTTCTTAGGAGAAAACTCATTTTCTTCTCAGAACCATGCCGGCAGTGAAGAAAACCCCGGCAACAACAATGCTTTTCAGGTAGCTTCGAGGCCGCATGAACGGAGCTTTCATAATGGGAAAAGAAGCCTTATGCCATCAGTCTCCAGTTTCTAGGTTGACACGCAGCATACACGCAGAACCAGAGCTTACTGTCTCTACGCAGTGTTCTGGTACCGAAACGGTTGATTAAGCAAAGTCCCTAGGAGTCTTGGAAAGCTTACTACCGTGAAACTAAAGCAGAACAGCGATGAAGGCCTCATGGAGCTGCTGCACGCCTCCCGTTTTGCCAGCATAATCAGGGCCTTACGTCGAGGCTAGTGCTCACATTGACTTTCACGTTTGATATAGAGCAGAGCAGGGTGAGCTTCCAACTAGGAACTGGAAGCACAAGGTTTCTTTCGAGAAAACTCATTTTCTTCTATGTGCCATGCCGCCTGTAAGTAAAAGCACGGTAACAACAGTGCTTTTCAGGTAGCTTCGAGGCCGCATGAATGGAGCTTTCAAAACGGGAAAACAAGCGTTGTGCCATCAGTCTCTAATTTCTAGGTTGACACGCAGCACACACGCAGGAGCAGAGCTTCCTGGTTCTACGCAGTGTTCTGGTACTGAAACGGGTGCTGAAGCAAGGCCCCTAGGAGTGTTGAAAAGCTTACTACCTTGAAACTAAAGCAGAACAACGATGAACGCCTCATGGAGCTGCTGCACGCCTCTCGTTTTACAAGGGTAATCAGGGCCTACTTCGAACCTTGGGCTCACGTTGACTTTCACTTTAGGTATAGCGCAGAGCAGGGTGAGCTTCCAACAAGGAACTGGAAACCCAAGGTTTCTTAGGAGAAAACTCATTTTCTTCTCAGAACCATGCCGGCAGTGAAGAAAACCCCGGCAACAACAATGCTTTTCAGGTAGCTTCGAGGCCGCATGAACGGAGCTTTCATAATGGGAAAAGAAGCCTTATGCCATCAGTCTCCAATTTCTAGGTTGACACGCAGCATACACGCAGGACCAGAGCTTACTGTCTCTACGCAGTGTTCTGGTACCGAAACGGTTGCTTAAGCAAAGTCCCTAGGAGTCTTGGAAAGCTTACTACCGTGAAACTAAAGAAGAACAGCGATGAAGGCCTCATGGAGCTGCTGCACGCCTCCCGTTTTGCCAGCATAATCAGGGCCTTACTTCGAGGCTAGTGCTCACATTGACTTTCACGTTTGGTATAGAGTAGAGCAGGGTGAGCTTCCAACTAGGAACTGGAAGCACAAGGTTTCTTTCGAGAAAAGTCATTTTCTTCTATGTGCCATGCCGGCTGTAAGTAAAAGCACGGTAACAACAGTGCTTTTCAGGTAGCTTCGAGGCCGCATGAATGGAGTTTTCAAAACGGGAAAACAAGCGTTGTGCCATCAGTCTCTAATTTCTAGGTTGACACGCAGCATACACGCAGGAGCAGAGCTTCCTGGTTCTACGCAGTGTTCTGGTACTGAAACGGGTGCTGAAGCAAGGCCCCTAGGAGTGTTGAAAAGCTTACTACCTTGAAACTAAAGCAGAACAACGATGAACGCCTCAAGAGCTGCTGCACGCCTCTCGTTTGGCAAGGATAATCAGGGCCTTACTTCGAAGCTTGGGCTCACGTTGACTTTCACTTTAGGTATAGCGCAGAGCAGGGTGAGCTTCCAACAAGGAACTGGAAACCCAAGGTTTCTTAGGAGAAAACTTATTTTCTTCTCAGAACCATGCCGGCAGTGAGGAAAACCCCGGCAACAACAATGCTTTTCAGGTAGCTTCGAGCCCGCATGAACGGAGCTTTCATAATGGGAAAAGAAGCTTTATGCCATCAGTCTCCAATTTCTAGGTTGACACGCAGCATACACGCAGGACCAGAGCTTACTGTCTCTACGCAGTGTTCTGGTACCGAAACGGTTGCTTAAGCAAAGTCCCTAGGAGTCTTGGAAAGCTTACTACCGTGAAACTAAAGCAGAACAGCGATGAAGGCCTCATGGAGTTGCTGCACGCCTCCCGTTTTGCCAGCATAATCAGGGCCTTACTTCGAGGCTAGTGCTCACATTGACTTTCACGTTTGGTATAGAGCAGAGCAGGGTGAGCTTCCAACTAGGACCTGGAAGCACAAGGTTTCTTTCGAGAAAACTCATTTTCTTCTATGTGCCATGCCGGCTGTAAGTAAAAGCACGGTAACAACAGTGCTTTTCAGGTAGCTTCGGGGCCGCATTAACGGAGCTTTCATAATGGGAAAACCAGCCTTGTGCCATCAGTCTCTAATTTCTAGGTTGACACGCAGCATACACGCAGGAGCAGAGCTTCTTGGTTCTACGCAGTGTTCTGATACTGAAACGGGTGCTGAAGCAAGGCCCCTAGGAGTGTTGAAAAGCTTACTACCTTGAAACTAAAGCAGAACAACGATGAACGCCTCATGGAGCTGCTGCACGCCTCTCGTTTTACAAGGGTAATCAGGGCCTACTTCGAAGCTTGGGCTCACGTTGACTTTCACTTTAGGTATAGCGCAGAGCAGGGTGAGCTTCCAACAAGGAACTGGAAACCCAAGGTTTCTTAGGAGAAAACTCATTTTCTTCTCAGAACCATGCCGGCAGTGAAGAAAACCCCGGCAACAACAATGCTTTTCAGGTAGCTTCGAGGCCGCATGAACGGTGCTTTCATAATGGGAAAAGAAGCCTTATGCCATCAGTCTCCAATTTCTAGGTTGATACGCAGCATACACGCAGGACCAGAGCTTACTGTCTCTACGCAGTGTTCTGGTACCGAAACGGTTGCTTAAGCAAAGTCCCTAGGAGTCTTGGAAAGCTTACTACCGTGAAACTAAAGCAGAACAGCGATGAAGGCCTCATGGAGCTGCTGCACGCCTCCCGTTTTGCCAGCATAATCAGGGCCTTACTTCGAGGCTAGTGCTCACATTGACTTTCACGTTTGGTATAGAGTAGAGCACGGTGAGCTTCCAACTAGGAACTGGAAGCACAAGGTTTCTTTCGAGAAAAGTCATTTTCTTCTATGTGCCATGCCGGCTGTAAGTAAAAGCACGGTAACAACAGTGCTTTTCAGGTAGCTTCGAGGCCGCATGAATGGAGCTTTCAAAACGGGAAAACAAGCGTTGTGCCATCAGTCTCTAATTTCTAGGTTGACACGCAGCATACACGCAGGAGCAGAGCTTCCTGGTTCTACGCAGTGTTCTGGTACTGAAACGGGTGCTGAAGCAAGGCCCCTAGGAGTGTTGAAAAGCTTACTACCTTGAAACTAAAGCAGAACAACGATGAACGCCTCAAGAGCTGCTGCACGCCTCTCGTTTGGCAAGGATAAACAGGGCCTTACTTCGAAGCTTGGGCTCACGTTGACTTTCACTTTAGGTATAGCGCAGAGCAGGGTGAGCTTCCAACAAGGAACTGGAAACCCAAGGTTTCTTAGGAGAAAACTCATTTTCTTCTCAGAACCATGCCGGCAGTGAGGAAAACCCCGGCAACAACAATGCTTTTCAGGTAGCTTCGAGCCCGCATGAACGGAGCTTTCATAATGGGAAAAGAAGCTTTATGCCATCAGTCTCCAATTTCTAGGTTGACACGCAGCATACACGCAGGACCAGAGCTTACTGTCTCTACGCAGTGTTCTGGTACCGAAACGGTTGCTTAAGCAAAGTCCCTAGGAGTCTTGGAAAGCTTACTACCGTGAAACTAAAGCAGAACAGCGATGAAGGCCTCATGGAGTTGCTGCACGCCTCCCGTTTTGCCAGCATAATCAGGGCCTTACTTCGAGGCTAGTGCTCACATTGACTTTCACGTTTGGTATAGAGCAGAGCAGGGTGAGCTTCCAACTAGGAACTGGAAGCACAAGGTTTCTTTCGAGAAAACTCATTTTCTTCTATGTGCCATGCCGGCTGTAAGTAAAAGCACGGTAACAACAGTGCTTTTCAGGTAGCTTCGGGGCCGCATTAACGGAGCTTTCATAATGGGAAAACCAGCCTTGTGCCATCAGTCTCTAATTTCTAGGTTGACACGCAGCATACACGCAGGAGCAGAGCTTCTTGGTTCTACGCAGTGTTCTGATACTGAAACGGGTGCTGAAGCAAGGCCCCTAGGAGTGTTGAAAAGCTTACTACCTTGAAACTAAAGCAGAACAACGATGAAGGCCTCATGGAGCTGCTGCACGCCTCTCCTTTTACAAGGGTAATCAGGGCCTACTTCGAAGCTTGGGCTCACGTTGACTTTCACTTTAGGTATAGCGCAGAGCAGGGTGAGCTTCCAACAAGGAACTGGAAACCCAAGGTTTCTTAGGAGAAAACTCATTTTCTTCTCAGAACCATGCCGGCAGTGAAGAAAACCCCGGCAACAACAATGCTTTTCAGGTAGCTTCGAGGCCGCATGAACGGTGCTTTCATAATGGGAAAAGAAGCCTTATGCCATCAGTCTCCAATTTCTAGGTTGATACGCAGCATACACGCAGGACCAGAGCTTACTGTCTCTAAGCAGTGTTCTGGTACCGAAACGGTTGCTTAAGCAAAGTCCCTAGGAGTCTTGGAAAGCTTACTACCGTGAAACTAAAGCAGAACAGCGATGAAGGCCTCATGGAGCTGCTGCACGCCTCCCGTTTTGCCAGCATAATCAGGGCCTTACTTCGAGGCTAGTGCTCACATTGACTTTCACGTTTGGTATAGAGTAGAGCACGGTGAGCTTCCAACTAGGAACTGGAAGCACAAGGTTTCTTTCGAGAAAAGTCATTTTCTTCTATGTGCCATGCCGGCTGTAAGTAAAAGCACGGTAACAACAGTGCTTTTCAGGTAGCTTCGAGGCCGCATGAATGGAGCTTTCAAAACGGGAAAACAAGCGTTGTGCCATCAGTCTCTAATTTCTAGGTTGACACGCAGCATACACGCAGGAGCAGAGCTTCCTGGTTCTACGCAGTGTTCTGGTACTGAAACGGGTGCTGAAGCAAGGCCCCTAGGAGTGTTGAAAAGCTTACTACCTTGAAAAAGCAGAACAACGATGAAGGCCTCATGGAGCTGCTGCACGCCTCTCGTTTTACAAGGGTAATCAGGGCCTACTTCGAAGCTTGGGCTCACGTTGACTTTCACTTTAGGTATAGCGCAGAGCAGGGTGAGCTTCCAACAAGGAACTGGAAACCCAAGGTTTCTTAGGAGAAAACTCATTTTCTTCTCAGAACCATGCCGGCAGTGAAGAAAACCCCGGCAACAACAATGCTTTTCAGGTAGCTTCGAGGCCGCATGAACGGAGCTTTCATAATGGGAAAAGAAGCCTTATGCCATCAGTCTCCAGTTTCTAGGTTGACACGCAGCATACACGCAGGACCAGAGCTTACTGTCTCTACGCAGTGTTCTGGTACCGAAACGGTTGCTTAAGCAAAGTCCCTAGGAGTCTTGGAAAGCTTACTACCGTGAAACTAAAGCAGAACAGCGATGAAGGCCTCATGGAGTTGCTGCACGCCTCCCGTTTTGCCAGCATAATCAGGGCCTTACTTCGAGGCTAGTGCTCACATTGACTTTCACGTTTGGTATAGAGCAGAGCAGGGTGAGCTTCCAACTAGGAACTGGAAGCACAAGGTTTCTTTCGAGAAAACTCATTTTCTTCTAATAGCATGCCGGCTGTAAGTAAAAGCACGGTAACAACAGTGCTTTTCAGGTAGCTTCGGGGCCGCATCAACGGAGCTTTCATAATGGGAAAACTAGCCTTGTGCCGTCAGTCTCTAATTTCTAGGTTGACACGCAGCATACACGCAGGAGCAGAGCTTCCTGGTTCTACGCAGTGTTCTGGTACTGAAACGGGTGCTGAAGCAAGGCCCCTAGGAGTGTTGAAAAGCTTACTACCTTGAAACTAAAGCAGAACAACGATGAACGCCTCAAGAGCTGCTGCACGCCTCTCGTTTTGCAAGGATAATCAGGGCCTTACTTCGAAGCTTGGGCTCACGTTGACTTTCACTTTAGGTATAGCGCAGAGCAGGGTGAGCTTCCAACAAGGAACTGGAAACCCAAGGTTTCTTAGGAGAAAACTCATTTTCTTCTCAGAACCATGCCGGCAGTGAGGAAAACCCCGGCAACAACAATGCTTTTCAGGTAGCTTCGAGCCCGCATGAACGGAGCTTTCATAATGGGAATAGAAGTTTTATGCCATCAGTCTCCAATTTCTAGGTTGACACGCAGCATACACGCAGGACCAGAGCTTACTGTCTCTACGCAGTGTTCTGGTACCGAAACGGTTGATTAAGCAAAGTCCCTAGGAGTCTTGGAAAGCTTACTACCGTGAAACTAAAGCAGAACAGCGATGAAGGCCTCATGGAGCTGCTGCACGCCTCCCGTTTTGCCAGCATAATCAGGGCCTTACGTCGAGGCTAGTGCTCACATTGACTTTCACGTTTGGTATAGAGCAGAGCAGGGTGAGCTTCCAACTAGGAACTGGAAGCACAAGGTTTCTTTCGAGAAAACTCATTTTCTTCTATGTGCCATGCCGGCTGTAAGTAAAAGCACGGTAACAACAGTGCTTTTCAGGTAGCTTCGGGGCCGCATTAACGGAGCTTTCAAAACGGGAAAACAAGCGTTGTGCCATCAGTCTCTAATTTCTAGGTTGACACGCAGCATACACGCAGGAGCAGAGCTTCCTGGTTCTACGCAGTGTTCTGGTACTGAAACGGGTGCTGAAGCAAGGCCCCTAGGAGTGTTGAAAAGCTTACTACCTTGAAACTAAAGCAGAACAACGATGAACGCCTCAAGAGCTGCTGCACGCCTCTCGTTTTACAAGGGTAATCAGGGCCTTACTTCGAAGCTTGGGCTCACGTTGACTTTCACTTTAGGTATAGCGCAGAGCAGGGTGAGCTTCCAACAAGGAACTGGAAACCGAAGGTTTCTTAGGAGAAAACTCATTTTCTTCTCAGAACCATGCCGGCAGTGAAGAAAACCCCGGCAACAACAATGCTTTTCAGGTAGCTTCGAGGCCGCATGAACGGTGCTTTCATAATGGGAAAAGAAGCCTTATGCCATCAGTCTCCAATTTCTAGGTTGATACGCAGCATACACGCAGGACCAGAGCTTACTGTCTCTACGCAGTGTTCTGGTACCGAAACGGTTGCTTAAGCAAAGTCCCTAGGAGTCTTGGAAAGCTTACTACCGTGAAACTAAAGCAGAACAGCGATGAAGGCCTCATGGAGCTGCTGCACGCCTCCCGTTTTGCCAGCATAATCAGGGCCTTACTTCGAGGCTAGTGCTCACATTGACTTTCACGTTTGGTATAGAGTAGAGCACGGTGAGCTTCCAACTAGGAACTGGAAGCACAAGGTTTCTTTCGAGAAAACTCATTTTCTTCTATGTGCCATGCCGGCTGTAAGTAAAAGCACGGTAACAACAGTGCTTTTCAGGTAGCTTCGAGGCCGCATGAATGGAGCTTTCAAAACGGGAAAACAAGCGTTGTGCCATCAGTCTCTAATTTCTAGGTTGACACGCAGCATACACGCAGGAGCAGAGCTTCCTGGTTCTACGCAGTGTTCTGGTACTGAAACGGGTGCTGAAGCAAGGCCCCTAGGAGTGTTGAAAAGCTTACTACCTTGAAACTAAAGCAGAACAACGATGAACGCCTCAAGAGCTGCTGCACGCCTCTCGTTTGGCAAGGATAATCAGGGCCTTACTTCGAAGCTTGGGCTCACGTTGACTTTCACTTTAGGTATAGCGCAGAGCAGGGTGAGCTTCCAACAAGGAACTGGAAACCCAAGGTTTCTTAGGAGAAAACTCATTTTCTTCTCAGAACCATGCCGGCAGTGAGGAAAACCCCGGCAACAACAATGCTTTTCAGGTAGCTTCGAGCCCGCATGAACGGAGCTTTCATAATGGGAATAGAAGTTTTATGCCATCAGTCTCCAATTTCTAGGTTGACACGCAGCATACACGCAGGACCAGAGCTTACTGTCTCTACGCAGTGTTCTGGTACCGAAACGGTTGATTAAGCAAAGTCCCTAGGAGTCTTGGAAAGCTTACTACCGTGAAACTAAAGCAGAACAGCGATGAAGGCCTCATGGAGCTGCTGCACGCCTCCCGTTTTGCCAGCATAATCAGGGCCTTACGTCGAGGCTAGTGCTCACATTGACTTTCACGTTTGGTATAGAGCAGAGCAGGGTGAGCTTCCAACTAGGAACTGGAAGCACAAGGTTTCTTTCGAGAAAACTCATTTTCTTCTATGTGCCATGCCGGCTGTAAGTAAAAGCACGGTAACAACAGTGCTTTTCAGGTAGCTTCGAGGCCGCATGAATGGAGCTTTCAAAACGGGAAAACAAGCGTTGTGCCATCAGTCTCTAATTTCTAGGTTGACACGCAGCATACACGCAGGAGCAGAGCTTCCTGGTTCTACGCAGTGTTCTGGTACTGAAACGGGTGCTGAAGCAAGGCCCCTAGGAGTGTTGAAAAGCTTACTACCTTGAAACTAAAGCAGAACAACGATGAACGCCTCAAGAGCTGCTGCACGCCTCTCGTTTGGCAAGGATAAACAGGGCCTTACTTCGAAGCTTGGGCTCACGTTGACTTTCACTTTAGGTATAGCGCAGAGCAGGGTGAGCTTCCAACAAGGAACTGGAAACCCAAGGTTTCTTAGGAGAAAACTCATTTTCTTCTCAGAACCATGCCGGCAGTGAGGAAAACCCCGGCAACAACAATGCTTTTCAGGTAGCTTCGAGCCCGCATGAACGGAGCTTTCATAATGGGAAAAGAAGCTTTATGCCATCAGTCTCCAATTTCTAGGTTGACACGCAGCATACACGCAGGACCAGAGCTTACTGTCTCTACGCAGTGTTCTGGTACCGAAACGGTTGCTTAAGCAAAGTCCCTAGGAGTCTTGGAAAGCTTACTACCGTGAAACTAAAGCAGAACAGCGATGAAGGCCTCATGGAGTTGCTGCACGCCTCCCGTTTTGCCAGCATAATCAGGGCCTTACTTCGAGGCTAGTGCTCACATTGACTTTCACGTTTGGTATAGAGCAGAGCAGGGTGAGCTTCCAACTAGGAACTGGAAGCACAAGGTTTCTTTCGAGAAAACTCATTTTCTTCTATGTGCCATGCCGGCTGTAAGTAAAAGCACGGTAACAACAGTGCTTTTCAGGTAGCTTCGGGGCCGCATTAACGGAGCTTTCATAATGGGAAAACCAGCCTTGTGCCATCAGTCTCTAATTTCTAGGTTGACACGCAGCATACACGCAGGAGCAGAGCTTCTTGGTTCTACGCAGTGTTCTGATACTGAAACGGGTGCTGAAGCAAGGCCCCTAGGAGTGTTGAAAAGCTTACTACCTTGAAACTAAAGCAGAACAACGATGAAGGCCTCATGGAGCTGCTGCACGCCTCTCCTTTTACAAGGGTAATCAGGGCCTACTTCGAAGCTTGGGCTCACGTTGACTTTCACTTTAGGTATAGCGCAGAGCAGGGTGAGCTTCCAACAAGGAACTGGAAACCCAAGGTTTCTTAGGAGAAAACTCATTTTCTTCTCAGAACCATGCCGGCAGTGAAGAAAACCCCGGCAACAACAATGCTTTTCAGGTAGCTTCGAGGCCGCATGAACGGTGCTTTCATAATGGGAAAAGAAGCCTTATGCCATCAGTCTCCAATTTCTAGGTTGATACGCAGCATACACGCAGGACCAGAGCTTACTGTCTCTAAGCAGTGTTCTGGTACCGAAACGGTTGCTTAAGCAAAGTCCCTAGGAGTCTTGGAAAGCTTACTACCGTGAAACTAAAGCAGAACAGCGATGAAGGCCTCATGGAGCTGCTGCACGCCTCCCGTTTTGCCAGCATAATCAGGGCCTTACTTCGAGGCTAGTGCTCACATTGACTTTCACGTTTGGTATAGAGTAGAGCACGGTGAGCTTCCAACTAGGAACTGGAAGCACAAGGTTTCTTTCGAGAAAAGTCATTTTCTTCTATGTGCCATGCCGGCTGTAAGTAAAAGCACGGTAACAACAGTGCTTTTCAGGTAGCTTCGAGGCCGCATGAATGGAGCTTTCAAAACGGGAAAACAAGCGTTGTGCCATCAGTCTCTAATTTCTAGGTTGACACGCAGCATACACGCAGGAGCAGAGCTTCCTGGTTCTACGCAGTGTTCTGGTACTGAAACGGGTGCTGAAGCAAGGCCCCTAGGAGTGTTGAAAAGCTTACTACCTTGAAAAAGCAGAACAACGATGAAGGCCTCATGGAGCTGCTGCACGCCTCTCGTTTTACAAGGGTAATCAGGGCCTACTTCGAAGCTTGGGCTCACGTTGACTTTCACTTTAGGTATAGCGCAGAGCAGGGTGAGCTTCCAACAAGGAACTGGAAACCCAAGGTTTCTTAGGAGAAAACTCATTTTCTTCTCAGAACCATGCCGGCAGTGAAGAAAACCCCGGCAACAACAATGCTTTTCAGGTAGCTTCGAGGCCGCATGAACGGAGCTTTCATAATGGGAAAAGAAGCCTTATGCCATCAGTCTCCAGTTTCTAGGTTGACACGCAGCATACACGCAGGCCCAGAGCTTACTGTCTCTACGCAGTGTTCTGGTACCGAAACGGTTGCTTAAGCAAAGTCCCTAGGAGTCTTGGAAAGCTTACTACCGTGAAACTAAAGCAGAACAGCGATGAAGGCCTCATGGAGTTGCTGCACGCCTCCCGTTTTGCCAGCATAATCAGGGCCTTACTTCGAGGCTAGTGCTCACATTGACTTTCACGTTTGGTATAGAGCAGAGCAGGGTGAGCTTCCAACTAGGAACTGGAAGCACAAGGTTTCTTTCGAGAAAACTCATTTTCTTCTAATAGCATGCCGGCTGTAAGTAAAAGCACGGTAACAACAGTGCTTTTCAGGTAGCTTCGGGGCCGCATCAACGGAGCTTTCATAATGGGAAAACTAGCCTTGTGCCGTCAGTCTCTAATTTCTAGGTTGACACGCAGCATACACGCAGGAGCAGAGCTTCCTGGTTCTACGCAGTGTTCTGGTACTGAAACGGGTGCTGAAGCAAGGCCGCTAGGAGTGTTGAAAAGCTTACTACCTTGAAACTAAAGCAGAACAACGATGAACGCCTCAAGAGCTGCTGCACGCCTCTCGTTTTGCAAGGATAATCAGGGCCTTACTTCGAAGCTTGGGCTCACGTTGACTTTCACTTTAGGTATAGCGCAGAGCAGGGTGAGCTTCCAACAAGGAACTGGAAACCCAAGGTTTCTTAGGAGAAAACTCATTTTCTTCTCAGAACCATGCCGGCAGTGAGGAAAACCCCGGCAACAACAATGCTTTTCAGGTAGCTTCGAGCCCGCATGAACGGAGCTTTCATAATGGGAATAGAAGTTTTATGCCATCAGTCTCCAATTTCTAGGTTGACACGCAGCATACACGCAGGACCAGAGCTTACTGTCTCTACGCAGTGTTCTGGTACCGAAACGGTTGATTAAGCAAAGTCCCTAGGAGTCTTGGAAAGCTTACTACCGTGAAACTAAAGCAGAACAGCGATGAAGGCCTCATGGAGCTGCTGCACGCCTCCCGTTTTGCCAGCATAATCAGGGCCTTACGTCGAGGCTAGTGCTCACATTGACTTTCACGTTTGGTATAGAGCAGAGCAGGGTGAGCTTCCAACTAGGAACTGGAAGCACAAGGTTTCTTTCGAGAAAACTCATTTTCTTCTATGTGCCATGCCGGCTGTAAGTAAAAGCACGGTAACAACAGTGCTTTTCAGGTAGCTTCGAGGCCGCATGAATGGAGCTTTCAAAACGGGAAAACAAGCGTTGTGCCATCAGTCTCTAATTTCTAGGTTGACACGCAGCATACACGCAGGAGCAGAGCTTCCTGGTTCTACGCAGTGTTCTGGTACTGAAACGGGTGCTGAAGCAAGGCCCCTAGGAGTGTTGAAAAGCTTACTACCTTGAAACTAAAGCAGAACAACGATGAACGCCTCAAGAGCTGCTGCACGCCTCTCGTTTGGCAAGGATAAACAGGGCCTTACTTCGAAGCTTGGGCTCACGTTGACTTTCACTTTAGGTATAGCGCAGAGCAGGGTGAGCTTCCAACAAGGAACTGGAAACCCAAGGTTTCTTAGGAGAAAACTCATTTTCTTCTCAGAACCATGCCGGCAGTGAGGAAAACCCCGGCAACAACAATGCTTTTCAGGTAGCTTCGAGCCCGCATGAACGGAGCTTTCATAATGGGAAAAGAAGCTTTATGCCATCAGTCTCCAATTTCTAGGTTGACACGCAGCATACACGCAGGACCAGAGCTTACTGTCTCTACGCAGTGTTCTGGTACCGAAACGGTTGCTTAAGCAAAGTCCCTAGGAGTCTTGGAAAGCTTACTACCGTGAAACTAAAGCAGAACAGCGATGAAGGCCTCATGGAGTTGCTGCACGCCTCCCGTTTTGCCAGCATAATCAGGGCCTTACTTCGAGGCTAGTGCTCACATTGACTTTCACGTTTGGTATAGAGCAGAGCAGGGTGAGCTTCCAACTAGGAACTGGAAGCACAAGGTTTCTTTCGAGAAAACTCATTTTCTTCTATGTGCCATGCCGGCTGTAAGTAAAAGCACGGTAACAACAGTGCTTTTCAGGTAGCTTCGGGGCCGCATTAACGGAGCTTTCATAATGGGAAAACCAGCCTTGTGCCATCAGTCTCTAATTTCTAGGTTGACACGCAGCATACACGCAGGAGCAGAGCTTCTTGGTTCTACGCAGTGTTCTGATACTGAAACGGGTGCTGAAGCAAGGCCCCTAGGAGTGTTGAAAAGCTTACTACCTTGAAACTAAAGCAGAACAACGATGAAGGCCTCATGGAGCTGCTGCACGCCTCTCCTTTTACAAGGGTAATCAGGGCCTACTTCGAAGCTTGGGCTCACGTTGACTTTCACTTTAGGTATAGCGCAGAGCAGGGTGAGCTTCCAACAAGGAACTGGAAACCCAAGGTTTCTTAGGAGAAAACTCATTTTCTTCTCAGAACCATGCCGGCAGTGAAGAAAACCCCGGCAACAACAATGCTTTTCAGGTAGCTTCGAGGCCGCATGAACGGTGCTTTCATAATGGGAAAAGAAGCCTTATGCCATCAGTCTCCAATTTCTAGGTTGATACGCAGCATACACGCAGGACCAGAGCTTACTGTCTCTAAGCAGTGTTCTGGTACCGAAACGGTTGCTTAAGCAAAGTCCCTAGGAGTCTTGGAAAGCTTACTACCGTGAAACTAAAGCAGAACAGCGATGAAGGCCTCATGGAGCTGCTGCACGCCTCCCGTTTTGCCAGCATAATCAGGGCCTTACTTCGAGGCTAGTGCTCACATTGACTTTCACGTTTGGTATAGAGTAGAGCACGGTGAGCTTCCAACTAGGAACTGGAAGCACAAGGTTTCTTTCGAGAAAAGTCATTTTCTTCTATGTGCCATGCCGGCTGTAAGTAAAAGCACGGTAACAACAGTGCTTTTCAGGTAGCTTCGAGGCCGCATGAATGGAGCTTTCAAAACGGGAAAACAAGCGTTGTGCCATCAGTCTCTAATTTCTAGGTTGACACGCAGCATACACGCAGGAGCAGAGCTTCCTGGTTCTACGCAGTGTTCTGGTACTGAAACGGGTGCTGAAGCAAGGCCCCTAGGAGTGTTGAAAAGCTTACTACCTTGAAAAAGCAGAACAACGATGAAGGCCTCATGGAGCTGCTGCACGCCTCTCGTTTTACAAGGGTAATCAGGGCCTACTTCGAAGCTTGGGCTCACGTTGACTTTCACTTTAGGTATAGCGCAGAGCAGGGTGAGCTTCCAACAAGGAACTGGAAACCCAAGGTTTCTTAGGAGAAAACTCATTTTCTTCTCAGAACCATGCCGGCAGTGAAGAAAACCCCGGCAACAACAATGCTTTTCAGGTAGCTTCGAGGCCGCATGAACGGAGCTTTCATAATGGGAAAAGAAGCCTTATGCCATCAGTCTCCAGTTTCTAGGTTGACACGCAGCATACACGCAGGCCCAGAGCTTACTGTCTCTACGCAGTGTTCTGGTACCGAAACGGTTGCTTAAGCAAAGTCCCTAGGAGTCTTGGAAAGCTTACTACCGTGAAACTAAAGCAGAACAGCGATGAAGGCCTCATGGAGTTGCTGCACGCCTCCCGTTTTGCCAGCATAATCAGGGCCTTACTTCGAGGCTAGTGCTCACATTGACTTTCACGTTTGGTATAGAGCAGAGCAGGGTGAGCTTCCAACTAGGAACTGGAAGCACAAGGTTTCTTTCGAGAAAACTCATTTTCTTCTATGAGCATGCCGGCTGTAAGTAAAAGCACGGTAACAACAGTGCTTTTCAGGTAGCTTCGAGGCCGCATGAATGGAGCTTTCAAAACGGGAAAACAAGCGTTGTGCCATCAGTCTCTAATTTCTAGGTTGACACGCAGCATACACGCAGGAGCAGAGCTTCCTGGTTCTACGCAGTGTTCTGGTACTGAAACGGGTGCTGAAGCAAGGCCCCTAGGAGTGTTGAAAAGCTTACTACCTTGAAACTAAAGCAGAACAACGATGAACGCCTCAAGAGCTGCTGCACGCCTCTCGTTTTGCAAGGATAATCAGGGCCTTACTTCGAAGCTTGGGCTCACGTTGACTTTCACTTTAGGTATAGCGCAGAGCAGGGTGAGCTTCCAACAAGGAACTGGAAACCCAAGGTTTCTTAGGAGAAAACTCATTTTCTTCTCAGAACCATGCCGGCAATGAGGAAAACCCCGGCAACAACAATGCTTTTCAGGTAGCTTCGAGCCCGCATGAACGGAGCTTTCATAATGGGAATAGAAGTTTTATGCCATCAGTCTCCAATTTCTAGGTTGACACGCAGCATACACGCAGGACCAGAGCTTACTGTCTCTACGCAGTGTTCTGGTACCGAAACGGTTGATTAAGCAAAGTCCCTAGGAGTCTTGGAAAGCTTACTACCGTGAAACTAAAGCAGAACAGCGATGAAGGCCTCATGGAGCTGCTGCACGCCTCCCGTTTTGCCAGCATAATCAGGGCCTTACTTCGAGGCTAGTGCTCACATTGACTTTCACGTTTGGTATAGAGCAGAGCAGGGTGAGCTTCCAACTAGGAACTGGAAGCACAAGGTTTCTTTCGAGAAAACTCATTTTCTTCTATGTGCCATGCCGCCTGTAAGTAAAAGCACGGTAACAACAGTGCTTTTCAGGTAGCTTCGAGGCCGCATGAATGGAGCTTTCAAAACGGGAAAACAAGCGTTGTGCCATCAGTCTCTAATTTCTAGGTTGACACGCAGCACACACGCAGGAGCAGAGCTTCCTGGTTCTACGCAGTGTTCTGGTACTGAAACGGGTGCTGAAGCAAGGCCCCTAGGAGTGTTGAAAAGCTTACTACCTTGAAACTAAAGCAGAACAACGATGAACGCCTCATGGAGCTGCTGCACGCCTCTCGTTTTACAAGGGTAATCAGGGCCTACTTCGAAGCTTGGGCTCACGTTGACTTTCACTTTAGGTATAGCGCAGAGCAGGGTGAGCTTCCAACAAGGAACTGGAAACCCAAGGTTTCTTAGGAGAAAACTCATTTTCTTCTCAGAACCATGCCGGCAGTGAAGAAAACCCCGGCAACAACAATGCTTTTCAGGTAGCTTCGAGGCCGCATGAACGGAGCTTTCATAATGGGAAAAGAAGCCTTATGCCATCAGTCTCCAATTTCTAGGTTGACATGCAGCATACACGCAGGCCCAGAGCTTACTGTCTCTACGCAGTGTTCTGGTACCGAAACGGTTGCTTAAGCAAAGTCCCTAGGAGTCTTGGAAAGCTTACTACCGTGAAACTAAAGAAGAACAGCGATGAAGGCCTCATGGAGCTGCTGCACGCCTCCCGTTTTGCCAGCATAATCAGGGCCTTACTTCGAGGCTAGTGCTCACATTGACTTTCACGTTTGGTATAGAGTAGAGCACGGTGAGCTTCCAACTAGGAACTGGAAGCACAAGGTTTCTTTCGAGAAAAGTCATTTTCTTCTATGTGCCATGCCGGCTGTAAGTAAAAGCACGGTAACAACAGTGCTTTTCAGGTAGCTTCGAGGCCGCATGAATGGAGCTTTCAAAACGGGAAAACAAGCGTTGTGCCATCAGTCTCTAATTTCTAGGTTGACACGCAGCATACACGCAGGAGCAGAGCTTCCTGGTTCTACGCAGTGTTCTGGTACTGAAACGGGTGCTGAAGCAAGGCCCCTAGGAGTGTTGAAAAGCTTACTACCTTGAAACTAAAGCAGAACAACGATGAACGCCTCAAGAGCTGCTGCACGCCTCTCGTTTGGCAAGGATAATCAGGGCCTTACTTCGAAGCTTGGGCTCACGTTGACTTTCACTTTAGGTATAGCGCAAAGCAGGGTGAGCTTCCAACAAGGAACTGGAAACCCAAGGTTTCTTAGGAGAAAACTCATTTTCTTCTCAGAACCATGCCGGCAGTGAGGAAAACCCCGGCAACAACAATGCTTTTCAGGTAGCTTCGAGGCCGCATGAACAGAGCTTTCATAATGGGAAAAGAAGCCTTATGCCATCAGTCTCCAATTTCTAGGTTGACACGCAGCATACACGCAGGCCCAGAGCTTACTGTTTCTACGCAGTGTTCTGGTACCGAAACGGTTGCTTAAGCAAAGTCCCTAGGAGTCTTGGAAAGCTTACTACCATGAAACTAAAGAAGAACAGCGATGAAGGCCTCATGGAGCTGCTGCACGCCTCCCGTTTTGCCAGCATAATCAGGGCCTTACTTCGAGGCTAGTGCTCACATTGACTTTCACGTTTGGTATAGAGTAGAGCACGGTGAGCTTCCAACTAGGAACTGGAAGCACAAGGTTTCTTTCGAGAAAAGTCATTTTCTTCTATGTGCCATGCCGGCTGTAAGTAAAAGCACGGTAACAACAGTGCTTTTCAGGTAGCTTCGAGGCCGCATGAATGGAGCTTTCAAAACGGGAAAACAAGCGTTGTGCCATCAGTCTCTAATTTCTAGGTTGACACGCAGCATACACGCAGGAGCAGAGCTTCCTGGTTCTACGCAGTGTTCTGGTACTGAAACGGGTGCTGAAGCAAGGCCCCTAGGAGTGTTGAAAAGCTTACTACCTTGAAACTAAAGCAGAACAACGATGAACGCCTCAAGAGCTGCTGCACGCCTCTCGTTTGGCAAGGATAATCAGGGCCTTACTTCGAAGCTTGGGCTCACGTTGACTTTCACTTTAGGTATAGCGCAGAGCAGGGTGAGCTTCCAACAAGGAACTGGAAACCCAAGGTTTCTTAGGAGAAAACTCATTTTCTTCTCAGAACCATGCCGGCAGTGAGGAAAACCCCGGCAACAACAATGCTTTTCAGGTAGCTTCGAGCCCGCATGAACGGAGCTTTCATAATGGGAAAAGAAGCTTTATGCCATCAGTCTCCAATTTCTAGGTTGACACGCAGCATACACGCAGGACCAGAGCTTACTGTCTCTACGCAGTGTTCTGGTACCGAAACGGTTGCTTAAGCAAAGTCCCTAGGAGTCTTGGAAAGCTTACTACCGTGAAACTAAAGCAGAACAGCGATGAAGGCCTCATGGAGTTGCTGCACGCCTCCCGTTTTGCCAGCATAATCAGGGCCTTACTTCGAGGCTAGTGCTCACATTGACTTTCACGTTTGGTATAGAGCAGAGCAGGGTGAGCTTCCAACTAGGAACTGGAAGCACAAGGTTTCTTTCGAGAAAACTCATTTTCTTCTATGTGCCATGCCGGCTGTAAGTAAAAGCACGGTAACAACAGTGCTTTTCAGGTAGCTTCGAGGCCGCATGAATGGAGCTTTCCAAACGGGAAAACAAGCGTTGTGCCCTCAGTCTCTAATTTCTAGGTTGACACGCAGCATACACGCAGGAGCAGAGCTTCCTGGTTCTACGCAGTGTTCTGGTACTGAAACGGGTGCTGAAGCAAGGCCCCTAGGAGTGTTGAAAAGCTTACTACCTTGAAACTAAAGCAGAACAACGATGAAGGCCTCATGGAGCTGCTGCACGCCTTTCGTTTTACAAGGGTAATCAGGGCCTACTTCGAAGCTTGGGCTCACGTTGACTTTCACTTTAGGTATAGCGCAGAGCAGGGTGAGCTTCCAACAAGTAACTGGAAACCCAAGGTTTCTTAGGAGAAAACTCATTTTCTTCTCAGAACCATGCCGGCAATGAGGAAAACCCCGGCAACAACAATGCTTTTCAGGTAGCTTCGAGCCCGCATGAACGGAGCTTTCATAATGGGAATAGAAGTTTTATGCCATCAGTCTCCAATTTCTAGGTTGACACGCAGCATACACGCAGGACCAGAGCTTACTGTCTCTACGCAGTGTTCTGGTACCGAAACGGTTGATTAAGCAAAGTCCCTAGGAGTCTTGGAAAGCTTACTACCGTGAAACTAAAGCAGAACAGCGATGAAGGCCTCATGGAGCTGCTGCACGCCTCCCGTTTTGCCAGCATAATCAGGGCCTTACGTCGAGGCTAGTGCTCACATTGACTTTCACGTTTGGTATAGAGCAGAGCAGGGTGAGCTTCCAACTAGGAACTGGAAGCACAAGGTTTCTTTCGAGAAAACTCATTTTCTTCTATGTGCCATGCCGCCTGTAAGTAAAAGCACGGTAACAACAGTGCTTTTCAGGTAGCTTCGAGGCCGCATGAATGGAGCTTTCAAAACGGGAAAACAAGCGTTGTGCCATCAGTCTCTAATTTCTAGGTTGACACGCAGCACACACGCAGGAGCAGAGCTTCCTGGTTCTACGCAGTGTTCTGGTACTGAAACGGGTGCTGAAGCAAGGCCCCTAGGAGTGTTGAAAAGCTTACTACCTTGAAACTAAAGCAGAACAACGATGAACGCCTCATGGAGCTGCTGCACGCCTCTCGTTTTACAAGGGTAATCAGGGCCTACTTCGAAGCTTGGGCTCACGTTGACTTTCACTTTAGGTATAGCGCAGAGCAGGGTGAGCTTCCAACAAGGAACTGGAAACCCAAGGTTTCTTAGGACAAAACTCATTTTCTTCTCAGAACCATGCCGGCAGTGAAGAAAACCCCGGCAACAACAATGCTTTTCAGGTAGCTTCGAGGCCGCATGAACGGAGCTTTCATAATGGGAAAAGAAGCCTTATGCCATCAGTCTCCAATTTCTAGGTTGACACGCAGCATACACGCAGGCCCAGAGCTTACTGTCTCTACGCAGTGTTCTGGTACCGAAACGGTTGCTTAAGCAAAGTCCCTAGGAGTCTTGGAAAGCTTACTACCGTGAAACTAAAGAAGAACAGCGATGAAGGCCTCATGGAGCTGCTGCACGCCTCCCGTTTTGCCAGCATAATCAGGGCCTTACTTCGAGGCTAGTGCTCACATTGACTTTCACGTTTGGTATAGAGTAGAGCACGGTGAGCTTCCAACTAGGAACTGGAAGCACAAGGTTTCTTTCGAGAAAAGTCATTTTCTTCTATGTGCCATGCCGGCTGTAAGTAAAAGCACGGTAACAACAGTGCTTTTCAGGTAGCTTCGAGGCCGCATGAATGGAGCTTTCAAAACGGGAAAACAAGCGTTGTGCCATCAGTCTCTAATTTCTAGGTTGACACGCAGCATACACGCAGGAGCAGAGCTTCCTGGTTCTACGCAGTGTTCTGGTACTGAAACGGGTGCTGAAGCAAGGCCCCTAGGAGTGTTGAAAAGCTTACTACCTTGAAACTAAAGCAGAACAACGATGAACGCCTCAAGAGCTGCTGCACGCCTCTCGTTTGGCAAGGATAATCAGGGCCTTACTTCGAAGCTTGGGCTCACGTTGACTTTCACTTTAGGTATAGCGCAGAGCAGGGTGAGCTTCCAACAAGGAACTGGAAACCCAAGGTTTCTTAGGAGAAAACTCATTTTCTTCTCAGAACCATGCCGGCAGTGAGGAAAACCCCGGCAACAACAATGCTTTTCAGGTAGCTTCGAGGCCGCATGAACGGAGCTTTCATAATGGGAAAAGAAGCCTTATGCCATCAGTCTCCAATTTCTAGGTTGACACGCAGCATACACGCAGGACCAGAGCTTACTGTCTCTACGCAGTGTTCTGGTACCGAAACGGTTGCTTAAGCAAAGTCCCTAGGAGTCTTGGAAAGCTTACTACCGTGAAACTAAAGAAGAACAGCGATGAAGGCCTCATGGAGCTGCTGCACGCCTCCCGTTTTGCCAGCATAATCAGGGCCTTACTTCGAGGCTAGTGCTCACATTGACTTTCACGTTTGGTATAGAGTAGAGCACGGTGAGCTTCCAACTAGGAACTGGAAGCACAAGGTTTCTTTCGAGAAAAGTCATTTTCTTCTATGTGCCATGCCGGCTGTAAGTAAAAGCACGGTAACAACAGTGCTTTTCAGGTAGCTTCGAGGCCGCATGAATGGAGCTTTCAAAACGGGAAAACAAGCGTTGTGCCATCAGTCTCTAATTTCTAGGTTGACACGCAGCATACACGCAGGAGCAGAGCTTCCTGGTTCTACGCAGTGTTCTGGTACTGAAACGGGTGCTGAAGCAAGGCCCCTAGGAGTGTTGAAAAGCTTACTACCTTGAAACTAAAGCAGAACAACGATGAACGCCTCAAGAGCTGCTGCACGCCTCTCGTTTGGCAAGGATAATCAGGGCCTTACTTCGAAGCTTGGGCTCACGTTGACTTTCACTTTAGGTATAGCGCAGAGCAGGGTGAGCTTCCAACAAGGAACTGGAAACCCAAGGTTTCTTAGGAGAAAACTCATTTTCTTCTCAGAACCATGCCGGCAGTGAGGAAAACCCCGGCAACAACAATGCTTTTCAGGTAGCTTCGAGCCCGCATGAACGGAGCTTTCATAATGGGAAAAGAAGCTTTATGCCATCAGTCTCCAATTTCTAGGTTGACACGCAGCATACACGCAGGACCAGAGCTTACTGTCTCTACGCAGTGTTCTGGTACCGAAACGGTTGCTTAAGCAAAGTCCCTAGGAGTCTTGGAAAGCTTACTACCGTGAAACTAAAGCAGAACAGCGATGAAGGCCTCATGGAGTTGCTGCACGCCTCCCGTTTTGCCAGCATAATCAGGGCCTTACTTCGAGGCTAGTGCTCACATTGACTTTCACGTTTGGTATAGAGCAGAGCAGGGTGAGCTTCCAACTAGGAACTGGAAGCACAAGGTTTCTTTCGAGAAAACTCATTTTCTTCTATGTGCCATGCCGGCTGTAAGTAAAAGCACGGTAACAACAGTGCTTTTCAGGTAGCTTCGAGGCCGCATGAATGGAGCTTTCAAAACGGGAAAACAAGCGTTGTGCCATCAGTCTCTAATTTCTAGGTTGACACGCAGCATACACGCAGGAGCAGAGCTTCCTGGTTCTACGCAGTGTTCTGGTACTGAAACGGGTGCTGAAGCAAGGCCCCTAGGAGTGTTGAAAAGCTTACTACCTTGAAAAAGCAGAACAACGATGAAGGCCTCATGGAGCTGCTGCACGCCTCTCGTTTTACAAGGGTAATCAGGGCCTACTTCGAAGCTTGGGCTCACGTTGACTTTCACTTTAGGTATAGCGCAGAGCAGGGTGAGCTTCCAACAAGGAACTGGAAACCCAAGGTTTCTTAGGAGAAAACTCATTTTCTTCTCAGAACCATGCCGGCAGTGAAGAAAACCCCGGCAACAACAATGCTTTTCAGGTAGCTTCGAGGCCGCATGAACGGAGCTTTCATAATGGGAAAAGAAGCCTTATGCCATCAGTCTCCAGTTTCTAGGTTGACACGCAGCATACACGCAGGACCAGAGCTTACTGTCTCTACGCAGTGTTCTGGTACCGAAACGGTTGCTTAAGCAAAGTCCCTAGGAGTCTTGGAAAGCTTACTACCGTGAAACTAAAGCAGAACAGCGATGAAGGCCTCATGGAGCTGCTGCACGCCTCCCGTTTTGCCAGCATAATCAGGGCCTTACTTCGAGGCTAGTGCTCACATTGACTTTCACGTTTGGTATAGAGCAGAGCAGGGTGAGCTTCCAACTAGGAACTGGAAGCACAAGGTTTCTTTCGAGAAAACTCATTTTCTTCTATGAGCATGCCGGCTGTAAGTAAAAGCACGGTAACAACAGTGCTTTTCAGGTAGCTTCGAGGCCGCATGAATGGAGCTTTCAAAACGGGAAAACAAGCGTTGTGCCATCAGTCTCTAATTTCTAGGTTGACACGCAGCATACACGCAGGAGCAGAGCTTCCTGGTTCTACGCAGTGTTCTGGTACTGAAACGGGTGCTGAAGCAAGGCCCCTAGGAGTGTTGAAAAGCTTACTACCTTGAAACTAAAGCAGAACAACGATGAACGCCTCAAGAGCTGCTGCACGCCTCTCGTTTGGCAAGGATAATCAGGGCCTTACTTCGAAGCTTGGGCTCACGTTGACTTTCACTTTAGGTATAGCGCAGAGCAGGGTGAGCTTCCAACAAGGAACTGGAAACCCAAGGTTTCTTAGGAGAAAACTCATTTTCTTCTCAGAACCATGCCGGCAGTGAGGAAAACCCCGGCAACAACAATGCTTTTCAGGTAGCTTCGAGGCCGCATGAACGGAGCTTTCATAATGGGAAAAGAAGCCTTATGCCATCAGTCTCCAATTTCTAGGTTGACACGCAGCATACACGCAGGACCAGAGCTTACTGTCTCTACGCAGTGTTCTGGTACCGAAACGGTTGATTAAGCAAAGTCCCTAGGAGTCTTGGAAAGCTTACTACCGTGAAACTAAAGCAGAACAGCGATGAAGGCCTCATGGAGCTGCTGCACGCCTCCCGTTTTGCCAGCATAATCAGGGCCTTACCTCGAGGCTAGTGCTCACATTGACTTTCACGTTTGGTATAGAGCAGAGCAGGGTGAGCTTCCAACTAGGAACTGGAAGCACAAGGTTTCTTTCGAGAAAAGTCATTTTCTTCTATGTGCCATGCCGCCTGTAAGTAAAAGCACGGTAACAACAGTGCTTTTCAGGTAGCTTCGAGGCCGCATGAATGGAGCTTTCAAAACGGGAAAACAAGCGTTGTGCCATCAGTCTCTAATTTCTAGGTTGACACGCAGCATACACGCAGGAGCAGAGCTTCCTGGTTCTACGCAGTGTTCTGGTACTGAAACGGGTGCTGAAGCAAGGCCCCTAGGAGTGTTGAAAAGCTTACTACCTTGAAACTAAAGCAGAACAACGATGAACGCCTCATGGAGCTGCTGCACGCCTCTCGTTTGGCAAGGGTAATCAGGGCCTACTTCGAAGCTTGGGCTCACGTTGACTTTCACTTTAGGTATAGCGCAGAGCAGGGTGAGCTTCCAACAAGGAACTGGAAACCCAAGGTTTCTTAGGAGAAAACTCATTTTCTTCTCAGAACCATGCCGGCAGTGAGGAAAACCCCGGCAACAACAATGCTTTTCAGGTAGCTTCGAGCCCGCATGAACGGAGCTTTCATAATGGGAAAAGAAGCTTTATGCCATCAGTCTCCAATTTCTAGGTTGACACGCAGCATACACGCAGGACCAGAGCTTACTGTCTCTACGCAGTGTTCTGGTACCGAAACGGTTGATTAAGCAAAGTCCCTAGGAGTCTTGGAAAGCTTACTACCGTGAAACTAAAGCAGAACAGCGATGAAGGCCTCATGGAGCTGCTGCACGCCTCCCGTTTTGCCAGCATAATCAGGGCCTTACGTCGAGGCTAGTGCTCACATTGACTTTCACGTTTGGTATAGAGTAGAGCAGGGTGAGCTTCCAACTAGGAACTGGAAGCACAAGGTTTCTTTCGAGAAAAGTCATTTTCTTCTATGTGCCATGCCGGCTGTAAGTAAAAGCACGGTAACAACAGTGCTTTTCAGGTAGCTTCGAGGCCGCATGAATGGAGCTTTCAAAACGGGAAAACAAGCGTTGTGCCATCAGTCTCTAATTTCTAGGTTGACACGCAGCATACACGCAGGAGCAGAGCTTCCTGGTTCTACGCAGTGTTCTGGTACTGAAACGGGTGCTGAAGCAAGGCCCCTAGGAGTGTTGAAAAGCTTACTACCTTGAAACTAAAGCAGAACAACGATGAACGCCTCAAGAGCTGCTGCACGCCTCTCGTTTGGCAAGGATAATCAGGGCCTTACTTCGAAGCTTGGGCTCACGTTGACTTTCACTTTAGGTATAGCGCAGAGCAGGGTGAGCTTCCAACAAGGAACTGGAAACCCAAGGTTTCTTAGGAGAAAACTCATTTTCTTCTCAGAACCATGCCGGCAGTGAGGAAAACCCCGGCAACAACAATGCTTTTCAGGTAGCTTCGAGCCCGCATGAACGGAGCTTTCATAATGGGAAAAGAAGCTTTATGCCATCAGTCTCCAATTTCTAGGTTGACACGCAGCATACACGCAGGACCAGAGCTTACTGTCTCTACGCAGTGTTCTGGTACCGAAACGGTTGATTAAGCAAAGTCCCTAGGAGTCTTGGAAAGCTTACTACCGTGAAACTAAAGCAGAACAGCGATGAAGGCCTCATGGAGCTGCTGCACGCCTCCCGTTTTGCCAGCATAATCAGGGCCTTACCTCGAGGCTAGTGCTCACATTGACTTTCACGTTTGGTATAGAGCAGAGCAGGGTGAGCTTCCAACTAGGAACTGGAAGCACAAGGTTTCTTTCGAGAAAAGTCATTTTCTTCTATGTGCCATGCCGGCTGTAAGTAAAAGCACGGTAACAACAGTGCTTTTCAGGTAGCTTCGAGGCCGCATGAATGGAGCTTTCAAAACGGGAAAACAAGCGTTGTGCCATCAGTCTCTAATTTCTAGGTTGACACGCAGCATACACGCAGGAGCAGAGCTTCCTGGTTCTACGCAGTGTTCTGGTACTGAAACGGGTGCTGAAGCAAGGCCCCTAGGAGTGTTGAAAAGCTTACTACCTTGAAACTAAAGCAGAACAACGATGAACGCCTCATGGAGCTGCTGCACGCCTCTCGTTTGGCAAGGATAATCAGGGCCTACTTCGAAGCTTGGGCTCACGTTGACTTTCACTTTAGGTATAGCGCAGAGCAGGGTGAGCTTCCAACAAGGAACTGGAAACCCAAGGTTTCTTAGGAGAAAACTCATTTTCTTCTCAGAACCATGCCGGCAGTGAGGAAAACCCCGGCAACAACAATGCTTTTCAGGTAGCTTCGAGCCCGCATGAACGGAGCTTTCATAATGGGAAAAGAAGCTTTATGCCATCAGTCTCCAATTTCTAGGTTGACACGCAGCATACACGCAGGACCAGAGCTTACTGTCTCTACGCAGTGTTCTGGTACCGAAACGGTTGCTTAAGCAAAGTCCCTAGGAGTCTTGGAAAGCTTACTACCGTGAAACTAAAGCAGAACAGCGATGAAGGCCTCATGGAGTTGCTGCACGCCTCCCGTTTTGCCAGCATAATCAGGGCCTTACTTCGAGGCTAGTGCTCACATTGACTTTCACGTTTGGTATAGAGCAGAGCAGGGTGAGCTTCCAACTAGGAACTGGAAGCACAAGGTTTCTTTCGAGAAAACTCATTTTCTTCTATGTGCCATGCCGGCTGTAAGTAAAAGCACGGTAACAACAGTGCTTTTCAGGTAGCTTCGAGGCCGCATGAATGGAGCTTTCAAAACGGGAAAACAAGCGTTGTGCCATCAGTCTCTAATTTCTAGGTTGACACGCAGCATACACGCAGGAGCAGAGCTTCCTGGTTCTACGCAGTGTTCTGGTACTGAAACGGGTGCTGAAGCAAGGCCCCTAGGAGTGTTGAAAAGCTTACTACCTTGAAACTAAAGCAGAACAACGATGAAGGCCTCATGGAGCTGCTGCACGCCTTTCGTTTTACAAGGGTAATCAGGGCCTACTTCGAAGCTTGGGCTCACGTTGACTTTCACTTTAGGTATAGCGCAGAGCAGGGTGAGCTTCCAACAAGGAACTGGAAACCCAAGGTTTCTTAGGAGAAAACTCATTTTCTTCTCAGAACCATGCCGGCAGTGAGGAAAACCCCGGCAACAACAATGCTTTTCAGGTAGCTTCGAGCCCGCATGAACGGAGCTTTCATAATGGGAATAGAAGTTTTATGCCATCAGTCTCCAATTTCTAGGTTGACACGCAGCATACACGCAGGACCAGAGCTTACTGTCTCTACGCAGTGTTCTGGTACCGAAACGGTTGATTAAGCAAAGTCCCTAGGAGTCTTGGAAAGCTTACTACCGTGAAACTAAAGCAGAACAGCGATGAAGGCCTCATGGAGCTGCTGCACGCCTCCCGTTTTGCCAGCATAATCAGGGCCTTACGTCGAGGCTAGTGCTCACATTGACTTTCACGTTTGGTATAGAGCAGAGCAGGGTGAGCTTCCAACTAGGAACTGGAAGCACAAGGTTTCTTTCGAGAAAACTCATTTTCTTCTATGTGCCATGCCGCCTGTAAGTAAAAGCACGGTAACAACAGTGCTTTTCAGGTAGCTTCGAGGCCGCATGAATGGAGCTTTCAAAACGGGAAAACAAGCGTTGTGCCATCAGTCTCTAATTTCTAGGTTGACACGCAGCACACACGCAGGAGCAGAGCTTCCTGGTTCTACGCAGTGTTCTGGTACTGAAACGGGTGCTGAAGCAAGGCCCCTAGGAGTGTTGAAAAGCTTACTACCTTGAAACTAAAGCAGAACAACGATGAACGCCTCATGGAGCTGCTGCACGCCTCTCGTTTTACAAGGGTAATCAGGGCCTACTTCGAAGCTTGGGCTCACGTTGACTTTCACTTTAGGTATAGCGCAGAGCAGGGTGAGCTTCCAACAAGGAACTGGAAACCCAAGGTTTCTTAGGAGAAAACTCATTTTCTTCTCAGAACCATGCCGGCAGTGAAGAAAACCCCGGCAACAACAATGCTTTTCAGGTAGCTTCGAGGCCGCATGAACGGAGCTTTCATAATGGGAAAAGAAGCCTTATGCCATCAGTCTCCAATTTCTAGGTTGACACGCAGCATACACGCAGGCCCAGAGCTTACTGTCTCTACGCAGTGTTCTGGTACCGAAACGGTTGCTTAAGCAAAGTCCCTAGGAGTCTTGGAAAGCTTACTACCGTGAAACTAAAGCAGAACAGCGATGAAGGCCTCATGGAGCTGCTGCACGCCTCCCGTTTTGCCAGCATAATCAGGGCCTTACTTCGAGGCTAGTGCTCACATTGACTTTCACGTTTGGTATAGAGTAGAGCACGGTGAGCTTCCAACTAGGAACTGGAAGCACAAGGTTTCTTTCGAGAAAAGTCATTTTCTTCTATGTGCCATGCCGGCTGTAAGTAAAAGCACGGTAACAACAGTGCTTTTCAGGTAGCTTCGAGGCCGCATGAATGGAGCTTTCAAAACGGGAAAACAAGCGTTGTGCCATCAGTCTCTAATTTCTAGGTTGACACGCAGCATACACGCAGGAGCAGAGCTTCCTGGTTCTACGCAGTGTTCTGGTACTGAAACGGGTGCTGAAGCAAGGCCCCTAGGAGTGTTGAAAAGCTTACTACCTTGAAACTAAAGCAGAACAACGATGAACGCCTCAAGAGCTGCTGCACGCCTCTCGTTTGGCAAGGATAATCAGGGCCTTACTTCGAAGCTGGGGCTCACGTTGACTTTCACTTTAGGTATAGCGCAGAGCAGGGTGAGCTTCCAACAAGGAACTGGAAACCCAAGGTTTCTTAGGAGAAAACTCATTTTCTTCTCAGAACCATGCCGGCAGTGAGGAAAACCCCGGCAACAACAATGCTTTTCAGGTAGCTTCGAGCCCGCATGAACGGAGCTTTCATAATGGGAAAAGAAGCTTTATGCCATCAGTCTCCAATTTCTAGGTTGACACGCAGCATACACGCAGGACCAGAGCTTACTGTCTCTACGCAGTGTTCTGGTACCGAAACGGTTGCTTAAGCAAAGTCCCTAGGAGTCTTGGAAAGCTTACTACCGTGAAACTAAAGCAGAACAGCGATGAAGGCCTCATGGAGTTGCTGCACGCCTCCCGTTTTGCCAGCATAATCAGGGCCTTACGTCGAGGCTAGTGCTCACATTGACTTTCACGTTTGGTATAGAGCAGAGCAGGGTGAGCTTCCAACTAGGAACTGGAAGCACAAGGTTTCTTTCGAGAAAACTCATTTTCTTCTATGTGCCATGCCGCCTGTAAGTAAAAGCACGGTAACAACAGTGCTTTTCAGGTAGCTTCGAGGCCGCATGAATGGAGCTTTCAAAACGGGAAAACAAGCGTTGTGCCATCAGTCTCTAATTTCTAGGTTGACACGCAGCACACACGCAGGAGCAGAGCTTCCTGGTTCTACGCAGTGTTCTGGTACTGAAACGGGTGCTGAAGCAAGGCCCCTAGGAGTGTTGAAAAGCTTACTACCTTGAAACTAAAGCAGAACAACGATGAACGCCTCATGGAGCTGCTGCACGCCTCTCGTTTTACAAGGGTAATCAGGGCCTACTTCGAAGCTTGGGCTCACGTTGACTTTCACTTTAGGTATAGCGCAGAGCAGGGTGAGCTTCCAACAAGGAACTGGAAACCCAAGGTTTCTTAGGAGAAAACTCATTTTCTTCTCAGAACCATGCCGGCAGTGAAGAAAACCCCGGCAACAACAATGCTTTTCAGGTAGCTTCGAGGCCGCATGAACGGAGCTTTCATAATGGGAAAAGAAGCCTTATGCCATCAGTCTCCAATTTCTAGGTTGACACGCAGCATACACGCAGGCCCAGAGCTTACTGTCTCTACGCAGTGTTCTGGTACCGAAACGGTTGCTTAAGCAAAGTCCCTAGGAGTCTTGGAAAGCTTACTACCGTGAAACTAAAGCAGAACAGCGATGAAGGCCTCATGGAGCTGCTGCACGCCTCCCGTTTTGCCAGCATAATCAGGGCCTTACTTCGAGGCTAGTGCTCACATTGACTTTCACGTTTGGTATAGAGTAGAGCACGGTGAGCTTCCAACTAGGAACTGGAAGCACAAGGTTTCTTTCGAGAAAAGTCATTTTCTTCTATGTGCCATGCCGGCTGTAAGTAAAAGCACGGTAACAACAGTGCTTTTCAGGTAGCTTCGAGGCCGCATGAATGGAGCTTTCAAAACGGGAAAACAAGCGTTGTGCCATCAGTCTCTAATTTCTAGGTTGACACGCAGCATACACGCAGGAGCAGAGCTTCCTGGTTCTACGCAGTGTTCTGGTACTGAAACGGGTGCTGAAGCAAGGCCCCTAGGAGTGTTGAAAAGCTTACTACCTTGAAACTAAAGCAGAACAACGATGAACGCCTCAAGAGCTGCTGCACGCCTCTCGTTTGGCAAGGATAATCAGGGCCTTACTTCGAAGCTGGGGCTCACGTTGACTTTCACTTTAGGTATAGCGCAGAGCAGGGTGAGCTTCCAACAAGGAACTGGAAACCCAAGGTTTCTTAGGAGAAAACTCATTTTCTTCTCAGAACCATGCCGGCAGTGAGGAAAACCCCGGCAACAACAATGCTTTTCAGGTAGCTTCGAGCCCGCATGAACGGAGCTTTCATAATGGGAAAAGAAGCTTTATGCCATCAGTCTCCAATTTCTAGGTTGACACGCAGCATACACGCAGGACCAGAGCTTACTGTCTCTACGCAGTGTTCTGGTACCGAAACGGTTGCTTAAGCAAAGTCCCTAGGAGTCTTGGAAAGCTTACTACCGTGAAACTAAAGCAGAACAGCGATGAAGGCCTCATGGAGTTGCTGCACGCCTCCCGTTTTGCCAGCATAATCAGGGCCTTACTTCGAGGCTAGTGCTCACATTGACTTTCACGTTTGGTATAGAGCAGAGCAGGGTGAGCTACCAACTAGGAACTGGAAGCACAAGGTTTCTTTCGAGAAAACTCATTTTCTTCTATGTGCCATGCCGGCTGTAAGTAAAAGCACGGTAACAACAGTGCTTTTCAGGTAGCTTCGAGGCCGCATGAATGGAGCTTTCAAAACGGGAAAACAAGCGTTGTGCCATCAGTCTCTAATTTCTAGGTTGACACGCAGCATACACGCAGGAGCAGAGCTTCCTGGTTCTACGCAGTGTTCTGGTACTGAAACGGGTGCTGAAGCAAGGCCCCTAGGAGTGTTGAAAAGCTTACTACCTTGAAACTAAAGCAGAACAACGATGAAGGCCTCATGGAGCCGCTGCACGCCTTTCGTTTTACAAGGGTAATCAGGGCCTACTTCGAAGCTTGGGCTCACGTTGACTTTCACTTTAGGTATAGCGCAGAGCAGGGTGAGCTTCCAACAAGGAACTGGAAACCCAAGGTTTCTTCGGAGAAAACTCATTGTCTTCTCAGAACCATGCCGGCAGTGAAGAAAACCCCGGCAACAACAATGCTTTTCAGGTAGCTTCGAGGCCGCATGAACGGAGCTTTCATAATGGGAAAAGAAGCCTTATGCCATCAGTCTCCAATTTCTAGGTTGACACGCAGCATACACGCAGGACCAGAGCTTACTGTCTCTACGCAGTGTTCTGGTACCGAAACGGTTGCTTAAGCAAAGTCCCTAGGAGTCTTGGAAAGCTTACTACCGTGAAACTAAAGCAGAACAGCGATGAAGGCCTCATGGAGCTGCTGCACGCCTCCCGTTTTGCCAGCATAATCAGGGCCTTACTTCGAGGCTAGTGCTCACATTGACTTTCACGTTTGGTATAGAGCAGAGCAGGGTGAGCTTCCAACTAGGAACTGGAAGCACAAGGTTTCTTTCGAGAAAAGTCATTTTCTTCTATGTGCCATGCCGGCTGTAAGTAAAAGCACGGTAACAACAGTGCTTTTCAGGTAGCTTCGAGGCTGCATGAATGGAGCTTTCAAAACGGGAAAACAAGCGTTGTGCCATCAGTCTCTAATTTCTAGGTTGACACGCAGCATACACGCAGGAGCAGAGCTTCCTGGTTCTACGCAGTGTTCTGGTACTGAAACGGGTGCTGAAGCAAGGCCCCTAGGAGTGTTGAAAAGCTTACTACCTTGAAACTAAAGCAGAACAACGATGAACGCCTCATGGAGCTGCTGCACGCCTCTCGTTTTGCAAGGATAATCAGGGTCTACTTCGAAGCTTGGGCTCACGTTGACTTTCACTTTAGGTATAGCGCAGAGCAGGGTGAGCTTCCAACAAGGAACTGGAAACACAAGGTTTCTTAGGAGAAAACTCATTTTCTTCTCAGAACCATGCCGGGAGTGAAGAAAACCCCGGCAACAACAATGCTTTTCAGGTAGCTTCGAGGCCGCATGAACGGAGCTTTCATAATGGGAAAAGAGGCTTTATGCCATCAGTCTCCAATTTCTAGGTTGACACGCAGCATACACGCAGGACCAGAGCTTACTGTCTCTACGCAGTGTTCTGGTACTGAAACGGGTGCTGAAGCAAGGCCCCTAGGAGTGTTGAAAAGCTTACTACCTTGAAACTAAAGCAGAACAACGATGAACGCCTCAAGAGCTGCTGCACGCCTCTCGTTTGGCAAGGATAATCAGGGCCTTACTTCGAAGCTGGGGCTCACGTTGACTTTCACTTTAGGTATAGCGCAGAGCAGGGTGAGCTTCCAACAAGGAACTGGAAACCCAAGGTTTCTTAGGAGAAAACTCATTTTCTTCTCAGAACCATGCCGGCAGTGAGGAAAACCCCGGCAACAACAATGCTTTTCAGGTAGCTTCGAGCCCGCATGAACGGAGCTTTCATAATGGGAAAAGAAGCTTTATGCCATCAGTCTCCAATTTCTAGGTTGAAACGCAGCATACACGCAGGACCAGAGCTTACTGTCTCTACGCAGTGTTCTGGTACCGAAACGGTTGCTTAAGCAAAGTCCCTAGGAGTCTTGGAAAGCTTACTACCGTGAAACTAAAGCAGAACAGCGATGAAGGCCTCATGGAGTTGCTGCACGCCTCCCGTTTTGCCAGCATAATCAGGGCCTTACTTCGAGGCTAGTGCTCACATTGACTTTCACGTTTGGTATAGAGCAGAGCAGGGTGAGCTTCCAACTAGGAACTGGAAGCACAAGGTTTCTTTCGAGAAAACTCATTTTCTTCTATGTGCCATGCCGGCTGTAAGTAAAAGCACGGTAACAACAGTGCTTTTCAGGTAGCTTCGAGGCCGCATGAATGGAGCTTTCAAAACGGGAAAACAAGCGTTGTGCCATCAGTCTCTAATTTCTAGGTTGACACGCAGCATACACGCAGGAGCAGAGCTTCCTGGTTCTACGCAGTGTTCTGGTACTGAAACGGGTGCTGAAGCAAGGCCCCTAGGAGTGTTGAAAAGCTTACTACCTTGAAACTAAAGCAGAACAACGATGAAGGCCTCATGGAGCTGCTGCACGCCTTTCGTTTTACAAGGGTAATCAGGGCCTACTTCGAAGCTTGGGCTCACGTTGACTTTCACTTTAGGTATAGCGCAGAGCAGGGTGAGCTTCCAACAAGGAACTGGAAACCCAAGGTTTCTTCGGAGAAAACTCATTTTCTTCTCAGAACCATGCCGGCAGTGAAGAAAACCCCGGCAACAACAATGCTTTTCAGGTAGCTTCGAGGCCGCATGAACGGAGCTTTCATAATGGGAAAAGAAGCCTTATGCCATCAGTCTCCAATTTCTAGGTTGACACGCAGCATACACGCAGGACCAGAGCTTACTGTCTCTACGCAGTGTTCTGGTACCGAAACGGTTGCTTAAGCAAAGTCCCTAGGAGTCTTGGAAAGCTTACTACCGTGAAACTAAAGCAGAACAGCGATGAAGGCCTCATGGAGCTGCTGCACGCCTCCCGTTTTGCCAGCATAATCAGGGCCTTACTTCGAGGCTAGTGCTCACATTGACTTTCACGTTTGGTATAGAGTAGAGCAGGGTGAGCTTCCAACTAGGAACTGGAAGCACAAGGTTTCTTTCGAGAAAAGTCATTTTCTTCTATGTGCCATGCCGGCTGTAAGTAAAAGCACGGTAACAACAGTGCTTTTCAGGTAGCTTCGAGGCTGCATGAATGGAGCTTTCAAAACGGAAAAACAAGCGTTGTGCCATCAGTCTCTAATTTCTAGGTTGACACGCAGCATACACGCAGGAGCAGAGCTTCCTGGTTCTACGCAGTGTTCTGGTACTGAAACGGGTGCTGAAGCAAGGCCCCTAGGAGTGTTGAAAAGCTTACTACCTTGAAACTAAAGCAGAACAACGATGAACGCCTCATGGAGCTGCTGCACGCCTCTCGTTTTGCAAGGATAATCAGGGTCTACTTCGAAGCTTGGGCTCACGTTGACTTTCACTTTAGGTATAGCGCAGAGCAGGGTGAGCTTCCAACAAGGAACTGGAAACACAAGGTTTCTTAGGAGAAAACTCATTTTCTTCTCAGAACCATGCCGGGAGTGAAGAAAACCCCGGCAACAACAATGCTTTTCAGGTAGCTTCGAAGCCGCATGAACGCAGCTTTCATAATTGGAAAAGAGGCTTTATGCCATCAGTCTCCAATTTCTAGGTTGACACGCAGCATACACGCAGGACCAGAGCTTACTGTCTCTACGCAGTGTTCTGGTACCGAAACGGTTGCTTAAGCAAAGTCCCTAGGAGTCTTGGAAAGCTTACTACCGTGAAACTAAAGCAGAACAGCGATGAAGGCCTCATGGAGCTGCTGCACGCCTCCCGTTTTGGCAGCATAATCAGGGCCTTACTTCGAGGCTAGTGCTCACATTGACTTTCACGTTTGGTATAGAGCAGAACAGGGTGAGCTTCCAACTAGGAACTGGAAGCACAAGGTTTCTTTCGAGAAAACTCATTTTCTTCTATTAACCATGTCGTCTGTAAGTAAAAGCACGGTAACAACAGTGCTTTTCAGGTAGCTTCGGGGCCGCATCAAGAGAGCTTTCATAATGGGAAAACTAGCCTTGTGCCATCAGTCTGTAATTTCTAGGTTGACACGCAGCATACACGCAGGAGCAGAGCTCCTGGTTCTACGCAGTGTTCTGGTACTGAAACGGGTGCTGAAGCAAGGCCCCTAGGAGTGTTGAAAAGCTTACTACCTTGAAACTAAAGCAGAACAACGATGAACGCCTCAAGAGATGCTGCACGCCTCTCGTTTTGCATGGATAATCAGGGCCTTACTTCGAAGCTTGGGCTCACGTTGACTTTCACTTTAGGTATAGCGCAGAGCAGGGTGAGCTTCCAACAAGGAACTGGAAACCCAAGGTTTCTTAGGAGAAAACTCATTTTCTTCTCAAAACCATGCCGGCAGTGAGGAAAACCCCGGCAACAACAATGCTTTTCAGGTAGCTTCGAGGCCGCATGAACGGAGCTTTCATAATGGGAAAAGAGGCTTTATGCCATCAGTCTCCAATTTCTAGGTTGACACGCAGCATACACGCAGGAGCAGAGCTTACTGTCTCTACGCAGTGTTCTGGTACCGAAACGGTTGCTTAAGCAAAGTCCCTAGGAGTCTTGGAAAGCTTACTACCGTGAAACTAAAGCAGAACAGCGATGAAGGCCTCATGGAGCTGCTGCACGCCTCCCGTTTTGCCAGCATAATCAGGGCCTTACTTCGAGGCTAGTGCTCACATTGACTTTCACGTTTGGTATAGAGCAGAACAGGGTGAGCTTCCAACTAGGAACTGGAAGCACAAGGTTTCTTTCGAGAAAACTCATTTTCTTCTATGAACCATGCCGTCTGTAAGTAAAAGCACGGTAACAACAGTGCTTTTCAGGTAGCTTCGGGGCCGCATCAACAGAGCTTTCATAATGGGAAAACTAGACTTGTGCCATCAGTCTGTAATTTCTAGGTTGACACGCAGCATACACGCAGGAGCAGAGCTCCTGGTTCTACGCAGTGTTCTGGTACTGAAACGGGTGCTGAAGCAAGGCCCCTAGGAGTGTTGAAAAGCTTACTACCTTGAAACTAAAGCAGAACAACGATGAACGCCTCAAGAGATGCTGCACGCCTCTCGTTTTGCAAGGATAATCAGGGCCTTACTTCGAAGCTTGGGCTCACGTTGACTTTCACTTTAGGTATAGCGCAGAGCAGGGTGAGCTTCCAACAAGGAACTGGAAACCCAAGGTTTCTTAGGAGAAAACTCATTTTCTTCTCAGAACCATGCCGGCAGTGAGGAAAAACCCGGCAACAACAATGCTTTTCAGGTAGCTTCGAGGCCGCATGAACGGAGATTTCATAATGGGAATAGAAGCTTTATGCCATCAGTCTCCAATTTCTAGGTTGACACGCAGCATACACGCAGGACCAGAGCTTACTGTCTCTACGCAGTGTTCTGGTACCGAAACGGTTGCTAAAGCAAAGTCCCTAGGAGTCTTGGAAAGCTTACTACCGTGAAACTAAAGCAGAACAGCGATGAAGGCCTCATGGAGCTGCTGCACGCCTCCCGTTTTGCCAGCATAATCAGGGCCTTACTTCGAGGCTAGTGCTCCCATTGACTTTCACGTTTGGTATAGAGCGGAGCAGGTTGAGCTTCCAACTAGGAACTGGAAGCACAAGGTTTCTTTCGAGAAAACTCATTTTCTTCTATGAACTATGCCGTCTGTAAGTAAAAGCACGGTAAGAACAGTGCTTTTCAGGTAGCTTCGGGGCCGCATCAACAGAGCTTTCATAATGGGAAAACTAGCCTTGTGCCATCAGTCTGTAATTTCTAGGTTGACACGCAGCATACACGCAGGAGCAGAGCTCCTGGTTCTACGCAGTGTTCTGGTACTGAAACGGGTGCTGAAGCAAGGCCCCTAGGAGTGTTGAAAAGCTTACTACCTTGAAACTAAAGCAGAACAACGATGAACGCCTCATGGAGCTGCTGCACGCCTCTCGTTTTGCAAGGATAATCAGGGCCTACTTCGAAGCTTGGGCTCACGTTGACTTTCACTTTAGGTATAGCGCAGAGCAGGGTGAGCTTCCAACAAGGAACTGGAAACACAAGGTTTCTTAGGAGAAAACTCATTTTCTTCTCAGAACCATGCCGGGAGTGAAGAAAACCCCGGCAACAACAATGCTTTTCAGGTAGCTTCGAGGCCGCATGAACGGAGCTTTCATAATGGGAAAAGAGGCTTTATGCCATCAGTCTCCAATTTCTAGGTTGACACGCAGCATACACGCAGGACCAGAGCTTACTGTCTCTACGCAGTGTTCTGGTACCGAAACGGTTGCTTAAGCAAAGTCCCTAGGAGTCTTGGAAAGCTTACTACCGTGAAACTAAAGCAGAACAGCGATGAAGGCCTCATGGAGCTGCTGCACGCCTCCCGTTTTGCCAGCATAATCAGGGCCTTACTTCGAGGCTAGTGCTCACATTGACTTTCACGTTTGGTATAGAGTAGAGCAGGGTGAGCTTCCAACTAGGAACTGGAAGCACAAGGTTTCTTTCGAGAAAAGTCATTTTCTTCTATGTGCCATGCCGGCTGTAAGTAAAAGCACGGTAACAACAGTGCTTTTCAGGTAGCTTCGAGGCCGCATGAATGGAGCTTTCAAAACGGGAAAACAAGCGTTGTGCCATCAGTCTCTAATTTCTAGGTTGACACGCAGCATACACGCAGGAGCAGAGCTTCCTGGTTCTACGCAGTGTTCTGGTACTGAAACGGGTGCTGAAGCAAGGCCCCTAGGAGTGTTGAAAAGCTTACTACCTTGAAACTAAAGCAGAACAACGATGAACGCCTCATGGAGCTGCTGCACGCCTCTCGTTTTGCAAGGATAATCAGGGTCTACTTCGAAGCTGGGGCTCACGTTGACTTTCACTTTAGGTATAGCGCAGAGCAGGGTGAGCTTCCAACAAGGAACTGGAAACCCAAGGTTTCTTAGGAGAAAACTCATTTTCTTCTCAGAACCATGCCGGGAGTGAAGAAAACCCCGGCAACAACAATGCTTTTCAGGTAGCTTCGAGGCCGCATGAACGCAGCTTTCATAATGGGAAAAGAGGCTTTAT
Organism: Eubalaena glacialis; assembly: GCF_028564815.1. Taxonomy (NCBI): domain Eukaryota; kingdom Metazoa; phylum Chordata; class Mammalia; order Artiodactyla; family Balaenidae; genus Eubalaena; species Eubalaena glacialis. Next base: position 81,973,439 of record NC_083726.1, on the reverse strand, counting down.
GCCATCAGTCTCCAATTTCTAGGTTGACACGCAGCATACACGCAGGACCAGAGCTTACTGTCTCTACGCAGTGTTCTGGTACCGAAACGGTTGCTTAAGCAAAGTCCCTAGGAGTCTTGGAAAGCTTACTACCGTGAAACTAAAGCAGAACAGCGATGAAGGCCTCATGGAGCTGCTGCACGCCTCCCGTTTTGCCAGCATAATCAGGGCCTTACTTCGAGGCTAGTGCTCACATTGACTTTCACGTTTGGTATAGAGCAGAACAGGGTGAGCTTCCAACTAGGAACTGGAAGCACAAGGTTTCTTTCGAGAAAACTCATTTTCTTCTATTAACCATGTCGTCTGTAAGTAAAAGCACGGTAACAACAGTGCTTTTCAGGTAGCTTCGGGGCCGCATCAAGAGAGCTTTCATAATGGGAAAACTAGCCTTGTGCCATCAGTCTGTAATTTCTAGGTTGACACGCAGCATACACGCAGGAGCAGAGCTCCTGGTTCTACGCAGTGTTCTGGTACTGAAACGGGTGCTGAAGCAAGGCCCCTAGGAGTGTTGAAAAGCTTACTACCTTGAAACTAAAGCAGAACAACGATGAACGCCTCAAGAGATGCTGCACGCCTCTCGTTTTGCAAGGATAATCAGGGCCTTACTTCGAAGCTTGGGCTCACGTTGACTTTCACTTTAGGTATAGCGCAGAGCAGGGTGAGCTTCCAACAAGGAACTGGAAACCCAAGGTTTCTTAGGAGAAAACTCATTTTCTTCTCAAAACCATGCCGGCAGTGAGGAAAACCCCGGCAACAACAATGCTTTTCAGGTAGCTTCGAGGCCGCATGAACGGAGCTTTCATAATGGGAAAAGAGGCTTTATGCCATCAGTCTCCAATTTCTAGGTTGACACGCAGCATACACGCAGGACCAGAGCTTACTGTCTCTACGCAGTGTTCTGGTACCGAAACGGTTGCTAAAGCAAAGTCCCTAGGAGTCTTGGAAAGCTTACTACCGTGAAACTAAAGCAGAACAGCGATGAAGGCCTCATGGAGCTGCTGCACGCCTCCCGTTTTGCCAGCATAATCAGGGCCTTACTTCGAGGCTAGTGCTCCCATTGACTTTCACGTTTGGTATAGAGCGGAGCAGGTTGAGCTTCCAACTACGAACTGGAAGCACAAGGTTTCTTTCGAGAAAACTCATTTTCTTCTATGAACCATGCCGTCTGTAAGTAAAAGCACGGTAACAACAGTGCTTTTCAGGTAGCTTCGGGGCCGCATCAACAGAGCTTTCATAATGGGAAAACTAGCCTTGTGCCATCAGTCTGTAATTTCTAGGTTGACACGCAGCATACACGCAGGAGCAGAGCTCCTGGTTCTACGCAGTGTTCTGGTACTGAAACGGGTGCTGAAGCAAGGCCCCTAGGAGTGTTGAAAAGCTTACTACCTTGAAACTAAAGCAGAACAACGATGAACGCCTCATGGAGCTGCTGCACGCCTCTCGTTTTGCAAGGATAATCAGGGCCTACTTCGAAGCTTGGGCTCACGTTGACTTTCACTTTAGGTATAGCGCAGAGCAGGGTGAGCTTCCAACAAGGAACTGGAAACACAAGGTTTCTTAGGAGAAAACTCATTTTCTTCTCAGAACCATGCCGGGAGTGAAGAAAACCCCGGCAACAACAATGCTTTTCAGGTAGCTTCGAGGCCGCATGAACGGAGCTTTCATAATGGGAAAAGAGGCTTTATGCCATCAGTCTCCAATTTCTAGGTTGACACGCAGCATACACGCAGGACCAGAGCTTACTGTCTCTACGCAGTGTTCTGGTACCGAAACGGTTGCTTAAGCAAAGTCCCTAGGAGTCTTGGAAAGCTTACTACCGTGAAACTAAAGCAGAACAGCGATGAAGGCCTCATGGAGCTGCTGCACGCCTCCCGTTTTGCCAGCATAATCAGGGCCTTACTTCGAGGCTAGTGCTCACATTGACTTTCACGTTTGGTATAGAGCAGAGCAGGGTGAGCTTCCAACTAGGAACTGGAAGCACAAGGTTTCTTTCGAGAAAAGTCATTTTCTTCTATGTGCCATGCCGGCTGTAAGTAAAAGCACGTTAACAACAGTGCTTTTCAGATAGCTTCGGGGCCGCATCAACGGAGCTTTCATAATGGGAAAACTAGCCTTGTGCCATCAGTCTCTAATTTCTAGGTTGACACGCAGCATACAAGCAGGAGCAGAGCTTCCTGGTTCTACGCAGTGTTCTGGTACTGAAACGGGTGCTGAAGCAAGGCTCCTAGGAGTGTTGAAAAGCTTACTACCTTGAAACTAAAGCAGAACAACGATGAAGGCCTCATGGAGCTGCTGCACGCCTCTCGTTTTACAAGGGTAATCAGGGCCTACTTCGAAGCTTGGGCTCACGTTGACTTTCACTTTAGGTATAGCGCAGAGCAGGGTGAGCTTCCAACAAGGAACTGGAAACCCAAGGTTTCTTAGGAGAAAACTCATTTTCTTCTCAGAACCATGCCGGCAATGAAGAAAACCCCGGCAACAACAGTGCTTTTCAGGTAGCTTCGAGCCCGCATGAACGGAGCTTTCATAATGGGAAAAGAAGCCTTATGCCATCAGTCTCCAATTTCTAGGTTGACACGCAGCATACACGCAGGACCAGAGCTTACTGTCTCTACGCAGTGTTCTGGTACCGAAACGGTTGCTTAAGCAAAGTCCCTAGGAGTCTTGGAAAGCTTACTACCGTGAAACTAAAGCAGAACAGCGATGAAGGCCTCATGGAGCTGCTGCACGCCTCCCGTTTTGCCAGCATAATCAGGGCCTTACTTCGAGGCTAGTGCTCACATTGACTTTCACGTTTGGTATAGAGCAGAGCAGGGTGAGCTTCCAACTAGGAACTGGAAGCACAAGGTTTCTTTCGAGAAAAGTCATTTTCTTCTATGTGCCATGCCGGCTGTAAGTAAAAGCACGGTAACAACAGTGCTTTTCAGGTAGCTTCGAGGCTGCATGAATGGAGCTTTCAAAACGGGAAAACAAGCGTTGTGCCATCAGTCTCTAATTTCTAGGTTGACACGCAGCATACACGCAGGAGCAGAGCTTCCTGGTTCTACGCAGTGTTCTGGTACTGAAACGGGTGCTGAAGCAAGGCCCCTAGGAGTGTTGAAAAGCTTACTACCTTGAAACTAAAGCAGAACAACGATGAACGCCTCATGGAGCTGCTGCACGCCTCTCGTTTTGCAAGGATAATCAGGGTCTACTTCGAAGCTTGGGCTCACGTTGACTTTCACTTTAGGTATAGCGCAGAGCAGGGTGAGCTTCCAACAAGGAACTGGAAACACAAGGTTTCTTAGGAGAAAACTCATTTTCTTCTCAGAACCATGCCGGGAGTGAAGAAAACCCCGGCAACAACAATGCTTTTCAGGTAGCTTCGAGGCCGCATGAACGGAGCTTTCATAATGGGAAAAGAAGCCTTATGCCATCAGTCTCCAATTTCTAGGTTGACACGCAGCATACACGCAGGACCAGAGCTTACTGTCTCTACGCAGTGTTCTGGTACCAAAACGGTTGCTTAAGCAAAGTCCCTAGGAGTCTTGGAAAGCTTACTACCGTGAAACCAAAGCAGAACAGCAATGAAGGCCTCATGGAGCTGCTGCACGCCTCCCGTTTTGCCAGGATAATCAGGGCCTTACTTCGAGGCTAGTGCTCACATTGACTTTTACGTTTGGTATAGAGCAGAGCAGGGTGAGCTTCCAACTAGGAACTGGAAGCACAAGGTTTCTTTCGAGAAAACTCATTTTCTTCTATGTGCCATGCCGGCTGTAAGTAAAAGCACGGTAACAACAGTGCTTTTCAGGTAGCTTCGGGGCCGCATTAACGGAGCTTTCATAATGGGAAAACTAGCCTTGTGCCATCAGTCTCTAATTTCTAGGTTGACACGCAGCATACACGCAGGAGCAGAGCTTCCTGGTTCTACGCAGTGTTCTGGTACTGAAACGGGTGCTGAAGCAAGGCCCCTAGGAGTGTTGAAAAGCTTACTACCTTGAAACTAAAGCAGAACAACGATGAACGCCTCAAGAGATGCTGCACGCCTCTCGTTTTGCAAGGATAATCAGGGCCTTACTTCGAAGCTTGGGCTCACGTTGACTTTCACTTTAGGTATAGCGCAGAGCAGGGTGAGCTTCCAACAAGGAACTGGAAACCCAAGGTTTCTTAGGAGAAAACTCATTTTCTTCTCAGAACCATGCCGGCAGTGAGGAAAAACCCGGCAACAACAATGCTTTTCAGGTAGCTTCGAGGCCGCATGAACGGAGATTTCATAATGGGAAAAGAGGCTTTATGCCATCAGTCTCCAATTTCTAGGTCGACACGCAGCATACACGCAGGACCAGAGCTTACTGTCTCTACGCAGTGTTCTGGTACCGAAACGGTTGCTAAAGCAAAGTCCCTAGGAGTCTTGGAAAGCTTACTACCGTGAAACTAAAGCAGAACAGCGATGAAGGCCTCATGGAGCTGCTGCACGCCTCCCGTTTTGCCAGCATAATCAGGGCCTTACTTCGAGGCTAGTGCTCCCATTGACTTTCACGTTTGGTATAGAGCGGAGCAGGTTGAGCTTCCAACTACGAACTGGAAGCACAAGGTTTCTTTCGAGAAAACTCATTTTCTTCTATGAACCATGCCGTCTGTAAGTAAAAGCACGGTAACAACAGTGCTTTTCAGGTAGCTTCGGGGCCGCATCAACAGAGCTTTCATAATGGGAAAACTAGCCTTGTGTCATCAGTCTGTAATTTCTACGTTGACACGCAGCATACACGCAGGAGCAGAGCTCCTGGTTCTACGCAGTGTTCTGGTACTGAAACGGGTGCTGAAGCAAGGCCCCTAGGAGTGTTGAAAAGCTTACTACCTTGAAACTAAAGCAGAACAACGATGAACGCCTCATGGAGCTGCTGCACGCCTCTCGTTTTGCAAGGATAATCAGGGCCTACTTCGAAGCTTGGGCTCACGTTGACTTTCACTTTAGGTATAGCGCAGAGCAGGGTGAGCTTCCAACAAGGAACTGGAAACACAAGGTTTCTTAGGAGAAAACTCATTTTCTTCTCAGAACCATGCCGGGAGTGAAGAAAACCCCGGCAACAACAATGCTTTTCAGGTAGCTTCGAGGCCGCATGAACGGAGCTTTCATAATGGGAAAAGAGGCTTTATGCCATCAGTCTCCAATTTCTAGGTTGACACGCAGCATACACGCAGGACCAGAGCTTACTGTCTCTACGCAGTGTTCTGGTACCGAAACGGTTGCTTAAGCAAAGTCCCTAGGAGTCTTGGAAAGCTTACTACCGTGAAACTAAAGCAGAACAGCGATGAAGGCCTCATGGAGCTGCTGCACGCCTCCCGTTTTGCCAGCATAATCAGGGCCTTACTTCGAGGCTAGTGCTCACATTGACTTTCACGTTTGGTATAGAGCAGAGCAGGGTGAGCTTCCAACTAGGAACTGGAAGCACAAGGTTTCTTTCGAGAAAAGTCATTTTCTTCTATGTGCCATGCCGGCTGTAAATAAAAGCACGTTAACAACAGTGCTTTTCAGATAGCTTCGGGGCCGCATCAACGGAGCTTTCATAATGGGAAAACTAGCCTTGTGCCATCAGTCTGTAATTTCTAGGTTGACACGCAGCATACAAGCAGGAGCAGAGCTTCCTGGTTCTACGCAGTGTTCTGGTACTGAAACGGGTGCTGAAGCAAGGCTCCTAGGAGTGTTGAAAAGCTTACTACCTTGAAACTAAAGCAGAACAACGATGAAGGCCTCATGGAGCTGCTGCACGCCTCTCGTTTTACAAGGGTAATCAGGGCCTACTTCGAAGCTTGGGCTCACGTTGACTTTCACTTTAGGTATAGCGCAGAGCAGGGTGAGCTTCCAACAAGGAACTGGAAACCCAAGGTTTCTTAGGAGAAAACTCATTTTCTTCTCCGAACCATGCCGGCAATGAAGAAAACCCCGGCAACAACAGTGCTTTTCAGGTAGCTTCGAGCCCGCATGAACGGAGCTTTCATAATGGGAAAAGAAGCCTTATGCCATCAGTCTCCAATTTCTAGGTTGACACGCAGCATACACGCAGGACCAGAGCTTACTGTCTCTACGCAGTGTTCTGGTACCGAAACGGTTGCTTAAGCAAAGTCCCTAGGAGTCTTGGAAAGCTTACTACCGTGAAACTAAAGCAGAACAGCGATGAAGGCCTCATGGAGCTGCTGCACGCCTCCCGTTTTGCCAGCATAATCAGGGCCTTACTTCGAGGCTAGTGCTCACATTGACTTTCACGTTTGGTATAGAGCAGAGCAGGGTGAGCTTCCAACTAGGAACTGGAAGCACAAGGTTTCTTTCGAGAAAAGTCATTTTCTTCTATGTGCCATGCCGGCTGTAAGTAAAAGCACGGTAACAACAGTGCTTTTCAGGTAGCTTCGAGGCTGCATGAATGGAGCTTTCAAAACGGGAAAACAAGCGTTGTGCCATCAGTCTCTAATTTCTAGGTTGACACGCAGCATACACGCAGGAGCAGAGCTTCCTGGTTCTACGCAGTGTTCTGGTACTGAAACGGGTGCTGAAGCAAGGCCCCTAGGAGTGTTGAAAAGCTTACTACCTTGAAACTAAAGCAGAACAACGATGAACGCCTCATGGAGCTGCTGCACGCCTCTCGTTTTGCAAGGATAATCAGGGTCTACTTCGAAGCTTGGGCTCACGTTGACTTTCACTTTAGGTATAGCGCAGAGCAGGGTGAGCTTCCAACAAGGAACTGGAAACACAAGGTTTCTTAGGAGAAAACTCATTTTCTTCTCAAACCATGCCGGGAGTGAAGAAAACCCCGGCAACAACAATGCTTTTCAGGTAGCTTCGAGGCCGCATGAACGGAGCTTTCATAATGGGAAAAGAAGCCTTATGCCATCAGTCTCCAATTTCTAGGTTGACACGCAGCATACACGCAGGACCAGAGCTTACTGTCTCTACGCAGTGTTCTGGTACCAAAACGGTTGCTTAAGCAAAGTCCCTAGGAGTCTTGGAAAGCTTACTACCGTGAAACCAAAGCAGAACAGCAATGAAGGCCTCATGGAGCTGCTGCACGCCTCCCGTTTTGCCAGGATAATCAGGGCCTTACTTCGAGGCTAGTGCTCACATTGACTTTTACGTTTGGTATAGAGCAGAGCAGGGTGAGCTTCCAACTAGGAACTGGAAGCACAAGGTTTCTTTCGAGAAAACTCATTTTCTTCTATGTGCCATGCCGGCTGTAAGTAAAAGCACGGTAACAACAGTGCTTTTCAGGTAGCTTCGGGGCCGCATTAACGGAGCTTTCATAATGGGAAAACTAGCCTTGTGCCATCAGTCTCTAATTTCTAGGTTGACACGCAGCATACACGCAGGAGCAGAGCTTCCTGGTTCTACGCAGTGTTCTGGTACTGAAACGGGTGCTGAAGCAAGGCCCCTAGGAGTGTTGAAAAGCTTACTACCTTGAAACTAAAGCAGAACAACGATGAACGCCTCAAGAGATGCTGCACGCCTCTCGTTTTGCAAGGATAATCAGGGCCTTACTTCGAAGCTTGGGCTCACGTTGACTTTCACTTTAGGTATAGCGCAGAGCAGGGTGAGCTTCCAACAAGGAACTGGAAACCCAAGGTTTCTTAGGAGAAAACTCATTTTCTTCTCAGAACCATGCCGGCAGTGAGGAAAAACCCGGCAACAACAATGCTTTTCAGGTAGCTTCGAGGCCGCATGAACGGAGATTTCATAATGGGAAAAGAGGCTTTATGCCATCAGTCTCCAATTTCTAGGTCGATACGCAGCATACACGCAGGACCAGAGCTTACTGTCTCTACGCAGTGTTCTGGTACCGAAACGGTTGCTTAAGCAAAGTCCCTAGGAGTCTTGGAAAGCTTACTACCGTGAAACTAAAGCAGAACAGCGATGAAGGCCTCATGGAGCTGCTGCACGCCTCCCGTTTTGCCAGCATAATCAGGGCCTTACTTCGAGGCTAGTGCTCCCATTGACTTTCACGTTTGGTATAGAGCGGAGCAGGTTGAGCTTCCAACTACGAACTGGAAGCACAAGGTTTCTTTCGAGAAAACTCATTTTCTTCTATGAACCATGCCGTCTGTAAGTAAAAGCACGGTAAGAACAGTGCTTTTCAGGTAGCTTCGGGGCCGCATCAACAGAGCTTTCATAATGGGAAAACTAGCCTTGTGCCATCAGTCTGTAATTTCTACGTTGACACGCAGCATACACGCAGGAGCAGAGCTCCTGGTTCTACGCAGTGTTCTGGTACTGAAACGGGTGCTGAAGCAAGGCCCCTAGGAGTGTTGAAAAGCTTACTACCTTGAAACTAAAGCAGAACAACGATGAACGCCTCATGGAGCTGCTGCACGCCTCTCGTTTTGCAAGGATAATCAGGGCCTACTTCGAAGCTTGGGCTCACGTTGACTTTCACTTTAGGTATAGCGCAGAGCAGGGTGAGCTTCCAACAAGGAACTGGAAACACAAGGTTTCTTAGGAGAAAACTCATTTTCTTCTCAGAACCATGCCGGGAGTGAAGAAAACCCCGGCAACAACAATGCTTTTCAGGTAGCTTCGAGGCCGCATGAACGGAGCTTTCATAATGGGAAAAGAGGCTTTATGCCATCAGTCTCCAATTTCTAGGTTGACACGCAGCATACACGCAGGACCAGAGCTTACTGTCTCTACGCAGTGTTCTGGTACCGAAACGGTTGCTTAAGCAAAGTCCCTAGGAGTCTTGGAAAGCTTACTACCGTGAAACTAAAGCAGAACAGCGATGAAGGCCTCATGGAGCTGCTGCACGCCTCCCGTTTTGCCAGCATAATCAGGGCCTTACTTCGAGGCTAGTGCTCACATTGACTTTCACGTTTGGTATAGAGCAGAGCAGGGTGAGCTTCCAACTAGGAACTGGAAGCACAAGGTTTCTTTCGAGAAAAGTCATTTTCTTCTATGTGCCATGCCGGCTGTAAGTAAAAGCACGTTAACAACAGTGCTTTTCAGGTAGCTTCGGGGCCGCATCAACGGAGCTTTCATAATGGGAAAACTAGCCTTGTGCCATCAGTCTCTAATTTCTAGGTTGACACGCAGCATACACGCAGGAGCAGAGCTTCCTGGTTCTACGCAGTGTTCTGGTACTGAAACGGGTGCTGAAGCAAGGCTCCTAGGAGTGTTGAAAAGCTTACTACCTTGAAACTAAAGCAGAACAACGATGAAGGCCTCATGGAGCTGCTGCACGCCTCTCGTTTTACAAGGGTAATCAGGGCCTACTTCGAAGCTTGGGCTCACGTTGACTTTCACTTTAGGTATAGCGCAGAGCAGGGTGAGCTTCCAACAAGGAACTGGAAACCCAAGGTTTCTTAGGAGAAAACTCATTTTCTTCTCCGAACCATGCCGGCAATGAAGAAAACCCCGGCAACAACAGTGCTTTTCAGGTAGCTTCGAGGCCGCATGAACGGAGCTTTCATAATGGGAAAAGAAGCCTTATGCCATCAGTCTCCAATTTCTAGGTTGACACGCAGCATACACGCAGGACCAGAGCTTACTGTCTCTACGCAGTGTTCTGGTACCGAAACGGTTGCTTAAGCAAAGTCCCTAGGAGTCTTGGAAAGCTTACTACCGTGAAACTAAAGCAGAACAGCGATGAAGGCCTCATGGAGCTGCTGCACGCCTCCCGTTTTGCCAGCATAATCAGGGCCTTACTTCGAGGCTAGTGCTCACATTGACTTTCACGTTTGGTATAGAGTAGAGCAGGGTGAGCTTCCAACTAGGAACTGGAAGCACAAGGTTTCTTTCGAGAAAAGTCATTTTCTTCTATGTGCCATGCCGGCTGTAAGTAAAAGCACGGTAACAACAGTGCTTTTCAGGTAGCTTCGAGGCCGCATGAATGGAGCTTTCAAAACGGGAAAACAAGCGTTGTGCCATCAGTCTCTAATTTCTAGGTTGACACGCAGCATACACGCAGGAGCAGAGCTTCCTGGTTCTACGCAGTGTTCTGGTACTGAAACGGGTGCTGAAGCAAGGCCCCTAGGAGTGTTGAAAAGCTTACTACCTTGAAACTAAAGCAGAACAACGATGAACGCCTCATGGAGCTGCTGCACGCCTCTCGTTTTGCAAGGATAATCAGGGCCTTACTTCGAAGCTTGGGCTCACGTTGACTTTCACTTTAGGTATAGCGCAGAGCAGGGTGAGCTTCCAACAAGGAACTGGAAACCCAAGGTTTCTTAGGAGAAAACTCATTTTCTTCTCAGAACCATGCCGGGAGTGAAGAAAACCCCGGCAACAACAATGCTTTTCAGGTAGCTTCGAGGCCGCATGAACGCAGCTTTCATAATGGGAAAAGAGGCTTTATGCCATCAGTCTCCAATTTCTAGGTTGACACGCAGCATACACGCAGGACCAGAGCTTACTGTCTCTACGCAGTGTTCTGGTACCGAAACGGTTGCTTAAGCAAAGTCCCTAGGAGTCTTGGAAAGCTTACTACCGTGAAACTAAAGCAGAACAGCGATGAAGGCCTCATGGAGCTGCTGCACGCCTCCCGTTTTGCCAGCATAATCAGGGCCTTACTTCGAGGCTAGTGCTCACATTGACTTTCACGTTTGGTATAGAGCAGAACAGGGTGAGCTTCCAACTAGGAACTGGAAGCACAAGGTTTCTTTCGAGAAAACTCATTTTCTTCTATTAACCATGTCGTCTGTAAGTAAAAGCACGGTAACAACAGTGCTTTTCAGGTAGCTTCGGGGCCGCATCAAGAGAGCTTTCATAATGGGAAAACTAGCCTTGTGCCATCAGTCTGTAATTTCTAGGTTGACACGCAGCATACACGCAGGAGCAGAGCTCCTGGTTCTACGCAGTGTTCTGGTACTGAAACGGGTGCTGAAGCAAGGCCCCTAGGAGTGTTGAAAAGCTTACTACCTTGAAACTAAAGCAGAACAACGATGAACGCCTCAAGAGATGCTGCACGCCTCTCGTTTTGCAAGGATAATCAGGGCCTTACTTCGAAGCTTGGGCTCACGTTGACTTTCACTTTAGGTATAGCGCAGAGCAGGGTGAGCTTCCAACAAGGAACTGGATACCCAAGGTTTCTTAGGAGAAAACTCATTTTCTTCTCAAAACCATGCCGGCAGTGAGGAAAACCCCGGCAACAACAATGCTTTTCAGGTAGCTTCGAGGCCGCATGAACGGAGCTTTCATAATGGGAAAAGAGGCTTTATGCCATCAGTCTCCAATTTCTAGGTTGACACGCAGCATACACGCAGGACCAGAGCTTACTGTCTCTACGCAGTGTTCTGGTACCGAAACGGTTGCTAAAGCAAAGTCCCTAGGAGTCTTGGAAAGCTTACTACCGTGAAACTAAAGCAGAACAGCGATGAAGGCCTCATGGAGCTGCTGCACGCCTCCCGTTTTGCCAGCATAATCAGGGCCTTACTTCGAGGCTAGTGCTCCCATTGACTTTCACGTTTGGTATAGAGCGGAGCAGGTTGAGCTTCCAACTACGAACTGGAAGCTAAGGTTTCTTTCGAGAAAAGTCATTTTCTTCTATGTGCCATGCCGGCTGTAAGTAAAAGCACGGTAACAACAGTGCTTTTCAGGTAGCTTCGAGGCCGCATGAATGGAGCTTTCAAAACGGGAAAACAAGCGTTGTGCCATCAGTCTCTAATTTCTAGGTTGACACGCAGCATACACGCAGGAGCAGAGCTTCCTGGTTCTACGCAGTGTTCTGGTACTGAAACGGGTGCTGAAGCAAGGCCCCTAGGAGTGTTGAAAAGCTTACTACCTTGAAACTAAAGCAGAACAACGATGAACGCCTCAAGAGCTGCTGCACGCCTCTCGTTTTGCAAGGATAATCAGGGCCTTACTTCGAAGCTTGGGCTCACGTTGACTTTCACTTTAGGTATAGCGCAGAGCAGGGTGAGCTTCCAACAAGGAACTGGAAACCGAAGGTTTCTTAGGAGAAAACTCATTTTCTTCTCAGAACCATGCCGACAGTGAGGAAAACCCCGGCAACAACAATGCTTTTCAGGTAGCTTCGAGCCCGCATGAACGGAGCTTTCATAATGGGAATAGAAGTTTTATGCCATCAGTCTCCAATTTCTAGGTTGACATGCACCATACACGCAGGACCAGAGCTTACTGTCTCTACGCAGTGTTCTGGTACCGAAACGGTTGCTTAAGCAAAGTCCCTAGGAGTCTTGGAAAGCTTACTACCGTGAAACTAAAGCAGAACAGCGATGAAGGCCTCATGGAGCTGCTGCACGCCTCCCGTTTTGCCAGCATAATCAGGGCCTTACGTCGAGGCTAGTGCTCACATTGACTTTCACGTTTGGTATAGAGCAGAGCAGGGTGAGCTTCCAACTAGGAACTGGAAGCACAAGGTTTCTTTCGAGAAAAGTCATTTTCTTCTATGTGCCATGCCGGCTGTAAGTAAAAGCACGGTAACAACAGTGCTTTTCAGGTAGCTTCGAGGCTGCATGAATGGAGCTTTCAAAACGGGAAAACAAGCGTTGTGCCATCAGTCTCTAATTTCTAGGTTGACACGCAGCATACACGCAGGAGCAGAGCTTCCTGGTTCTACGCAGTGTTCTGGTACTGAAACGGGTGCTGAAGCAAGGCCCCTAGGAGTGTTGAAAAGCTTACTACCTTGAAACTAAAGCAGAACAACGATGAACGCCTCATGGAGCTGCTGCACGCCTCTCGTTTTGCAAGGATAATCAGGGTCTACTTCGAAGCTTGGGCTCACGTTGACTTTCACTTTAGGTATAGCGCAGAGCAGGGTGAGCTTCCAACAAGGAACTGGAAACACAAGGTTTCTTAGGAGAAAACTCATTTTCTTCTCAGAACCATGCCGGCAGTGAGGAAAAACCCGGCAACAACAATGCTTTTCAGGTAGCTTCGAGGCCGCATGAACGGAGATTTCATAATGGGAAAAGAGGCTTTATGCCATCAGTCTCCAATTTCTAGGTTGACACGCAGCATACACGCAGGACCAGAGCTTACTGTCTCTACGCAGTGTTCTGGTACCGAAACGGTTGCTTAAGCAAAGTCCCTAGGAGTCTTGGAAAGCTTACTACCGTGAAACTAAAGCAGAACAGCGATGAAGGCCTCATGGAGCTGCTGCACGCCTCCCGTTTTGCCAGCATAATCAGGGCCTTACTTCGAGGCTAGTGCTCACATTGACTTTCACGTTTGGTATAGAGCAGAGCAGGGTGAGCTTCCAACTAGGAACTGGAAGCACAAGGTTTCTTTCGAGAAAAGTCATTTTCTTCTATGTGCCATGCCGGCTGTAAGTAAAAGCACGTTAACAACAGTGCTTTTCAGGTAGCTTCGGGGCCGCATCAACGGAGCTTTCATAATGGGAAAACTAGCCTTGTGCCATCAGTCTCTAATTTCTAGGTTGACACGCAGCATACACGCAGGAGCAGAGCTTCCTGGTTCTACGCAGTGTTCTGGTACTGAAAGGGGTGCTGAAGCAAGGCCCCTAGGAGTGTTGAAAAGCTTACTACCTTGAAACTAAAGCAGAACAACGATGAACGCCTCATGGAGCTGCTGCACGCCTCTCGTTTTGCAAGGATAATCAGGGCCTTACTTCGAAGCTTGGGCTCACGTTGACTTTCACTTTAGGTATAGCGCATAGCAGGGTGAGCTTCCAACAAGGAACTGGAAACCCAAGGTTTCTTAGGAGAAAACTCATTTTCTTCTCAGAACCATGCCGGCAGTGAAGAAAACCCCGGCAACAACAATGCTTTTCAGGTAGCTTCGAGGCCGCATGAACGGAGCTTTCATAATGGAAATAGAAGCTTTATGCCATCAGTCTCCAATTTCTAGGTTGACACGCAGCATACACGCAGGACCAGAGCTTACTGTCTCTACGCAGTGTTCTGGTACCGAAACGGTTGCTTAAGCAAAGTCCCTAGGAGTCTTGGAAAGCTTACTACCGTGAAACTAAAGCAGAACAGCGATGAAGGCCTCATGGAGCTGCTGCACGCCTCCCGTTTTGCCAGCATAATCAGGGCCTTACTTCGAGGCTAGTGCTCACATTGACTTTCACGTTTGGTATAGAGCAGAACAGGGTGAGCTTCCAACAAGGAACTGGAAGCACAAGGTTTCTTTCGAGAAAACTCATTTTCTTCTATTAACCATGTCGTCTGTAAGTAAAAGCACGGTAACAACAGTGCTTTTCAGGTAGCTTCGGGGCCGCATCAACAGAGCTTTCATAATGGGAAAACTAGCCTTGTGCCATCAGTCTGTTATTTCTAGGTTGACACGCAGCATACACGCAGGAGCAGAGCTCCTGGTTCTACGCAGTGTTCTGGTACTGAAACGGGTGCTGAAGCAAGGCCCCTAGGAGTGTTGAAAAGCTTACTACCTTGAAACTAAAGCAGAACAACGATGAAGGCCTCATGGAGCTGCTGCACGCCTCTCGTTTTACAAGGGTAATCAGGGCCTACTTCGAAGCTTGGGCTCACGTTGACTTTCACTTTAGGTATAGCGCAGAGCAGGGTGAGCTTCCAACAAGGAACTGGAAACCCAAGGTTTCTTAGGAGAAAACTCATTTTCTTCTCAGAACCATGCCGGCAGTGAAGAAACCCCGGCAACAACAATGCTTTTCAGGTAGCTTCGAGGCCGCATGAACGGAGCTTTCATAATGGGAAAAGAAGCCTTATGCCATCAGTCTCCAATTTCTAGGTTGACCCGCAGCATACACGCAGGACCAGAGCTTACTGTCTCTACGCAGTGTTCTGGTACCGAAACGGTTGCTTAAGCAAAGTCCCTAGGAGTCTTGGAAAGCTTACTACCGTGAAACTAAAGCAGAACAGCGATGAAGGCCTCATGGAGCTGCTGCACGCCTCCCGTTTTGCCAGCATAATCAGGGCCTTACTTCGAGGCTAGTGCTCACATTGACTTTCACGTTTGGTATAGAGTAGAGCACGGTGAGCTTCCAACTAGGAACTGGAAGCACAAGGTTTCTTTCGAGAAAAGTCATTTTCTTCTATGTGCCATGCCGGCTGTAAGTAAAAGCACGGTAACAACAGTGCTTTTCAGGTAGCTTCGAGGCCGCATGAATGGAGCTTTCAAAACGGGAAAACAAGCGTTGTGCCATCAGTCTCTAATTTCTAGGTTGACACGCAGCATACACGCAGGAGCAGAGCTTCCTGGTTCTACGCAGTGTTCTGGTACTGAAACGGGTGCTGAAGCAAGGCCCCTAGGAGTGTTGAAAAGCTTACTACCTTGAAACTAAAGCAGAACAACGATGAACGCCTCAAGAGCTGCTGCACGCCTCTCGTTTTGCAAGGATAATCAGGGCCTTACTTCGAAGCTTGGGCTCACGTTGACTTTCACTTTAGGTATAACGCAGAGCAGGGTGAGCTTCCAACAAGGAACTGGAAACCGAAGGTTTCTTAGGAGAAAACTCATTTTCTTCTCAGAACCATGCCGGCAGTGAGGAAAACCCCGGCAACAACAATGCTTTTCAGGTAGCTTCGAGCCCGCATGAACGGAGCTTTCATAATGGGAATAGAAGTTTTATGCCATCAGTCTCCAATTTCTAGGTTGACATGCAGCATACACGCAGGACCAGAGCTTACTGTCTCTACGCAGTGTTCTGGTACCGAAACGGTTGCTAAAGCAAAGTCCCTAGGAGTCTTGGAAAGCTTACTACCGTGAAACTAAAGCAGAACAGCGATGAAGGCCTCATGGAGCTGCTGCACGCCTCCCGTTTTGCCAGCATAATCAGGGCCTTACTTCGAGGCTAGTGCTCACATTGACTTTCACGTTTGGTATAGAGCGGAGCAGGTTGAGCTTCCAACTACGAACTGGAAGCACAAGGTTTCTTTCGAGAAAACTCATTTTCTTCTATGAACCATGCCGTCTGTAAGTAAAAGCACGGTAAGAACAGTGCTTTTCAGGTAGCTTCGGGCCGCATCAACAGAGCTTTCATAATGGGAAAACTAGCCTTGTGCCATCAGTCTGTAATTTCTAGGTTGACACGCAGCATACACGCAGGAGCAGAGCTTCCTGGTTCTACGCAGTGTTCTGGTACTGAAACGGGTGCTGAAGCAAGGCCCCTAGGAGTGTTGAAAAGCTTACTACCTTGAAACTAAAGCAGAACAACGATGAACGCCTCATGGAGCTGCTGCACGCCTCTCGTTATGCAAGGATAATCAGGGCCTACTTCGAAGCTTGGGCTCACGTTGACTTTCACTTTAGGTATAGCGCAGAGCAGGGTGAGCTTCCAACAAGGAACTGGATACACAAGGTTTCTTAGGAGAAAACTCATTTTCTTCTCAGAACCATGCCGGGAGTGAAGAAAACCCCGGCAACAACAATGCTTTTCAGGTAGCTTCGAGGCCGCATGAACGGAGCTTTCATAATGGGAAAAGAGGCTTTATGCCATCAGTCTCCAATTTCTAGGTTGACACGCAGCATACACGCAGGACCAGAGCTTACTGTCTCTACGCAGTGTTCTGGTACCGAAACGGTTGCTTAAGCAAAGTCCCTAGGAGTCTTGGAAAGCTTACTACCGTGAAACTAAAGCAGAACAGCGATGAAGGCCTCATGGAGCTGCTGCATGCCTCCCGTTTTGCCAGCATAATCAGGGCCTTACTTCGAGGCTAGTGCTCACATTGACTTTCACGTTTGGTATAGAGCAGAGCAAGGTGAGCTTCCAACTAGGAACTGGAAGCACAAGGTTTCTTTCGAGAAAAGTCATTTTCTTCTATGTGCCATGCCGGCTGTAAGTAAAAGCACGTTAACAACAGTGCTTTTCAGGTAGCTTCGGGGCCGCATCAACGGAGCTTTCATAATGGGAAAACTAGCCTTGTGCCATCAGTCTCTAATTTCTAGGTTGACACGCAGCATACACGCAGGAGCAGAGCTTCCTGGTTCTACGCAGTGTTCTGGTACTGAAACGGGTGCTGAAGCAAGGCTCCTAGGAGTGTTGAAAAGCTTACTACCTTGAAACTAAAGCAGAACAACGATGAAGGCCTCATGGAGCTGCTGCACGCCTCTCGTTTTACAAGGGTAATCAGGGCCTACTTCGAAGCTTGGGCTCACGTTGACTTTCACTTTAGTATAGCGCAGAGCAGGGTGAGCTTCCAACAAGGAACTGGAAACCCAAGGTTTCTTAGGAGAAAACTCATTTTCTTCTCCGAACCATGCCGGTAATGAAGAAAACCCCGGCAACAACAATGCTTTTCAGGTAGCTTCGAGCCCGCATGAACGGAGCTTTCATAATGGGAAAAGAAGCCTTATGCCATCAGTCTCCAATTTCTAGGTTGACACGCAGCATACACGCAGGACCAGAGCTTACGGTCTCTACGCAGTGTTCTGGTACCGAAACGGTTGCTTAAGCAAAGTCCCTAGGAGTCTTGGAAAGCTTACTACCGTGAAACTAAAGCAGAACAGCGATGAAGGCCTCATGGAGCTGCTGCACGCCTCCCGTTTTGCCAGCATAATCAGGGCCTTACTTCGAGGCTAGTGCTCACATTGACTTTCACGTTTGGTATAGAGTAGAGCAGGGTGAGCTTCCAACTAGGAACTGGAAGCACAAGGTTTCTTTCGAGAAAAGTCATTTTCTTCTATGTGCCATGCCGGCTGTAAGTAAAAGCACGGTAACAACAGTGCTTTTCAGGTAGCTTCGAGGCTGCATGAAAGGAGCTTTCAAAACGGGAAAACAAGCGTTGTGCCATCAGTCTCTAATTTCTAGGTTGACACGCAGCATACACGCAGGAGCAGAGCTTCCTGGTTCTACGCAGTCTTCTGGTACTGAAACGGGTGCTGAAGCAAGGCCCCTAGGAGTGTTGAAAAGCTTACTACCTTGAAACTAAAGCAGAACAACGATGAACGCCTCATGGAGCTGCTGCACGCCTCTCGTTTTGCAAGGATAATCAGGGTCTACTTCGAAGCTTGGGCTCACGTTGACTTTCACTTTAGGTATAGCGCAGAGCAGGGTGAGCTTCCAACAAGGAACTGGAAACACAAGGTTTCTTAGGAGAAAACTCATTTTCTTCTCAGAACCATGCCGGGAGTGAAGAAAACCCCGGCAACAACAATGCTTTTCAGGTAGCTTCGAGGCCGCATGAACGGAGCTTTCATAATGGGAAAAGAAGCCTTATGCCATCAGTCTCCAATTTCTAGGTTGACACGCAGCATACACGCAGGACCAGAGCTTACTGTCTCTACGCAGTGTTCTGGTACCGAAACGGTTGCTTAAGCAAAGTCCCTAGGAGTCTTGGAAAGCTTACTACCGTGAAACTAAAGCAGAACAGCGATGAAGGCCTCATGGAGCTGCTGCACGCCTCCCGTTTTGCCAGGATAATCAGGGCCTTACTTCGAGGCTAGTGCTCACATTGACTTTCACGTTTGGTATAGAGCAGAGCAGGGTGAGCTTCCAACTAGGAACTGGAAGCACAAGGTTTCTTTCGAGAAAAGTCATTTTCTTCTATGTGCCATGCCGGCTGTAAGTAAAAGCACGTTAACAACAGTGCTTTTCAGGTAGCTTCGGGGCCGCATCAACGGAGCTTTCATAATGGGAAAACTAGCCTTGTGCCATCAGTCTCTAATTTCTAGGTTGACACGCAGCATACACGCAGGAGCAGAGCTTCCTGGTTCTACGCAGTGTTCTGGTACTGAAACGGGTGCTGAAGCAAGGCTCCTAGGAGTGTTGAAAAGCTTACTACCTTGAAACTAAAGCAGAACAACGATGAACGCCTCATGGAGCTGCTGCACGCCTCTCGTTTTGCAAGGATAATCAGGGCCTACTTCGAAGCTTGGGCTCACGTTGACTTTCACTTTAGGTATAGCGCAGAGCAGGGTGAGCTTCCAACAAGGAACTGGAAACCCAAGGTTTCTTAGGAGAAAACTCATTTTCTTCTCCGAACCATGCCGGCAATGAAGAAAACCCCGGCAACAACAGTGCTTTTCAGGTAGCTTCGAGCCCGCATGAACGGAGCTTTCATAATGGGAAAAGAAGCCTTATGCCATCAGTCTCCAATTTCTAGGTTGACACGCAGCATACACGCAGGACCAGAGCTTACTGTCTCTACGCAGTGTTCTGGTACCGAAACGGTTGCTTAAGCAAAGTCCCTAGGAGTCTTGGAAAGCTTACTACCGTGAAACTAAAGCAGAACAGCGATGAAGGCCTCATGGAGCTGCTGCACGCCTCCCGTTTTGCCAGCATAATCAGGGCCTTACTTCGAGGCTAGTGCTCACATTGACTTTCACGTTTGGTATAGAGTAGAGCAGGGTGAGCTTCCAACTAGGAACTGGAAGCACAAGGTTTCTTTCGAGAAAAGTCATTTTCTTCTATGTGCCATGCCGGCTGTAAGTAAAAGCACGGTAACAACAGTGCTTTTCAGGTAGCTTCGAGGCCGCATGAATGGAGCTTTCAAAACGGGAAAACAAGCGTTGTGCCATCAGTCTCTAATTTCTAGGTTGACACGCAGCATACACGCAGGAGCAGAGCTTCCTGGTTCTACGCAGTGTTCTGGTACTGAAACGGGTGCTGAAGCAAGGCCCCTAGGAGTGTTGAAAAGCTTACTACCTTGAAACTAAAGCAGAACAACGATGAACGCCTCATGGAGCTGCTGCACGCCTCTCGTTTTGCAAGGATAATCAGGGCCTTACTTCGAAGCTTGGGCTCACGTTGACTTTCACTTTAGGTATAGCGCAGAGCAGGGTGAGCTTCCAACAAGGAACTGGAAACCCAAGGTTTCTTAGGAGAAAACTCATTTTCTTCTCAGAACCATGCCGGGAGTGAAGAAAACCCCGGCAACAACAATGCTTTTCAGGTAGCTTCGAGGCCGCATGAACGCAGCTTTCATAATGGGAAAAGAGGCTTTATGCCATCAGTCTCCAATTTCTAGGTTGACACGCAGCATACACGCAGGACCAGAGCTTACTGTCTCTACGCAGTGTTCTGGTACCGAAACGGTTGCTTAAGCAAAGTCCCTAGGAGTCTTGGAAAGCTTACTACCGTGAAACTAAAGCAGAACAGCGATGAAGGCCTCATGGAGCTGCTGCACGCCTCCCGTTTTGCCAGCATAATCAGGGCCTTACTTCGAGGCTAGTGCTCACATTGACTTTCACGTTTGGTATAGAGCAGAACAGGGTGAGCTTCCAACTAGGAACTGGAAGCACAAGGTTTCTTTCGAGAAAACTCATTTTCTTCTATTAACCATGTCGTCTGTAAGTAAAAGCACGGTAACAACAGTGCTTTTCAGGTAGCTTCGGGGCCGCATCAAGAGAGCTTTCATAATGGGAAAACTAGCCTTGTGCCATCAGTCTGTAATTTCTAGGTTGACACGCAGCATACACGCAGGAGCAGAGCTCCTGGTTCTACGCAGTGTTCTGGTACTGAAACGGGTGCTGAAGCAAGGCCCCTAGGAGTGTTGAAAAGCTTACTACCTTGAAACTAAAGCAGAACAACGATGAACGCCTCAAGAGATGCTGCACGCCTCTCGTTTTGCAAGGATAATCAGGGCCTTACTTCGAAGCTTGGGCTCACGTTGACTTTCACTTTAGGTATAGCGCAGAGCAGGGTGAGCTTCCAACAAGGAACTGGATACCCAAGGTTTCTTAGGAGAAAACTCATTTTCTTCTCAAAACCATGCCGGCAGTGAGGAAAACCCCGGCAACAACAATGCTTTTCAGGTAGCTTCGAGGCCGCATGAACGGAGCTTTCATAATGGGAAAAGAGGCTTTATGCCATCAGTCTCCAATTTCTAGGTTGACACGCAGCATACACGCAGGACCAGAGCTTACTGTCTCTACGCAGTGTTCTGGTACCGAAACGGTTGCTAAAGCAAAGTCCCTAGGAGTCTTGGAAAGCTTACTACCGTGAAACTAAAGCAGAACAGCGATGAAGGCCTCATGGAGCTGCTGCACGCCTCCCGTTTTGCCAGCATAATCAGGGCCTTACTTCGAGGCTAGTGCTCCCATTGACTTTCACGTTTGGTATAGAGCGGAGCAGGTTGAGCTTCCAACTACGAACTGGAAGCTAAGGTTTCTTTCGAGAAAAGTCATTTTCTTCTATGTGCCATGCCGGCTGTAAGTAAAAGCACGGTAACAACAGTGCTTTTCAGGTAGCTTCGAGGCCGCATGAATGGAGCTTTCAAAACGGGAAAACAAGCGTTGTGCCATCAGTCTCTAATTTCTAGGTTGACACGCAGCATACACGCAGGAGCAGAGCTTCCTGGTTCTACGCAGTGTTCTGGTACTGAAACGGGTGCTGAAGCAAGGCCCCTAGGAGTGTTGAAAAGCTTACTACCTTGAAACTAAAGCAGAACAACGATGAACGCCTCAAGAGCTGCTGCACGCCTCTCGTTTTGCAAGGATAATCAGGGCCTTACTTCGAAGCTTGGGCTCACGTTGACTTTCACTTTAGGTATAGCGCAGAGCAGGGTGAGCTTCCAACAAGGAACTGGAAACCGAAGGTTTCTTAGGAGAAAACTCATTTTCTTCTCAGAACCATGCCGACAGTGAGGAAAACCCCGGCAACAACAATGCTTTTCAGGTAGCTTCGAGGCCGCATGAACGGAGCTTTCATAATGGGAATAGAAGTTTTATGCCATCAGTCTCCAATTTCTAGGTTGACATGCACCATACACGCAGGACCAGAGCTTACTGTCTCTACGCAGTGTTCTGGTACCGAAACGGTTGCTTAAGCAAAGTCCCTAGGAGTCTTGGAAAGCTTACTACCGTGAAACTAAAGCAGAACAGCGATGAAGGCCTCATGGAGCTGCTGCACGCCTCCCGTTTTGCCAGCATAATCAGGGCCTTACGTCGAGGCTAGTGCTCACATTGACTTTCACGTTTGGTATAGAGCAGAGCAGGGTGAGCTTCCAACTAGGAACTGGAAGCACAAGGTTTCTTTCGAGAAAAGTCATTTTCTTCTATGTGCCATGCCGGCTGTAAGTAAAAGCACGGTAACAACAGTGCTTTTCAGGTAGCTTCGAGGCTGCATGAATGGAGCTTTCAAAACGGGAAAACAAGCGTTGTGCCATCAGTCTCTAATTTCTAGGTTGACACGCAGCATACACGCAGGAGCAGAGCTTCCTGGTTCTACGCAGTGTTCTGGTACTGAAACGGGTGCTGAAGCAAGGCCCCTAGGAGTGTTGAAAAGCTTACTACCTTGAAACTAAAGCAGAACAACGATGAACGCCTCATGGAGCTGCTGCACGCCTCTCGTTTTGCAAGGATAATCAGGGTCTACTTCGAAGCTTGGGCTCACGTTGACTTTCACTTTAGGTATAGCGCAGAGCAGGGTGAGCTTCCAACAAGGAACTGGAAACACAAGGTTTCTTAGGAGAAAACTCATTTTCTTCTCAGAACCATGCCGGCAGTGAGGAAAAACCCGGCAACAACAATGCTTTTCAGGTAGCTTCGAGGCCGCATGAACGGAGATTTCATAATGGGAAAAGAGGCTTTATGCCATCAGTCTCCAATTTCTAGGTTGACACGCAGCATACACGCAGGACCAGAGCTTACTGTCTCTACGCAGTGTTCTGGTACCGAAACGGTTGCTAAAGCAAAGTCCCTAGGAGTCTTGGAAAGCTTACTACCGTGAAACTAAAGCAGAACAGCGATGAAGGCCTCATGGAGCTGCTGCACGCCTCCCGTTTTGCCAGCATAATCAGGGCCTTACTTCGAGGCTACTGCTCCCATTGACTTTCACGTTTGGTATAGAGCGGAGCAGGTTGAGCTTCCAACTACGAACTGGAAGCACAAGGTTTCTTTCGAGAAAACTCATTTTCTTCTATGAACCATGCCGTCTGTAAGTAAAAGCACGGTAAGAACAGTGCTTTTCAGGTAGCTTCGGGGCCGCATCAACAGAGCTTTCATAATGGGAAAACTAGCCTTGTGCCATCAGTCTGTAATTTCTAGGTTGACACGCAGCATACACGCAGGAGCAGAGCTCCTGGTTCTACGCAGTGTTCTGGTACTGAAACGGGTGCTGAAGCAAGGCCCCTAGGAGTGTTGAAAAGCTTACTACCTTGAAACTAAAGCAGAACAACGATGAACGCCTCATGGAGCTGCTGCACGCCTCTCGTTTTGCAAGGATAATCAGGGCCTACTTCGAAGCTTGGGCTCACGTTGACTTTCACTTTAGGTATAGCGCAGAGCAGGGTGAGCTTCCAACAAGGAACTGGAAACACAAGGTTTCTTAGGAGAAAACTCATTTTCTTCTCAGAACCATGCCGGGAGTGAAGAAAACCCCGGCAACAACAATGCTTTTCAGGTAGCTTCGAGGCCGCATGAACGGAGCTTTCATAATGGGAAAAGAGGCTTTATGCCATCAGTATCCAATTTCTAGGTTGACACGCAGCATACACGCAGGACCAGAGCTTACTGTCTCTACGCAGTGTTCTGGTACCGAAACGGTTGCTTAAGCAAAGTCCCTAGGAGTCTTGGAAAGCTTACTACCGTGAAACTAAAGCAGAACAGCGATGAAGGCCTCATGGAGCTGCTGCACGCCTCCCGTTTTGCCAGCATAATCAGGGCCTTACTTCGAGGCTAGTGCTCACATTGACTTTCACGTTTGGTATAGAGCAGAGCAGGGTGAGCTTCCAACTAGGAACTGGAAGCACAAGGTTTCTTTCGAGAAAAGTCATTTTCTTCTATGTGCCATGCCGGCTGTAAGTAAAAGCACGTTAACAACAGTGCTTTTCAGGTAGCTTCGGGGCCGCATCAACGGAGCTTTCATAATGGGAAAACTAGCCTTGTGCCATCAGTCTCTAATTTCTAGGTTGACACGCAGCATACACGCAGGAGCAGAGCTTCCTGGTTCTACGCAGTGTTCTGGTACTGAAACGGGTGCTGAAGCAAGGCCCCTAGGAGTGTTGAAAAGCTTACTACCTTGAAACTAAAGCAGAACAACGATGAACGCCTCATGGAGCTGCTGCACGCCTCTCGTTTTGCAAGGATAATCAGGGCCTTACTTCGAAGCTTGGGCTCACGTTGACTTTCACTTTAGGTATAGCGCAGAGCAGGGTGAGCTTCCAACAAGGAACTGGAAACCCAAGGTTTCTTAGGAGAAAACTCATTTTCTTCTCAGAACCATGCCGGCAGTGAAGAAAACCCCGGCAACAACAATGCTTTTCAGGTAGCTTCGAGGCCGCATGAACGGAGCTTTCATAATGGAAATAGAAGCTTTATGCCATCAGTCTCCAATTTCTAGGTTGACACGCAGCATACACGCAGGACCAGAGCTTACTGTCTCTACGCAGTGTTCTGGTACCGAAACGGTTGCTTAAGCAAAGTCCCTAGGAGTCTTGGAAAGCTTACTACCGTGAAACTAAAGCAGAACAGCGATGAAGGCCTCATGGAGCTGCTGCACGCCTCCCGTTTTGCCAGCATAATCAGGGCCTTACTTCGAGGCTAGTGCTCACATTGACTTTCACGTTTGGTATAGAGCAGAACAGGGTGAGCTTCCAACAAGGAACTGGAAGCACAAGGTTTCTTTCGAGAAAACTCATTTTCTTCTATTAACCATGTCGTCTGTAAGTAAAAGCACGGTAACAACAGTGCTTTTCAGGTAGCTTCGGGGCCGCATCAACAGAGCTTTCATAATGGGAAAACTAGCCTTGTGCCATCAGTCTGTTATTTCTAGGTTGACACGCAGCATACACGCAGGAGCAGAGCTCCTGGTTCTACGCAGTGTTCTGGTACTGAAACGGGTGCTGAAGCAAGGCCCCTAGGAGTGTTGAAAAGCTTACTACCTTGAAACTAAAGCAGAACAACGATGAAGGCCTCATGGAGCTGCTGCACGCCTCTCGTTTTACAAGGGTAATCAGGGCCTACTTCGAAGCTTGGGCTCACGTTGACTTTCACTTTAGGTATAGCGCAGAGCAGGGTGAGCTTCCAACAAGGAACTGGAAACCCAAGGTTTCTTAGGAGAAAACTCATTTTCTTCTCAGAACCATGCCGGCAGTGAAGAAACCCCGGCAACAACAATGCTTTTCAGGTAGCTTCGAGGCCGCATGAACGGAGCTTTCATAATGGGAAAAGAAGCCTTATGCCATCAGTCTCCAATTTCTAGGTTGACCCGCAGCATACACGCAGGACCAGAGCTTACTGTCTCTACGCAGTGTTCTGGTACCGAAACGGTTGCTTAAGCAAAGTCCCTAGGAGTCTTGGAAAGCTTACTACCGTGAAACTAAAGCAGAACAGCGATGAAGGCCTCATGGAGCTGCTGCACGCCTCCCGTTTTGCCAGCATAATCAGGGCCTTACTTCGAGGCTAGTGCTCACATTGACTTTCACGTTTGCTATAGAGTAGAGCACGGTGAGCTTCCAACTAGGAACTGGAAGCACAAGGTTTCTTTCGAGAAAAGTCATTTTCTTCTATGTGCCATGCCGGCTGTAAGTAAAAGCACGGTAACAACAGTGCTTTTCAGGTAGCTTCGAGGCCGCATGAATGGAGCTTTCAAAACGGGAAAACAAGCGTTGTGCCATCAGTCTCTAATTTCTAGGTTGACACGCAGCATACACGCAGGAGCAGAGCTTCCTGGTTCTACGCAGTGTTCTGGTACTGAAACGGGTGCTGAAGCAAGGCCCCTAGGAGTGTTGAAAAGCTTACTACCTTGAAACTAAAGCAGAACAACGATGAACGCCTCAAGAGCTGCTGCACGCCTCTCGTTTTGCAAGGATAATCAGGGCCTTACTTCGAAGCTTGGGCTCACGTTGACTTTCACTTTAGGTATAACGCAGAGCAGGGTGAGCTTCCAACAAGGAACTGGAAACCGAAGGTTTCTTAGGAGAAAACTCATTTTCTTCTCAGAACCATGCCGGCAGTGAGGAAAACCCCGGCAACAACAATGCTTTTCAGGTAGCTTCGAGCCCGCATGAACGGAGCTTTCATAATGGGAATAGAAGTTTTATGCCATCAGTCTCCAATTTCTAGGTTGACATGCAGCATACACGCAGGACCAGAGCTTACTGTCTCTACGCAGTGTTCTGGTACCGAAACGGTTGCTAAAGCAAAGTCCCTAGGAGTCTTGGAAAGCTTACTACCGTGAAACTAAAGCAGAACAGCGATGAAGGCCTCATGGAGCTGCTGCACGCCTCCCGTTTTGCCAGCATAATCAGGGCCTTACTTCGAGGCTAGTGCTCACATTGACTTTCACGTTTGGTATAGAGCGGAGCAGGTTGAGCTTCCAACTACGAACTGGAAGCACAAGGTTTCTTTCGAGAAAACTCATTTTCTTCTATGAACCATGCCGTCTGTAAGTAAAAGCACGGTAAGAACAGTGCTTTTCAGGTAGCTTCGGGCCGCATCAACAGAGCTTTCATAATGGGAAAACTAGCCTTGTGCCATCAGTCTGTAATTTCTAGGTTGACACGCAGCATACACGCAGGAGCAGAGCTTCCTGGTTCTACGCAGTGTTCTGGTACTGAAACGGGTGCTGAAGCAAGGCCCCTAGGAGTGTTGAAAAGCTTACTACCTTGAAACTAAAGCAGAACAACGATGAACGCCTCATGGAGCTGCTGCACGCCTCTCGTTATGCAAGGATAATCAGGGCCTACTTCGAAGCTTGGGCTCACGTTGACTTTCACTTTAGGTATAGCGCAGAGCAGGGTGAGCTTCCAACAAGGAACTGGATACACAAGGTTTCTTAGGAGAAAACTCATTTTCTTCTCAGAACCATGCCGGGAGTGAAGAAAACCCCGGCAACAACAATGCTTTTCAGGTAGCTTCGAGGCCGCATGAACGGAGCTTTCATAATGGGAAAAGAGGCTTTATGCCATCAGTCTCCAATTTCTAGGTTGACACGCAGCATACACGCAGGACCAGAGCTTACTGTCTCTACGCAGTGTTCTGGTACCGAAACGGTTGCTTAAGCAAAGTCCCTAGGAGTCTTGGAAAGCTTACTACCGTGAAACTAAAGCAGAACAGCGATGAAGGCCTCATGGAGCTGCTGCACGCCTCCCGTTTTGCCAGCATAATCAGGGCCTTACTTCGAGGCTAGTGCTCACATTGACTTTCACGTTTGGTATAGAGCAGAGCAAGGTGAGCTTCCAACTAGGAACTGGAAGCACAAGGTTTCTTTCGAGAAAAGTCATTTTCTTCTATGTGCCATGCCGGCTGTAAGTAAAAGCACGTTAACAACAGTGCTTTTCAGGTAGCTTCGGGGCCGCATCAACGGAGCTTTCATAATGGGAAAACTAGCCTTGTGCCATCAGTCTCTAATTTCTAGGTTGACACGCAGCATACACGCAGGAGCAGAGCTTCCTGGTTCTACGCAGTGTTCTGGTACTGAAACGGGTGCTGAAGCAAGGCTCCTAGGAGTGTTGAAAAGCTTACTACCTTGAAACTAAAGCAGAACAACGATGAAGGCCTCATGGAGCTGCTGCACGCCTCTCGTTTTACAAGGGTAATCAGGGCCTACTTCGAAGCTTGGGCTCACGTTGACTTTCACTTTAGTATAGCGCAGAGCAGGGTGAGCTTCCAACAAGGAACTGGAAACCCAAGGTTTCTTAGGAGAAAACTCATTTTCTTCTCCGAACCATGCCGGTAATGAAGAAAACCCCGGCAACAACAATGCTTTTCAGGTAGCTTCGAGCCCGCATGAACGGAGCTTTCATAATGGGAAAAGAAGCCTTATGCCATCAGTCTCCAATTTCTAGGTTGACACGCAGCATACACGCAGGACCAGAGCTTACGGTCTCTACGCAGTGTTCTGGTACCGAAACGGTTGCTTAAGCAAAGTCCCTAGGAGTCTTGGAAAGCTTACTACCGTGAAACTAAAGCAGAACAGCGATGAAGGCCTCATGGAGCTGCTGCACGCCTCCCGTTTTGCCAGCATAATCAGGGCCTTACTTCGAGGCTAGTGCTCACATTGACTTTCACGTTTGGTATAGAGTAGAGCAGGGTGAGCTTCCAACTAGGAACTGGAAGCACAAGGTTTCTTTCGAGAAAAGTCATTTTCTTCTATGTGCCATGCCGGCTGTAAGTAAAAGCACGGTAACAACAGTGCTTTTCAGGTAGCTTCGAGGCTGCATGAAAGGAGCTTTCAAAACGGGAAAACAAGCGTTGTGCCATCAGTCTCTAATTTCTAGGTTGACACGCAGCATACACGCAGGAGCAGAGCTTCCTGGTTCTACGCAGTCTTCTGGTACTGAAACGGGTGCTGAAGCAAGGCCCCTAGGAGTGTTGAAAAGCTTACTACCTTGAAACTAAAGCAGAACAACGATGAACGCCTCATGGAGCTGCTGCACGCCTCTCGTTTTGCAAGGATAATCAGGGTCTACTTCGAAGCTTGGGCTCACGTTGACTTTCACTTTAGGTATAGCGCAGAGCAGGGTGAGCTTCCAACAAGGAACTGGAAACACAAGGTTTCTTAGGAGAAAACTCATTTTCTTCTCAGAACCATGCCGGGAGTGAAGAAAACCCCGGCAACAACAATGCTTTTCAGGTAGCTTCGAGGCCGCATGAACGGAGCTTTCATAATGGGAAAAGAAGCCTTATGCCATCAGTCTCCAATTTCTAGGTTGACACGCAGCATACACGCAGGACCAGAGCTTACTGTCTCTACGCAGTGTTCTGGTACCGAAACGGTTGCTTAAGCAAAGTCCCTAGGAGTCTTGGAAAGCTTACTACCGTGAAACTAAAGCAGAACAGCGATGAAGGCCTCATGGAGCTGCTGCACGCCTCCCGTTTTGCCAGGATAATCAGGGCCTTACTTCGAGGCTAGTGCTCACATTGACTTTCACGTTTGGTATAGAGCAGAGCAGGGTGAGCTTCCAACTAGGAACTGGAAGCACAAGGTTTCTTTCGAGAAAAGTCATTTTCTTCTATGTGCCATGCCGGCTGTAAGTAAAAGCACGTTAACAACAGTGCTTTTCAGGTAGCTTCGGGGCCGCATCAACGGAGCTTTCATAATGGGAAAACTAGCCTTGTGCCATCAGTCTCTAATTTCTAGGTTGACACGCAGCATACACGCAGGAGCAGAGCTTCCTGGTTCTACGCAGTGTTCTGGTACTGAAACGGGTGCTGAAGCAAGGCCCCTAGGAGTGTTGAAAAGCTTACTACCTTGAAACTAAAGCAGAACAACGATGAAGGCCTCATGGAGCTGCTGCACGCCTCTCGTTTTACAAGGGTAATCAGGGCCTACTTCGAAGCTTGGGCTCACGTTGACTTTCACTTTAGGTATAGCGCAGAGCAGGGTGAGCTTCCAACAAGGAACTGGAAACCCAAGGTTTCTTAGGAGAAAACTCATTTTCTTCTCAGAACCATGCCGGCAATGAAGAAAACCCCGGCAACAACAGTGCTTTTCAGGTAGCTTCGAGCCCGCATGAACGGAGCTTTCATAATGGGAAAAGAAGCCTTATGCCATCAGTCTCCAATTTCTAGGTTGACACGCAGCATACACGCAGGACCAGAGCTTACTGTCTCTACGCAGTGTTCTGGTACCGAAACGGTTGCTTAAGCAAAGTCCCTAGGAGTCTTGGAAAGCTTACTACCGTGAAACTAAAGCAGAACAGCGATGAAGGCCTCATGGAGCTGCTGCACGCCTCCCGTTTTGCCAGCATAATCAGGGCCTTACTTCGAGGCTAGTGCTCACATTGACTTTCACGTTTGGTATAGAGTAGAGCAGGGTGAGCTTCCAACTAGGAACTGGAAGCACAAGGTTTCTTTCGAGAAAAGTCATTTTCTTCTATGTGCCATGCCGGCTGTAAGTAAAAGCACGGTAACAACAGTGCTTTTCAGGTAGCTTCGAGGCCGCATGAATGGAGCTTTCAAAACGGGAAAACAAGCGTTGTGCCATCAGTCTCTAATTTCTAGGTTGACACGCAGCATACACGCAGGAGCAGAGCTTCCTGGTTCTACGCAGTGTTCTGGTACTGAAACGGGTGCTGAAGCAAGGCCCCTAGGAGTGTTGAAAAGCTTACTACCTTGAAACTAAAGCAGAACAACGATGAACGCCTCATGGAGCTGCTGCACGCCTCTCGTTTTGCAAGGATAATCAGGGCCTTACTTCGAAGCTTGGGCTCACGTTGACTTTCACTTTAGGTATAGCGCAGAGCAGGGTGAGCTTCCAACAAGGAACTGGAAACCCAAGGTTTCTTAGGATAAAACTCATTTTCTTCTCAGAACCATGCCGGGGGTGAAGAAAACCCCGGCAACAACAATGCTTTTCAGGTAGCTTCGAGGCCGCATGAACGCAGCTTTCATAATGGGAAAAGAGGCTTTATGCCATCAGTCTCCAATTTCTAGGTTGACACGCAGCATACACGCAGGACCAGAGCTTACTGTCTCTACGCAGTGTTCTGGTACCGAAACGGTTGCTTAAGCAAAGTCCCTAGGAGTCTTGGAAAGCTTACTACCGTGAAACTAAAGCAGAACAGCGATGAAGGCCTCATGGAGCTGCTGCACGCCTCCCGTTTTGCCAGCATAATCAGGGCCTTACTTCGAGGCTAGTGCTCACATTGACTTTCACGTTTGGTATAGAGCAGAACAGGGTGAGCTTCCAACTAGGAACTGGAAGCACAAGGTTTCTTTCGAGAAAACTCATTTTCTTCTATTAACCATGTCGTCTGTAAGTAAAAGCACGGTAACAACAGTGCTTTTCAGGTAGCTTCGGGGCCGCATCAAGAGAGCTTTCATAATGGGAAAACTAGCCTTGTGCCATCA
Source organism: Eubalaena glacialis (assembly GCF_028564815.1). NCBI lineage: Eukaryota > Metazoa > Chordata > Mammalia > Artiodactyla > Balaenidae > Eubalaena > Eubalaena glacialis. Next base: position 81,942,808 of record NC_083726.1, on the reverse strand, counting down.
GTCTGTAATTTCTAGGTTGACACGCAGCATACACGCAGGAGCAGAGCTCCTGGTTCTACGCAGTGTTCTGGTACTGAAACGGGTGCTGAAGCAAGGCCCCTAGGAGTGTTGAAAAGCTTACTACCTTGAAACTAAAGCAGAACAACGATGAAGGCCTCATGGAGCTGCTGCACGCCTCTCGTTTTACAAGGGTAATCAGGGCCTACTTCGAAGCTTGGGCTCACGTTGACTTTCACTTTAGGTATAGCGCAGAGCAGGGTGAGCTTCCAACAAGGAACTGGAAACCCAAGGTTTCTTAGGAGAAAACGCATTTTCTTCTCAGAACCATGCCGGCAGTGAAGAAACCCCGGCAACAACAATGCTTTTCAGGTAGCTTCGAGGCCGCATGAACGGAGCTTTCATAATGGGAAAAGAAGCCTTATGCCATCAGTCTCCAATTTCTAGGTTGACACGCAGCATACACGCAGGACCAGAGCTTACTGTCTCTACGCAGTGTTCTGGTACCGAAACGGTTGCTTAAGCAAAGTCCCTAGGAGTCTTGGAAAGCTTACTACCGTGAAACTAAAGCAGAACAGCGATGAAGGCCTCATGGAGCTGCTGCACGCCTCCCGTTTTGCCAGCATAATCAGGGCCTTACTTCGAGGCTAGTGCTCACATTGACTTTCACGTTTGGTATAGAGTAGAGCACGGTGAGCTTCCAACTAGGAACTGGAAGCACAAGGTTTCTTTCGAGAAAAGTCATTTTCTTCTATGTGCCATGCCGGCTGTAAGTAAAAGCACGGTAACAACAGTGCTTTTCAGGTAGCTTCGAGGCCGCATGAATGGAGCTTTCAAAACGGGAAAACAAGCGTTGTGCCATCAGTCTCTAATTTCTAGGTTGACACGCAGCATACACGCAGGAGCAGAGCTTCCTGGTTCTACGCAGTGTTCTGGTACTGAAACGGGTGCTGAAGCAAGGCCCCTAGGAGTGTTGAAAAGCTTACTACCTTGAAACTAAAGCAGAACAACGATGAACGCCTCAAGAGCTGCTGCACGCCTCTCGTTTTGCAAGGATAATCAGGGCCTTACTTCGAAGCTTGGGCTCACGTTGACTTTCACTTTAGGTATAGCGCAGAGCAGGGTGAGCTTCAAACAAGAACTGGAAACCCAAGGTTTCTTAGGAGAAAACTCATTTTCTTCTCAGAACCATGCCGGCAGTGAGGAAAACCCCGGCAACAACAATGCTTTTCAGGTAGCTTCGAGCCCGCATGAACGGAGCTTTCATAATGGGAATAGAAGTTTTATGCCATCAGTCTCCAATTTCTAGGTTGACATGCAACATACACGCAGGACCAGAGCTTACTGTCTCTACGCAGTGTTCTGGTACCGAAACGGTTGCTAAAGCAAAGTCCCTAGGAGTCTTGGAAAGCTTACTACCGTGAAACTAAAGCAGAACAGCGATGAAGGCCTCATGGAGCTGCTGCACGCCTCCCGTTTTGCCAGCATAATCAGCGCCTTACTTCGAGGCTAGTGCTCACATTGACTTTCACGTTTGGTATAGAGCGGAGCAGGTTGAGCTTCCAACTACGAACTGGAAGCACAAGGTTTCTTTCGAGAAAACTCATTTTCTTCTATGAACCATGCCGTCTGTAAGTAAAAGCACGGTAAGAACAGTGCTTTTCAGGTAGCTTCGGGCCGCATCAACAGAGCTTTCATAATGGGAAAACTAGCCTTGTGCCATCAGTCTGTAATTTCTAGGTTGACACGCAGCATACACGCAGGAGCAGAGCTTCCTGGTTCTACGCAGTGTTCTGGTACTGAAACGGGTGCTGAAGCAAGGCCCCTAGGAGTGTTGAAAAGCTTACTACCTTGAAACTAAAGCAGAACAACGATGAACGCCTCATGGAGCTGCTGCACGCCTCTCGTTTTGCAAGGATAATCAGGGCCTACTTCGAAGCTTGGGCTCACGTTGACTTTCACTTTAGGTATAGCGCAGAGCAGGGTGAGCTTCCAACAAGGAACTGGAAACACAAGGTTTCTTAGGAGAAAACTCATTTTCTTCTCAGAACCATGCCGGGAGTGAAGAAAACCCCGGCAACAACAATGCTTTTCAGGTAGCTTCGAGGCCGCATGAACGGAGCTTTCATAATGGGAAAAGAGGCTTTATGCCATCAGTCTCCAATTTCTAGGTTGACACGCAGCATACACGCAGGACCAGAGCTTACTGTCTCTACGCAGTGTTCTGGTACCGAAACGGTTGCTTAAGCAAAGTCCCTAGGAGTCTTGGAAAGCTTACTACCGTGAAACTAAAGCAGAACAGCGATGAAGGCCTCATGGAGCTGCTGCACGCCTCCCGTTTTGCCAGCATAATCAGGGCCTTACTTCGAGGCTAGTGCTCACATTGACTTTCACGTTTGGTATAGAGTAGAGCAGGGTGAGCTTCCAACTAGGAACTGGAAGCACAAGGTTTCTTTCGAGAAAAGTCATTTTCTTCTATGTGCCATGCCGGCTGTAAGTAAAAGCACGTTAACAACAGTGCTTTTCAGGTAGCTTCGGGGCCGCATCAACGGAGCTTTCATAATGGGAAAACTAGCCTTGTGCCATCAGTCTCTAATTTCTAGGTTGACACGCAGCATACACGCAGGAGCAGAGCTTCCTGGTTCTACGCAGTGTTCTGGTACTGAAACGGGTGCTGAAGCAAGGCTCCTAGGAGTGTTGAAAAGCTTACTACCTTGAAACTAAAGCAGAACAACGATGAAGGCCTCATGGAGCTGCTGCACGCCTCTCGTTTTACAAGGGTAATCAGGGCCTACTTCGAAGCTTGGGCTCACGTTGACTTTCACTTTAGGTATAGCGCAGAGCAGGGTGAGCTTCCAACAAGGAACTGGAAACCCAAGGTTTCTTTGGAGAAAACTCATTTTCTTCTCCGAACCATGCCGGCAATGAAGAAAACCCCGGCAACAACAGTGCTTTTCAGGTAGCTTCGAGCCCGCATGAACGGAGCTTTCATAATGGGAAAAGAAGCCTTATGCCATCAGTCTCCAATTTCTAGGTTGACACGCAGCATACACGCAGGACCAGAGCTTACTGTCTCTACGCAGTGTTCTGGTACCGAAACGGTTGCTTAAGCAAAGTCCCTAGGAGTCTTGGAAAGCTTACTACCGTGAAACTAAAGCAGAACAGCGATGAAGGCCTCATGGAGCTGCTGCACGCCTCCCGTTTTGCCAGCATAATCAGGGCCTTACTTCGAGGCTAGTGCTCACATTGACTTTCACGTTTGGTATAGAGTAGAGCAGGGTGAGCTTCCAACTAGGAACTGGAAGCACAAGGTTTCTTTCGAGAAAACTCATTTTCTTCTATGTGCCATGCCGGCTGTAAGTAAAAGCACGGTAACAACAGTGCTTTTCAGGTAGCTTCGAGGCCGCATGAATGGAGCTTTCAAAACGGGAAAACAAGCGTTGTGCCATCAGTCTCTAATTTCTAGGTTGACACGCAGCATACACGCAGGAGCAGAGCTTCCTGGTTCTACGCAGTGTTCTGGTACTGAAACGGGTGCTGAAGCAAGGCCCCTAGGAGTGTTGAAAAGCTTACTACCTTGAAACTAAAGCAGAACAACGATGAACGCCTCATGGAGCTGCTGCACGCCTCTCGTTTTGCAAGGATAATCAGGGCCTTACTTCGAAGCTTGGGCTCACGTTGACTTTCACTTTAGGTATAGCGCAGAGCAGGGTGAGCTTCCAACAAGGAACTGGAAACCCAAGGTTTCTTAGGAGAAAACTCATTTTCTTCTCAGAACCATGCCGGGAGTGAAGAAAACCCCGGCAACAACAATGCTTTTCAGGTAGCTTCGAGGCCGCATGAACGCAGCTTTCATAATGGGAAAAGAGGCTTTATGCCATCAGTCTCCAATTTCTAGGTTAACACGCAGCATACACGCAGGACCAGAGCTTACTGTCTCTACGCAGTGTTCTGGTACCGAAACGGTTGCTTAAGCAAAGTCCCTAGGAGTCTTGGAAAGCTTACTACCGTGAAACTAAAGCAGAACAGCGATGAAGGCCTCATGGAGCTGCTGCACGCCTCCCGTTTTGCCAGCATAATCAGGGCCTTACTTCGAGGCTAGTGCTCACATTGACTTTCACGTTTGGTATAGAGCAGAACAGGGTGAGCTTCCAACTAGGAACTGGAAGCACAAGGTTTCTTTCGAGAAAACTCATTTTCTTCTATTAACCATGTCGTCTGTAAGTAAAAGCACGGTAACAACAGTGCTTTTCAGGTAGCTTCGGGGCCGCATCAAGAGAGCTTTCATAATGGGAAAACTAGCCTTGTGCCATCAGTCTGTAATTTCTAGGTTGACACGCAGCATACACGCAGGAGCAGAGCTCCTGGTTCTACGCAGTGTTCTGGTACTGAAACGGGTGCTGAAGCAAGGCCCCTAGGAGTGTTGAAAAGCTTACTACCTTGAAACTAAAGCAGAACAACGATGAAGGCCTCATGGAGCTGCTGCACGCCTCTCGTTTTACAAGGGTAATCAGGGCCTACTTCGAAGCTTGGGCTCACGTTGACTTTCACTTTAGGTATAGCGCAGAGCAGGGTGAGCTTCCAACAAGGAACTGGAAACCCAAGGTTTCTTAGGAGAAAACTCATTTTCTTCTCAGAACCATGCCGGCAGTGAAGAAACCCCGGCAACAACAATGCTTTTCAGGTAGCTTCGAGGCCGCATGAACGGAGCTTTCATAATGGGAAAAGAAGCCTTATGCCATCAGTCTCCAATTTCTAGGTTGACACGCAGCATACACGCAGGACCAGAGCTTACTGTCTCTACGCAGTGTTCTGGTACCGAAACGGTTGCTTAAGCAAAGTCCCTAGGAGTCTTGGAAAGCTTACTACCGTGAAACTAAAGCAGAACAGCGATGAAGGCCTCATGGAGCTGCTGCACGCCTCCCGTTTTGCCAGGATAATCAGGGCCTTACTTCGAGGCTAGTGCTCACATTGACTTTCACGTTTGGTATAGAGTAGAGCATGGTGAGCTTCCAACTAGGAACTGGAAGCACAAGGTTTCTTTCGAGAAAAGTCATTTTCTTCTATGTGCCATGCCGGCTGTAAGTAAAAGCACGGTAACAACAGTGCTTTTCAGGTAGCTTCGAGGCCGCATGAATGGAGCTTTCAAAACGGGAAAACAAGCGTTGTGCCATCAGTCTCTAATTTCTAGGTTGACACGCAGCATACACGCAGGAGCAGAGCTTCCTGGTTCTACGCAGTGTTCTTGTACTGAAACGGGTGCTGAAGCAAGGCCCCTAGGAGTGTTGAAAAGCTTACTACCTTGAAACTAAAGCAGAACAACGATGAACGCCTCAAGAGCTGCTGCACGCCTCTCGTTTTGCAAGGATAATCAGGGCCTTACTTCGAAGCTTGGGCTCACGTTGACTTTCACTTTAGGTATAGCGCAGAGCAGGGTGAGCTTCCAACAAGGAACTGGAAACCGAAGGTTTCTTAGGAGAAAACTCATTTTCTTCTCAGAACCATGCCGGCAGTGAGGAAAACCCCGGCAACAACAATGCTTTTCAGGTAGCTTCGAGCCCGCATGAACGGAGCTTTCATAATGGGAATAGAAGTTTTATGCCATCAGTCTCCAATTTCTAGGTTGACATGCAGCATACACGCAGGACCAGAGCTTACTGTCTCTACGCAGTGTTCTGGTACCGAAACGGTTGCTAAAGCAAAGTCCCTAGGAGTCTTGGAAAGCTTACTACCGTGAAACTAAAGCAGAACAGCGATGAAGGCCTCATGGAGCTGCTGCACGCCTCCCGTTTTGCCAGGATAATCAGGGCCTTACTTCGAGGCTAGTGCTCCCATTGACTTTCACGTTTGGTATAGAGCGGAGCAGGTTGAGCTTCCAACTACGAACTGGAAGCACAAGGTTTCTTTCGAGAAAACTCATTTTCTTCTATTAACCATGTCGTCTGTAAGTAAAAGCACGGTAAGAACAGTGCTTTTCAGGTAGCTTCGGGCCGCATCAACAGAGCTTTCATAATGGGAAAACTAGCCTTGTGCCATCAGTCTGTAATTTCTAGGTTGACACGCAGCATACACGCAGGAGCAGAGCTCCTGGTTCTACGCAGTGTTCTGGTACTGAAACGGGTGCTGAAGCAAGGCCCCTAGGAGTGTTGAAAAGCTTACTACCTTGAAACTAAAGCAGAACAACGATGAACGCCTCATGGAGCTGCTGCACGCCTCTCGTTTTGCAAGGATAATCAGGGCCTACTTCGAAGCTTGGGCTCACGTTGACTTTCACTTTAGGTATAGCGCAGAGCAGGGTGAGCTTCCAACAAGGAACTGGAAACACAAGGTTTCTTAGGAGAAAACTCATTTTCTTCTCAGAACCATGCCGGGAGTGAAGAAAACCCCGGCAACAACAATGTTTTTCAGGTAGCTTCGAGGCCGCATGAACGGAGCTTTCATAATGGGAAAAGAGGCTTTATGCCATCAGTCTCCAATTTCTAGGTTGACACGCAGCATACACGCAGGACCAGAGCTTACTGTCTCTACGCAGTGTTCTGGTACCGAAACGGTTGCTTAAGCAAAGTCCCTAGGAGTCTTGGAAAGCTTACTACCGTGAAACTAAAGCAGAACAGCGATGAAGGCCTCATGGAGCTGCTGCACGCCTCCCGTTTTGCCAGCATAATCAGGGCCTTACTTCGAGGCTAGTGCTCACATTGACTTTCGCGTTTGGTATAGAGCAGAGCAGGGTGAGCTTCCAACTAGGAACTGGAAGCACAAGGTTTCTTTCGAGAAAAGTCATTTTCTTCTATGTGCCATGCCGGCTGTAAGTAAAAGCACGTTAACAACAGTGCTTTTCAGGTAGCTTCGGGGCCGCATCAACGGAGCTTTCATAATGGGAAAACTAGCCTTGTGCCATCAGTCTCTAATTTCTAGGTTGACACCCAGCATACACGCAGGAGCAGAGCTTCCTGGTTCTACGCAGTGTTCTGGTACTGAAACGGGTGCTGAAGCAAGGCTCCTAGGAGTGTTGAAAAGCTTACTACCTAGAAACTAAAGCAGAACAACGATGAAGGCCTCATGGAGCTGCTGCACGCCTCTCGTTTTACAAGGGTAATCAGGGCCTACTTCGAAGCTTGGGCTCACGTTGACTTTCACTTTAGGTATAGCGCAGAGCAGGGTGAGCTTCCAACAAGGAACTGGAAACCCAAGGTTTCTTAGGAGAAAACTCATTTTCTTCTCCGAACCATGCCGGCAATGAAGAAAACCCCGGCAACAACAGTGCTTTTCAGGTAGCTTCGAGGCCGCATGAACGGAGCTTTCATAATGGGAAAAGAAGCCTTATGCCATCAGTCTCCAATTTCTAGGTTGACACGCAGCATACACGCAGGACCAGAGCTTACTGTCTCTACGCAGTGTTCTGGTACCGAAACGGTTGCTTAAGCAAAGTCCCTAGGAGTCTTGGAAAGCTTACTACCGTGAAACTAAAGCAGAACAGCGATGAAGGCCTCATGGAGCTGCTGCACGCCTCCCGTTTTGCCAGCATAATCAGGGCCTTACTTCGAGGCTAGTGCTCACATTGACTTTCACGTTTGGTATAGAGTAGAGCAGGGTGAGCTTCCAACTAGGAACTGGAAGCACAAGGTTTCTTTCGAGAAAAGTCATTTTCTTCTATGTGCCATGCCGGCTGTAAGTAAAAGCACGGTAACAACAGTGCTTTTCAGGTAGCTTCGAGGCCGCATGAATGGAGCTTTCAAAACGGGAAAACAAGCGTTGTGCCATCAGTCTCTAATTTCTAGGTTGACACGCAGCATACACGCAGGAGCAGAGCTTCCTGGTTCTACGCAGTCTTCTGGTACTGAAACGGGTGCTGAAGCAAGGCCCCTAGGAGTGTTGAAAAGCTTACTACCTTGAAACTAAAGCAGAACAACGATGAACGCCTCATGGAGCTGCTGCACGCCTCTCGTTTTGCAAGGATAATCAGGGCCTTACTTCGAAGCTTGGGCTCACGTTGACTTTCACTTTAGGTATAGCGCAGAGCAGGGTGAGCTTCCAACAAGGAACTGGAAACCCAAGGTTTCTTAGGAGAAAACTCATTTTCTTCTCAGAACCATGCCGGGAGTGAAGAAAACCCCGGCAACAACAATGCTTTTCAGGTAGCTTCGAGGCCGCATGAACGCAGCTTTCATAATGGGAAAAGAGGCTTTATGCCATCAGTCTCCAATTTCTAGGTTGACACGCAGCATACACGCAGGACCAGAGCTTACTGTCTCTACGCAGTGTTCTGGTACCGAAACGGTTGCTTAAGCAAAGTCCCTAGGAGTCTTGGAAAGCTTACTACCGTGAAACTAAAGCAGAACAGCGATGAAGGCCTCATGGAGCTGCTGCACGCCTCCCGTTTTGCCAGCATAATCAGGGCCTTACTTCGAGGCTAGTGCTCACATTGACTTTCACGTTTGGTATAGAGCAGAACAGGGTGAGCTTCCAACTAGGAACTGGAAGCACAAGGTTTCTTTCGAGAAAACTCATTTTCTTCTATTAACCATGTCGTCTGTAAGTAAAAGCACGGTAACAACAGTGCTTTTCAGGTAGCTTCGGGGCCGCATCAAGAGAGCTTTCATAATGGGAAAACTAGCCTTGTGCCATCAGTCTGTAATTTCTAGGTTGACACGCAGCATACACGCAGGAGCAGAGCTCCTGGTTCTACGCAGTGTTCTGGTACTGAAACGGGGGCTGAAGCAAGGCCCCTAGGAGTGTTGAAAAGCTTACTACCTTGAAACTAAAGCAGAACAACGATGAAGGCCTGAGGGAGCTGCTGCACGCCTCTCGTTTTACAAGGGTAATCAGGGCCTACTTCGAAGCTTGGGCTCACGTTGACTTTCACTTTAGGTATAGCGCAGAGCAGGGTGAGCTTCCAACAAGGAACTGGAAACCCAAGGTTTCTTAGGAGAAAACTCATTTTCTTCTCAGAACCATGCCGGCAGTGAAGAAACCCCGGCAACAACAATGCTTTTCAGGTAGCTTCGAGGCCGCATGAACGGAGCTTTCATAATGGGAAAAGAAGCCTTATGCCATCAGTCTCCAATTTCTAGGTTGACACGCAGCATACACGCAGGACCAGAGCTTACTGTCTCTACGCAGTGTTCTGGTACCGAAACGGTTGCTTAAGCAAAGTCCCTAGGAGTCTTGGAAAGCTTACTACCGTGAAACTAAAGCAGAACAGCGATGAAGGCCTCATGGAGCTGCTGCACGCCTCCCGTTTTGCCAGCATAATCAGGGCCTTACTTCGAGGCTAGTGCTCACATTGACTTTCACGTTTGGTATAGAGTAGAGCACGGTGAGCTTCCAACTAGGAACTGGAAGCACAAGGTTTCTTTCGAGAAAAGTCATTTTCTTCTATGTGCCATGCCGGCTGTAAGTAAAAGCACGGTAACAACAGTGCTTTTCAGGTAGCTTCGAGGCCGCATGAATGGAGCTTTCAAAACGGGAAAACAAGCGTTGTGCCATCAGTCTCTAATTTCTAGGTTGACACGCAGCATACACGCAGGAGCAGAGCTTCCTGGTTCTACGCAGTGTTCTGGTACTGAAACGGGTGCTGAAGCAAGGCCCCTAGGAGTGTTGAAAAGCTTACTACCTTGAAACTAAAGCAGAACAACGATGAACGCCTCAAGAGCTGCTGCACGCCTCTCGTTTTGCAAGGATAATCAGGGCCTTACTTCGAAGCTTGGGCTCACGTTGACTTTCACTTTAGGTATAGCGCAGAGCAGGGTGAGCTTCCAACAAGGAACTGGAAACCGAAGGTTTCTTAGGAGAAAACTCATTTTCTTCTCAGAACCATGCCGGCAGTGAGGAAAACCCCGGCAACAACAATGCTTTTCAGGTAGCTTCGAGCCCGCATGAACGGAGCTTTCATAATGGGAATAGAAGTTTTATGCCATCAGTCTCCAATTTCTAGGTTGACATGCAGCATACACGCAGGACCAGAGCTTACTGTCTCTACGCAGTGTTCTGGTACCGAAACGGTTGCTAAAGCAAAGTCCCTAGGAGTCTTGGAAAGCTTACTACCGTGAAACTAAAGCAGAACAGCGATGAAGGCCTCATGGAGCTGCTGCACGCCTCCCGTTTTGCCAGCATAATCAGGGCCTTACTTCGAGGCTAGTGCTCCCATTGACTTTCACGTTTGGTATAGAGCGGAGCAGGTTGAGCTTCCAACTACGAACTGGAAGCACAAGGTTTCTTTCGAGAAAACTCATTTTCTTCTATGAACCATGCCGTCTGTAAGTAAAAGCACGGTAAGAACAGTGCTTTTCAGGTAGCTTCGGGCCGCATCAACAGAGCTTTCATAATGGGAAAACTAGCCTTGTGCCATCAGTCTGTAATTTCTAGGTTGACACGCAGCATACACGCAGGAGCAGAGCTCCTGGTTCTACGCAGTGTTCTGGTACTGAAACGGGTGCTGAAGCAAGGCCCCTAGGAGTGTTGAAAAGCTTACTACCTTGAAACTAAAGCAGAACAACGATGAACGCCTCATGGAGCTGCTGCACGCCTCTCGTTTTGCAAGGATAATCAGGGCCTACTTCGAAGCTTGGGCTCACGTTGACTTTCACTTTAGGTATAGCGCAGAGCAGGGTGAGCTTCCAACAAGGAACTGGAAACACAAGGTTTCTTAGGAGAAAACTCATTTTCTTCTCAGAACCATGCCGGGAGTGAAGAAAACCCCGGCAACAACAATGCTTTTCAGGTAGCTTCGAGGCCGCATGAACGGAGCTTTCATAATGGGAAAAGAGGCTTTATGCCATCAGTCTCCAATTTCTAGGTTGACACGCAGCATACACGCAGGACCAGAGCTTACTGTCTCTACGCAGTGTTCTGGTACCGAAACGGTTGCTTAAGCAAAGTCCCTAGGAGTCTTGGAAAGCTTACTACCGTGAAACTAAAGCAGAACAGCGATGAAGGCCTCATGGAGCTGCTGCACGCCTCCCGTTTTGCCAGCATAATCAGGGCCTTACTTCGAGGCTAGTGCTCACATTGACTTTCACGTTTGGTATAGAGCAGAGCAGGGTGAGCTTCCAACTAGGAACTGGAAGCACAAGGTTTCTTTCGAGAAAAGTCATTTTCTTCTATGTGCCATGCCGGCTGTAAGTAAAAGCACGTTAACAACAGTGCTTTTCAGGTAGCTTCGGGGCCGCATCAACGGAGCTTTCATAATGGGAAAACTAGCCTTGTGCCATCAGTCTCTAATTTCTAGGTTGACACGCAGCATACACGCAGGAGCAGAGCTTCCTGGTTCTACGCAGTGTTCTGGTACTGAAACGGGTGCTGAAGCAAGGCTCCTAGGAGTGTTGAAAAGCTTACTACCTTGAAACTAAAGCAGAACAACGATGAAGGCCTCATGGAGCTGCTGCACGCCTCTCGTTTTACAAGGGTAATCAGGGCCTACTTCGAAGCTTGGGCTCACGTTGACTTTCACTTTAGGTATAGCGCAGAGCAGGGTGAGCTTCCAACAAGGAACTGGAAACCCAAGGTTTCTTAGGAGAAAACTCATTTTCTTCTCCGAACCATGCCGGCAATGAAGAAAACCCCGGCAACAACAGTGCTTTTCAGGTAGCTTCGAGCCCGCATGAACGGAGCTTTCATAATGGGAAAAGAAGCCTTATGCCATCAGTCTCCAATTTCTAGGTTGACACGCAGCATACACGCAGGACCAGAGCTTACTGTCTCTACGCAGTGTTCTGGTACCGAAACGGTTGCTTAAGCAAAGTCCCTAGGAGTCTTGGAAAGCTTACTACCGTGAAACTAAAGCAGAACAGCGATGAAGGCCTCATGGAGCTGCTGCACGCCTCCCGTTTTGCCAGCATAATCAGGGCCTTACTTCGAGGCTAGTGCTCACATTGACTTTCACGTTTGGTATAGAGCAGAACAGGGTGAGCTTCCAACTAGGAACTGGAAGCACAAGGTTTCTTTCGAGAAAACTCATTTTCTTCTATTAACCATGTCGTCTGTAAGTAAAAGCACGGTAACAACAGTGCTTTTCAGGTAGCTTCGGGGCCGCATCAAGAGAGCTTTCATAATGGGAAAACTAGCCTTGTGCCATCAGTCTGTAATTTCTAGGTTGACACGCAGCATACACGCAGGAGCAGAGCTCCTGGTTCTACGCAGTGTTCTGGTACTGAAACGGGGGCTGAAGCAAGGCCCCTAGGAGTGTTGAAAAGCTTACTACCTTGAAACTAAAGCAGAACAACGATGAAGGCCTCATGGAGCTGCTGCACGCCTCTCGTTTTACAAGGGTAATCAGGGCCTACTTCGAAGCTTGGGCTCACGTTGACTTTCACTTTAGGTATAGCGCAGAGCAGGGTGAGCTTCCAACAAGGAACTGGAAACCCAAGGTTTCTTAGGAGAAAACTCATTTTCTTCTCAGAACCATGCCGGCAGTGAAGAAACCCCGGCAACAACAATGCTTTTCAGGTAGCTTCGAGCCCGCATGAACGGAGCTTTCATAATGGGAAAAGAAGCCTTATGCCATCAGTCTCCAATTTCTAGGTTGACACGCAGCATACACGCAGGACCAGAGCTTACTGTCTCTACGCAGTGTTCTGGTACCGAAACGGTTGCTTAAGCAAAGTCCCTAGGAGTCTTGGAAAGCTTACTACCGTGAAACTAAAGCAGAACAGCGATGAAGGCCTCATGGAGCTGCTGCACGCCTCCCGTTTTGCCAGCATAATCAGGGCCTTACTTCGAGGCTAGTGCTCACATTGACTTTCGCGTTTGGTATAGAGCAGAGCAGGGTGAGCTTCCAACTAGGAACTGGAAGCACAAGGTTTCTTTCGAGAAAAGTCATTTTCTTCTATGTGCCATGCCGGCTGTAAGTAAAAGCACGTTAACAACAGTGCTTTTCAGGTAGCTTCGGGGCCGCATCAACGGAGCTTTCATAATGGGAAAACTAGCCTTGTGCCATCAGTCTCTAATTTCTAGGTTGACACGCAGCATACACGCAGGAGCAGAGCTTCCTGGTTCTACGCAGTGTTCTGGTACTGAAACGGGTGCTGAAGCAAGGCTCCTAGGAGTGTTGAAAAGCTTACTACCTAGAAACTAAAGCAGAACAACGATGAAGGCCTCATGGAGCTGCTGCACGCCTCTCGTTTTACAAGGGTAATCAGGGCCTACTTCGAAGCTTGGGCTCACGTTGACTTTCACTTTAGGTATAGCGCAGAGCAGGGTGAGCTTCCAACAAGGAACTGGAAACCCAAGGTTTCTTAGGAGAAAACTCATTTTCTTCTCCGAACCATGCCGGCAATGAAGAAAACCCCGGCAACAACAGTGCTTTTCAGGTAGCTTCGAGGCCGCATGAACGGAGCTTTCATAATGGGAAAAGAAGCCTTATGCCATCAGTCTCCAATTTCTAGGTTGACACGCAGCATACACGCAGGACCAGAGCTTACTGTCTCTACGCAGTGTTCTGGTACCGAAACGGTTGCTTAAGCAAAGTCCCTAGGAGTCTTGGAAAGCTTACTACCGTGAAACTAAAGCAGAACAGCGATGAAGGCCTCATGGAGCTGCTGCACGCCTCCCGTTTTGCCAGCATAATCAGGGCCTTACTTCGAGGCTAGTGCTCACATTGACTTTCACGTTTGGTATAGAGTAGAGCAGGGTGAGCTTCCAACTAGGAACTGGAAGCACAAGGTTTCTTTCGAGAAAAGTCATTTTCTTCTATGTGCCATGCCGGCTGTAAGTAAAAGCACGGTAACAACAGTGCTTTTCAGGTAGCTTCGAGGCCGCATGAATGGAGCTTTCAAAACGGGAAAACAAGCGTTGTGCCATCAGTCTCTAATTTCTAGGTTGACACGCAGCATACACGCAGGAGCAGAGCTTCCTGGTTCTACGCAGTCTTCTGGTACTGAAACGGGTGCTGAAGCAAGGCCCCTAGGAGTGTTGAAAAGCTTACTACCTTGAAACTAAAGCAGAACAACGATGAACGCCTCATGGAGCTGCTGCACGCCTCTCGTTTTGCAAGGATAATCAGGGCCTACTTCGAAGCTTGGGCTCACGTTGACTTTCACTTTAGGTATAGCGCAGAGCAGGGTGAGCTTCCAACAAGGAACTGGAAACACAAGGTTTCTTAGGAGAAAACTCATTTTCTTCTCAGAACCATGCCGGGAGTGAAGAAAACCCCGGCAACAACAATGCTTTTCAGGTAGCTTCGAGGCCGCATGAACGGAGCTTTCATAATGGGAAAAGAGGCTTTATGCCATCAGTCTCCAATTTCTAGGTTGACACGCAGCATACACGCAGGACCAGAGCTTACTGTCTCTACGCAGTGTTCTGGTACCGAAACGGTTGCTTAAGCAAAGTCCCTAGGAGTCTTGGAAAGCTTACTACCGTGAAACTAAAGCAGAACAGCGATGAAGGCCTCATGGAGCTGCTGCACGCCTCCCGTTTTGCCAGCATAATCAGGGCCTTACTTCGAGGCTAGTGCTCACATTGACTTTCACGTTTGGTATAGAGCAGAGCAGGGTGAGCTTCCAACTAGGAACTGGAAGCACAAGGTTTCTTTCGAGAAAAGTCATTTTCTTCTATGTGCCATGCCGGCTGTAAGTAAAAGCACGTTAACAACAGTGCTTTTCAGGTAGCTTCGGGGCCGCATCAACGGAGCTTTCATAATGGGAAAACTAGCCTTGTGCCATCAGTCTCTAATTTCTAGGTTGACACGCAGCATACACGCAGGAGCAGAGCTTCCTGGTTCTACGCAGTGTTCTGGTACTGAAACGGGTGCTGAAGCAAGGCTCCTAGGAGTGTTGAAAAGCTTACTACCTTGAAACTAAAGCAGAACAACGATGAAGGCCTCATGGAGCTGCTGCACGCCTCTCGTTTTACAAGGGTAATCAGGGCCTACTTCGAAGCTTGGGCTCACGTTGACTTTCACTTTAGGTATAGCGCAGAGCAGGGTGAGCTTCCAACAAGGAACTGGAAACCCAAGGTTTCTTAGGAGAAAACTCATTTTCTTCTCCGAACCATGCCGGCAATGAAGAAAACCCCGGCAACAACAGTGCTTTTCAGGTAGCTTCGAGCCCGCATGAACGGAGCTTTCATAATGGGAAAAGAAGCCTTATGCCATCAGTCTCCAATTTCTAGGTTGACACGCAGCATACACGCAGGACCAGAGCTTACTGTCTCTACGCAGTGTTCTGGTACCGAAACGGTTGCTTAAGCAAAGTCCCTAGGAGTCTTGGAAAGCTTACTACCGTGAAACTAAAGCAGAACAGCGATGAAGGCCTCATGGAGCTGCTGCACGCCTCCCGTTTTGCCAGCATAATCAGGGCCTTACTTCGAGGCTAGTGCTCACATTGACTTTCACGTTTGGTATAGAGTAGAGCACGGTGAGCTTCCAACTAGGAACTGGAAGCACAAGGTTTCTTTCGAGAAAAGTCATTTTCTTCTATGTGCCATGCCGGCTGTAAGTAAAAGCACGGTAACAACAGTGCTTTTCAGGTAGCTTCGAGGCCGCATGAATGGAGCTTTCAAAACGGGAAAACAAGCGTTGTGCCATCAGTCTCTAATTTCTAGGTTGACACGCAGCATACACGCAGGAGCAGAGCTTCCTGGTTCTACGCAGTGTTCTGGTACTGAAACGGGTGCTGAAGCAAGGCCCCTAGGAGTGTTGAAAAGCTTACTACCTTGAAACTAAAGCAGAACAACGATGAACGCCTCAAGAGCTGCTGCACGCCTCTCGTTTTGCAAGGATAATCAGGGCCTTACTTCGAAGCTTGGGCTCACGTTGACTTTCACTTTAGGTATAGCGCAGAGCAGGGTGAGCTTCCAACAAGGAACTGGAAACCGAAGGTTTCTTAGGAGAAAACTCATTTTCTTCTCAGAACCATGCCGGCAGTGAGGAAAACCCCGGCAACAACAATGCTTTTCAGGTAGCTTCGAGCCCGCATGAACAGAGCTTTCATAATGGGAATAGAAGTTTTATGCCATCAGTCTCCAATTTCTAGGTTGACATGCAGCATACACGCAGGACCAGAGCTTACTGTCTCTACGCAGTGTTCTGGTACCGAAACGGTTGCTTAAGCAAAGTCCCTAGGAGTCTTGGAAAGCTTACTACCGTGAAACTAAAGCAGAACAGCGATGAAGGCCTCATGGAGCTGCTGCACGCCTCCCGTTTTGCCAGCATAATCAGGGCCTTACTTCGAGGCTAGTGCTCCCATTGACTTTCACGTTTGGTATAGAGCGGAGCAGGTTGAGCTTCCAACTACGAACTGGAAGCACAAGGTTTCTTTCGAGAAAACTCATTTTCTTCTATGAACCATGCCGTCTGTAAGTAAAAGCACGGTAAGAACAGTGCTTTTCAGGTAGCTTCGGGCCGCATCAACAGAGCTTTCATAATGGGAAAACTAGCCTTGTGCCATCAGTCTGTAATTTCTAGGTTGACACGCAGCATACACGCAGGAGCAGAGCTCCTGGTTCTACGCAGTGTTCTGGTACTGAAACGGGTGCTGAAGCAAGGCCCCTAGGAGTGTTGAAAAGCTTACTACCTTGAAACTAAAGCAGAACAACGATGAACGCCTCATGGAGCTGCTGCACGCCTCTCGTTTTGCAAGGATAATCAGGGCCTACTTCGAAGCTTGGGCTCACGTTGACTTTCACTTTAGGTATAGCGCAGAGCAGGGTGAGCTTCCAACAAGGAACTGGAAACACAAGGTTTCTTAGGAGAAAACTCATTTTCTTCTCAGAACCATGCCGGGAGTGAAGAAAACCCCGGCAACAACAATGCTTTTCAGGTAGCTTCGAGGCCGCATGAACGGAGCTTTCATAATGGGAAAAGAGGCTTTATGCCATCAGTCTCCAATTTCTAGGTTGACACGCAGCATACACGCAGGACCAGAGCTTACTGTCTCTACGCAGTGTTCTGGTACCGAAACGGTTGCTTAAGCAAAGTCCCTAGGAGTCTTGGAAAGCTTACTACCGTGAAACTAAAGCAGAACAGCGATGAAGGCCTCATGGAGCTGCTGCACGCCTCCCGTTTTGCCAGCATAATCAGGGCCTTACTTCGAGGCTAGTGCTCACATTGACTTTCACGTTTGGTATAGAGCAGAGCAGGGTGAGCTTCCAACTAGGAACTGGAAGCACAAGGTTTCTTTCGAGAAAAGTCATTTTCTTCTATGTGCCATGCCGGCTGTAAGTAAAAGCACGTTAACAACAGTGCTTTTCAGGTAGCTTCGGGGCCGCATCAACGGAGCTTTCATAATGGGAAAACTAGCCTTGTGCCATCAGTCTCTAATTTCTAGGTTGACACGCAGCATACACGCAGGAGCAGAGCTTCCTGGTTCTACGCAGTGTTCTGGTACTGAAACGGGTGCTGAAGCAAGGCTCCTAGGAGTGTTGAAAAGCTTACTACCTTGAAACTAAAGCAGAACAACGATGAAGGCCTCATGGAGCTGCTGCACGCCTCTCGTTTTACAAGGGTAATCAGGGCCTACTTCGAAGCTTGGGCTCACGTTGACTTTCACTTTAGGTATAGCGCAGAGCAGGGTGAGCTTCCAACAAGGAACTGGAAACCCAAGGTTTCTTAGGAGAAAACTCATTTTCTTCTCCGAACCATGCCGGCAATGAAGAAAACCCCGGCAACAACAGTGCTTTTCAGGTAGCTTCGAGCCCGCATGAACGGAGCTTTCATAATGGGAAAAGAAGCCTTATGCCATCAGTCTCCAATTTCTAGGTTGACACGCAGCATACACGCAGGACCAGAGCTTACTGTCTCTACGCAGTGTTCTGGTACCGAAACGGTTGCTTAAGCAAAGTCCCTAGGAGTCTTGGAAAGCTTACTACCGTGAAACTAAAGCAGAACAGCGATGAAGGCCTCATGGAGCTGCTGCACGCCTCCCGTTTTGCCAGCATAATCAGGGCCTTACTTCGAGGCTAGTGCTCACATTGACTTTCACGTTTGGTATAGAGTAGAGCAGGGTGAGCTTCCAACTAGGAACTGGAAGCACAAGGTTTCTTTCGAGAAAACTCATTTTCTTCTATGTGCCATGCCGGCTGTAAGTAAAAGCACGGTAACAACAGTGCTTTTCAGGTAGCTTCGAGGCCGCATGAATGGAGCTTTCAAAACGGGAAAACAAGCGTTGTGCCATCAGTCTCTAATTTCTAGGTTGACACGCAGCATACACGCAGGAGCAGAGCTTCCTGGTTCTACGCAGTGTTCTGGTACTGAAACGGGTGCTGAAGCAAGGCCCCTAGGAGTGTTGAAAAGCTTACTACCTTGAAACTAAAGCAGAACAACGATGAACGCCTCAAGAGCTGCTGCACGCCTCTCGTTTTGCAAGGATAATCAGGGCCTTACTTCGAAGCTTGGGCTCACGTTGACTTTCACTTTAGGTATAGCGCAGAGCAGGGTGAGCTTCCAACAAGGAACTGGAAACCGAAGGTTTCTTAGGAGAAAACTCATTTTCTTCTCAGAACCATGCCGGCAGTGAGAAAAACCCCGGCAACAACAATGCTTTTCAGGTAGCTTCGAGCCCGCATGAACGGAGCTTTCATAATGGGAATAGAAGTTTTATGCCATCAGTCTCCAATTTCTAGGTTGACATGCAGCATACACGCAGGACCAGAGCTTACTGTCTCTACGCAGTGTTCTGGTACCGAAACGGTTGCTAAAGCAAAGTCCCTAGGAGTCTTGGAAAGCTTACTACCGTGAAACTAAAGCAGAACAGCGATGAAGGCCTCATGGAGCTGCTGCACGCCTCCCGTTTTGCCAGCATAATCAGGGCCTTACTTCGAGGCTAGTGCTCCCATTGACTTTCACGTTTGGTATAGAGCGGAGCAGGTTGAGCTTCCATCTACGAACTGGAAGCACAAGGTTTCTTTCGAGAAAACTCATTTTCTTCTATGAACCATGCCGTCTGTAAGTAAAAGCACGGTAAGAACAGTGCTTTTCAGGTAGCTTCGGGCCGCATCAACAGAGCTTTCATAATGGGAAAACTAGCCTTGTGCCATCAGTCTGTAATTTCTAGGTTGACACGCAGCATACACGCAGGAGCAGAGCTCCTGGTTCTACGCAGTGTTCTGGTACTGAAACGGGTGCTGAAGCAAGGCCCCTAGGAGTGTTGAAAAGCTTACTACCTTGAAACTAAAGCAGAACAACGATGAACGCCTCATGGAGCTGCTGCACGCCTCTCGTTTTGCAAGGATAATCAGGGCCTACTTCGAAGCTTGGGCTCACGTTGACTTTCACTTTAGGTATAGCGCAGAGCAGGGTGAGCTTCCAACAAGGAACTGGAAACACAAGGTTTCTTAGGAGAAAACTCATTTTCTTCTCAGAACCATGCCGGGAGTGAAGAAAAGCCCGGCAACAACAATGCTTTTCAGGTAGCTTCGAGGCCGCATGAACGGAGCTTTCATAATGGGAAAAGAGGCTTTATGCCATCAGTCTCCAATTTCTAGGTTGACACGCAGCATACACGCAGGACCAGAGCTTACTGTCTCTACGCAGTGTTCTGGTACCGAAACGGTTGCTTAAGCAAAGTCCCTAGGAGTCTTGGAAAGCTTACTACCGTGAAACTAAAGCAGAACAGCGATGAAGGCCTCATGGAGCTGCTGCACGCCTCCCGTTTTGCCAGCATAATCAGGGCCTTACTTCGAGGCTAGTGCTCACATTGACTTTCACGTTTGGTA
This sequence comes from Eubalaena glacialis, assembly GCF_028564815.1. Lineage (NCBI taxonomy): Eukaryota > Metazoa > Chordata > Mammalia > Artiodactyla > Balaenidae > Eubalaena > Eubalaena glacialis. Next base: position 81,923,161 of record NC_083726.1, on the reverse strand, counting down.
TAGAGCAGAGCAGGGTGAGCTTCCAACTAGGAACTGGAAGCACAAGGTTTCTTTCGAGAAAAGTCATTTTCTTCTATGTGCCATGCCGGCTGTAAGTAAAAGCACGTTAACAACAGTGCTTTTCAGGTAGCTTCGGGGCCGCATCAACGGAGCTTTCATAATGGGAAAACTAGCCTTGTGCCATCAGTCTCTAATTTCTAGGTTGACACGCAGCATACACGCAGGAGCAGAGCTTCCTGGTTCTACGCAGTGTTCTGGTACTGAAACGGGTGCTGAAGCAAGGCTCCTAGGAGTGTGGAATAGCTTACTACCTTGAAACTAAAGCAGAACAACGATGAAGGCCTCATGGAGCTGCTGCACGCCTCTCGTTTTACAAGGGTAATCAGGGCCTACTTCGAAGCTTGGGCTCACGTTGACTTTCACTTTAGGTATAGCGCAGAGCAGGGTGACCTTCCAACAAGTAACTGGAAACCCAAGGTTTCTTAGGAGAAAACTCATTTTCTTCTCCGAACCATGCCGGTAATGAAGAAAACCCCGGCAACAACAGTGCTTTTCAGGTAGCTTCGAGCCCGCATGAACGGAGCTTTCATAATGGGAAAAGAAGCCTTATGCCATCAGTCTCCAATTTCTAGGTTGACACGCAGCATACACGCAGGACCAGAGCTTACGGTCTCTACGCAGTGTTCTGGTACCGAAACGGTTGCTTAAGCAAAGTCCCTAGGAGTCTTGGAAAGCTTACTACCGTGAAACTAAAGCAGAACAGCGATGAAGGCCTCATGGAGCTGCTGCACGCCTCCCGTTTTGCCAGCATAATCAGGGCCTTACTTCGAGGCTAGTGCTCACATTGACTTTCACGTTTGGTATAGAGTAGAGCAGGGTGAGCTTCCAACTAGGAACTGGAAGCACAAGGTTTCTTTCGAGAAAAGTCATTTTCTTCTATGTGCCATGCCGGCTGTAAGTAAAAGCACGGTAACAACAGTGCTTTTCAGGTAGCTTCGAGGCTGCATGAAAGGAGCTTTCAAAACGGGAAAACAAGCGTTGTGCCATCAGTCTCTAATTTCTAGGTTGACACGCAGCATACACGCAGGAGCAGAGCTTCCTGGTTCTACGCAGTCTTCTGGTACTGAAACGGGTGCTGAAGCAAGGCCCCTAGGAGTGTTGAAAAGCTTACTACCTTGAAACTAAAGCAGAACAACGATGAACGCCTCATGGAGCTGCTGCACGCCTCTCGTTTTGCAAGGATAATCAGGGTCTACTTCGAAGCTTGGGCTCACGTTGACTTTCACTTTAGGTATAGCGCAGAGCAGGGTGAGCTTCCAACAAGGAACTGGAAACACAAGGTTTCTTAGGAGAAAACTCATTTTCTTCTCAGAACCATGCCGGGAGTGAAGAAAACCCCGGCAACAACAATGCTTTTCAGGTAGCTTCGAGGCCGCATGAACGGAGCTTTCATAATGGGAAAAGAAGCCTTATGCCATCAGTCTCCAATTTCTAGGTTGACACGCAGCATACACGCAGGACCAGAGCTTACTGTCTCTACGCAGTGTTCTGGTACCGAAACGGTTGCTTAAGCAAAGTCCCTAGGAGTCTTGGAAAGCTTACTACCGTGAAACTAAAGCAGAACAGCGATGAAGGCCTCATGGAGCTGCTGCACGCCTCCCGTTTTGCCAGGATAATCAGGGCCTTACTTCGAGGCTAGTGCTCACATTGACTTTTACGTTTGGTATAGAGCAGAGCAGGGTGAGCTTCCAACTAGGAACTGGAAGCACAAGGTTTCTTTCGAGAAAACTCATTTTCTTCTATGTGCCATGCCGGCTGTAAGTAAAAGCACGGTAACAACAGTGCTTTTCAGGTAGCTTCGGGGCCGCATTAACGGAGCTTTCATAATGGGAAAACCAGCCTTGTGCCATCAGTCTCTAATTTCTAGGTTGACACGCAGCATACACGCAGGAGCAGAGCTTCTTTGTTCTACGCAGTGTTCTGATACTGAAACGGGTGCTGAAGCAAGGCCCCTAGGAGTGTTGAAAAGCTTACTACCTTGAAACTAAAGCAGAACAACGATGAAGGCCTCATGGAGCTGCTGCACGCCTCTCGTTTTACAAGGGTAATCAGGGCCTACTTCGAAGCTTGGGCTCACGTTGACTTTCACTTTAGGTATAGCGCAGAGCAGGGTGAGCTTCCAACAAGGAACTGGAAACCCAAGGTTTCTTAGGAGAAAACTCATTTTCTTCTCAGAACCATGCCGGCAGTGAAGAAAACCCCGGCAACAACAATGCTTTTCAGGTAGCTTCGAGGCCGCATGAACGGAGCTTTCATAATGGGAAAAGAAGCCTTATGCCATCAGTCTCCAATTTCTAGGTTGACACGCAGCATACACGCAGGACCAGAGCTTACTGTCTCTACGCAGTGTTCTGGTACCGAAACGGTTGCTTAAGCAAAGTCCCTAGGAGTCTTGGAAAGCTTACTACCGTGAAACTAAAGCAGAACAGCGATGAAGGCCTCATGGAGCTGCTGCACGCCTCCCGTTTGGCCAGCATAATCAGGGCCTTACTTCGAGGCTAGTGCTCACATTGACTTTCACGTTTGGTATAGAGTAGAGCACGGTGAGCTTCCAACTAGGAACTGGAAGCACAAGGTTTCTTTCGAGAAAAGTCATTTTCTTCTATGTGCCATGCCGGCTGTAAGTAAAAGCACGGTAACAACAGTGCTTTTCAGGTAGCTTCGAGGCCGCATGAATGGAGCTTTCAAAACGGGAAAACAGGCGTTGTGCCATCAGTCTCTAATTTCTAGGTTGACACGCAGCATACACGCAGGAGCAGAGCTTCCTGGTTCTACGCAGTGTTCTGGTACTGAAACGGGTGCTGAAGCAAGGCCCCTAGGAGTGTTGAAAAGCTTACTACCTTGAAACTAAAGCAGAACAACGATGAACGCCTCAAGAGCTGCTGCACGCCTCTCGTTTTGCAAGGATAATCAGGGCCTTACTTCGAAGCTTGGGCTCACGTTGACTTTCACTTTAGGTATAGCGCAGAGCAGGGTGAGCTTCCAACAAGGAACTGGAAACCGAAGGTTTCTTAGGAGAAAACTCATTTTCTTCTCAGAACCATGCCGGCAGTGAGGAAAACCCCGGCAACAACAATGCTTTTCAGGTAGCTTCGAGCCCGCATGAACGGAGCTTTCATAATGGGAATAGAAGTTTTATGCCATCAGTCTCCAATTTCTAGGTTGACATGCAGCATACACGCAGGACCAGAGCTTACTGTCTCTACGCGGTGTTCTGGTACCGAAACGGTTGATTAAGCAAAGTCCCTAGGAGTCTTGGAAAGCTTACTACCGTGAAACTAAAGCAGAACAGCGATGAAGGCCTCATGGAGCTGCTGCACGCCTCCCGTTTTGCCAGCATAATCAGGGCCTTACGTCGAGGCTAGTGCTCACATTGACTTTCACGTTTGGTATAGAGCAGAGCAGGGTGAGCTTCCAACTAGGAACTGGAAGCACAAGGTTTCTTTCGAGAAAACTCATTTTCTTCTATGTGCCATGCCGGCTGTAAGTAAAAGCACGGTAACAACAGTGCTTTTCAGGTAGCTTCGAGGCCGCATGAATGGAGCTTTCAAAACGGGAAAACAAGCGTTGTGCCATCAGTCTCTAATTTCTAGGTTGACACGCAGCACACACGCAGGAGCAGAGCTTCCTGGTTCTACGCAGTGTTCTGGTACTGAAACGGGTGCTGAAGCAAGGCCCCTAGGAGTGTTGAAAAGCTTACTACCTTGAAAAAGCAGAACAACGATGAAGGCCTCATGGAGCTGCTGCACGCCTCTCGTTTTACAAGGGTAATCAGGGCCTACTTCGAAGCTTGCGCTCACGTTGACTTTCACTTTAGGTATAGCGCAGAGCAGGGTGAGCTTCCAACAAGGAACTGGAAACCCAAGGTTTCTTAGGAGAAAACTCATTTTCTTCTCAGAACCATGCCGGCAGTGAAGAAAACCCCGGCAACAACAATGCTTTTCAGGTAGCTTCGAGGCCGCATGAACGGAGCTTTCATAATGGGAAAAGAAGCCTTATGCCATCAGTCTCCAATTTCTAGGTTGACACGCAGCATACACGCAGGACCAGAGCTTACTGTCTCTACGCAGTGTTCTGGTACCAAAACGGTTGCTTAAGCAAAGTCCCTAGGAGTCTTGGAAAGCTTACTACCGTGAAACTAAAGCAGAACAGCGATGAAGGCCTCATGGAGCTGCTGCACGCCTCCCGTTTTGCCAGGATAATCAGGGCCTTACTTCGAGGCTAGTGCTCACATTGACTTTTACGTTTGGTATAGAGCAGAGCAGGGTGAGCTTCCAACTAGGAACTGGAAGCACAAGGTTTCTTTCGAGAAAACTCATTTTCTTCTATGTGCCATGCCGGCTGTAAGTAAAAGCACGGTAACAACAGTGCTTTTCAGGTAGCTTCGGGGCCGCATTAACGGAGCTTTCATAATGGGAAAACCAGCCTTGTGCCATCAGTCTCTAATTTCTAGGTTGACACGCAGCATACACGCAGGAGCAGAGCTTCTTTGTTCTACGCAGTGTTCTGATACTGAAACGGGTGCTGAAGCAAGGCCCCTAGGAGTGTTGAAAAGCTTACTACCTTGAAACTAAAGCAGAACAACGATGAAGGCCTCATGGAGCTGCTGCACGCCTCTCGTTTTACAAGGGTAATCAGGGCCTACTTCGAAGCTTGGGCTCACGTTGACTTTCACTTTAGGTATAGCGCAGAGCAGGGTGAGCTTCCAACAAGGAACTGGAAACCCAAGGTTTCTTAGGAGAAAACTCATTTTCTTCTCAGAACCATGCCGGCAGTGAGGAAAACCCCGGCAACAACAATGCTTTTCAGGTAGCTTCGAGCCCGCATGAACGGAGCTTTCATAATGGGAATAGAAGTTTTATGCCATCAGTCTCCAATTTCTAGGTTGACATGCAGCATACACGCAGGACCAGAGCTTACTGTCTCTACGCAGTGTTCTGGTACCGAAACGGTTGCTTAAGCAAAGTCCCTAGGAGTCTTGGAAAGCTTACTACCGTGAAACTAAAGCAGAACAGCGATGAAGGCCTCATGGAGCTGCTGCACGCCTCCCGTTTTGCCAGGATAATCAGGGCCTTACTTCGAGGCTAGTGCTCACATTGACTTTCACGTTTGGTATAGAGTAGAGCAGGGTGAGCTTCCAACTAGGAACTGGAAGCACAAGGTTTCTTTCGAGAAAACTCATTTTCTTCTATGTGCCATGCCGGCTGTAAGTAAAAGCACGGTAACAACAGTGCTTTTCAGGTAGCTTCGAGGCCGCATGAATGGAGCTTTCAAAACGGGAAAACAAGCGTTGTGCCATCAGTCTCTAATTTCTAGGTTGACACGCAGCATACACGCAGGAGCAGAGCTTCCTGGTTCTACGCAGTGTTCTGGTACTGAAACGGGTGCTGAAGCAAGGCCCCTAGGAGTGTTGAAAAGCTTACTACCTTGAAACTAAAGCAGAACAACGATGAACGCCTCAAGAGCTGCTGCACGCCTCTCGTTTTGCAAGGATAATCAGGGCCTTACTTCGAAGCTTGGGCTCACGTTGACTTTCACTTTAGGTATAGCGCAGAGCAGGGTGAGCTTCCAACAAGGAACTGGAAACCGAAGGTTTCTTAGGAGAAAACTCATTTTCTTCTCAGAACCATGCCGGCAGTGAGAAAAACCCCGGCAACAACAATGCTTTTCAGGTAGCTTCGAGCCCGCATGAACGGAGCTTTCATAATGGGAATAGAAGTTTTATGCCATCAGTCTCCAATTTCTAGGTTGACATGCAGCATACACGCAGGACCAGAGCTTACTGTCTCTACGCAGTGTTCTGGTACCGAAACGGTTGCTAAAGCAAAGTCCCTAGGAGTCTTGGAAAGCTTACTACCGTGAAACTAAAGCAGAACAGCGATGAAGGCCTCATGGAGCTGCTGCACGCCTCCCGTTTTGCCAGCATAATCAGGGCCTTACTTCGAGGCTAGTGCTCCCATTGACTTTCACGTTTGGTATAGAGCGGAGCAGGTTGAGCTTCCATCTACGAACTGGAAGCACAAGGTTTCTTTCGAGAAAACTCATTTTCTTCTATGAACCATGCCGTCTGTAAGTAAAAGCACGGTAAGAACAGTGCTTTTCAGGTAGCTTCGGGCCGCATCAACAGAGCTTTCATAATGGGAAAACTAGCCTTGTGCCATCAGTCTGTAATTTCTAGGTTGACACGCAGCATACACGCAGGAGCAGAGCTCCTGGTTCTACGCAGTGTTCTGGTACTGAAACGGGTGCTGAAGCAAGGCCCCTAGGAGTGTTGAAAAGCTTACTACCTTGAAACTAAAGCAGAACAACGATGAACGCCTCATGGAGCTGCTGCACGCCTCTCGTTTTGCAAGGATAATCAGGGCCTACTTCGAAGCTTGGGCTCACGTTGACTTTCACTTTAGGTATAGCGCAGAGCAGGGTGAGCTTCCAACAAGGAACTGGAAACACAAGGTTTCTTAGGAGAAAACTCATTTTCTTCTCAGAACCATGCCGGGAGTGAAGAAAAGCCCGGCAACAACAATGCTTTTCAGGTAGCTTCGAGGCCGCATGAACGGAGCTTTCATAATGGGAAAAGAGGCTTTATGCCATCAGTCTCCAATTTCTAGGTTGACACGCAGCATACACGCAGGACCAGAGCTTACTGTCTCTACGCAGTGTTCTGGTACCGAAACGGTTGCTTAAGCAAAGTCCCTAGGAGTCTTGGAAAGCTTACTACCGTGAAACTAAAGCAGAACAGCGATGAAGGCCTCATGGAGCTGCTGCACGCCTCCCGTTTTGCCAGCATAATCAGGGCCTTACTTCGAGGCTAGTGCTCACATTGACTTTCACGTTTGGTATAGAGCAGAGCAGGGTGAGCTTCCAACTAGGAACTGGAAGCACAAGGTTTCTTTCGAGAAAAGTCATTTTCTTCTATGTGCCATGCCGGCTGTAAGTAAAAGCACGTTAACAACAGTGCTTTTCAGGTAGCTTCGGGGCCGCATCAACGGAGCTTTCATAATGGGAAAACTAGCCTTGTGCCATCAGTCTCTAATTTCTAGGTTGACACGCAGCATACACGCAGGAGCAGAGCTTCCTGGTTCTACGCAGTGTTCTGGTACTGAAACGGGTGCTGAAGCAAGGCTCCTAGGAGTGTGGAATAGCTTACTACCTTGAAACTAAAGCAGAACAACGATGAAGGCCTCATGGAGCTGCTGCACGCCTCTCGTTTTACAAGGGTAATCAGGGCCTACTTCGAAGCTTGGGCTCACGTTGACTTTCACTTTAGGTATAGCGCAGAGCAGGGTGACCTTCCAACAAGTAACTGGAAACCCAAGGTTTCTTAGGAGAAAACTCATTTTCTTCTCCGAACCATGCCGGTAATGAAGAAAACCCCGGCAACAACAGTGCTTTTCAGGTAGCTTCGAGCCCGCATGAACGGAGCTTTCATAATGGGAAAAGAAGCCTTATGCCATCAGTCTCCAATTTCTAGGTTGACACGCAGCATACACGCAGGACCAGAGCTTACGGTCTCTACGCAGTGTTCTGGTACCGAAACGGTTGCTTAAGCAAAGTCCCTAGGAGTCTTGGAAAGCTTACTACCGTGAAACTAAAGCAGAACAGCGATGAAGGCCTCATGGAGCTGCTGCACGCCTCCCGTTTTGCCAGCATAATCAGGGCCTTACTTCGAGGCTAGTGCTCACATTGACTTTCACGTTTGGTATAGAGTAGAGCAGGGTGAGCTTCCAACTAGGAACTGGAAGCACAAGGTTTCTTTCGAGAAAAGTCATTTTCTTCTATGTGCCATGCCGGCTGTAAGTAAAAGCACGGTAACAACAGTGCTTTTCAGGTAGCTTCGAGGCTGCATGAAAGGAACTTTCAAAACGGGAAAACAAGCGTTGTGCCATCAGTCTCTAATTTCTAGGTTGACACGCAGCATACACGCAGGAGCAGAGCTTCCTGGTTCTACGCAGTCTTCTGGTACTGAAACGGGTGCTGAAGCAAGGCCCCTAGGAGTGTTGAAAAGCTTACTACCTTGAAACTAAAGCAGAACAACGATGAACGCCTCATGGAGCTGCTGCACGCCTCTCGTTTTGCAAGGATAATCAGGGTCTACTTCGAAGCTTGGGCTCACGTTGACTTTCACTTTAGGTATAGCGCAGAGCAGGGTGAGCTTCCAACAAGGAACTGGAAACACAAGGTTTCTTAGGAGAAAACTCATTTTCTTCTCAGAACCATGCCGGGAGTGAAGAAAACCCCGGCAACAACAATGCTTTTCAGGTAGCTTCGAGGCCGCATGAACGGAGCTTTCATAATGGGAAAAGAAGCCTTATGCCATCAGTCTCCAATTTCTAGGTTGACACGCAGCATACACGCAGGACCAGAGCTTACTGTCTCTACGCAGTGTTCTGGTACCGAAACGGTTGCTTAAGCAAAGTCCCTAGGAGTCTTGGAAAGCTTACTACCGTGAAACTAAAGCAGAACAGCGATGAAGGCCTCATGGAGCTGCTGCACGCCTCCCGTTTTGCCAGGATAATCAGGGCCTTACTTCGAGGCTAGTGCTCACATTGACTTTTACGTTTGGTATAGAGCAGAGCAGGGTGAGCTTCCAACTAGGAACTGGAAGCACAAGGTTTCTTTCGAGAAAACTCATTTTCTTCTATGTGCCATGCCGGCTGTAAGTAAAAGCACGGTAACAACAGTGCTTTTCAGGTAGCTTCGGGGCCGCATTAACGGAGCTTTCATAATGGGAAAACCAGCCTTGTGCCATCAGTCTCTAATTTCTAGGTTGACACGCAGCATACACGCAGGAGCAGAGCTTCTTTGTTCTACGCAGTGTTCTGATACTGAAACGGGTGCTGAAGCAAGGCCCCTAGGAGTGTTGAAAAGCTTACTACCTTGAAACTAAAGCAGAACAACGATGAAGGCCTCATGGAGCTGCTGCACGCCTCTCGTTTTACAAGGGTAATCAGGGCCTACTTCGAAGCTTGGGCTCACGTTGACTTTCACTTTAGGTATAGCGCAGAGCAGGGTGAGCTTCCAACAAGGAACTGGAAACCCAAGGTTTCTTAGGAGAAAACTCATTTTCTTCTCAGAACCATGCCGGCAGTGAAGAAAACCCCGGCAACAACAATGCTTTTCAGGTAGCTTCGAGGCCGCATGAACGGAGCTTTCATAATGGGAAAAGAAGCCTTATGCCATCAGTCTCCAATTTCTAGGTTGACACGCAGCATACACGCAGGACCAGAGCTTACTGTCTCTACGCAGTGTTCTGGTACCGAAACGGTTGCTTAAGCAAAGTCCCTAGGAGTCTTGGAAAGCTTACTACCGTGAAACTAAAGCAGAACAGCGATGAAGGCCTCATGGAGCTGCTGCACGCCTCCCGTTTGGCCAGCATAATCAGGGCCTTACTTCGAGGCTAGTGCTCACATTGACTTTCACGTTTGGTATAGAGTAGAGCACGGTGAGCTTCCAACTAGGAACTGGAAGCACAAGGTTTCTTTCGAGAAAAGTCATTTTCTTCTATGTGCCATGCCGGCTGTAAGTAAAAGCACGGTAACAACAGTGCTTTTCAGGTAGCTTCGAGGCCGCATGAATGGAGCTTTCAAAACGGGAAAACAGGCGTTGTGCCATCAGTCTCTAATTTCTAGGTTGACACGCAGCATACACGCAGGAGCAGAGCTTCCTGGTTCTACGCAGTGTTCTGGTACTGAAACGGGTGCTGAAGCAAGGCCCCTAGGAGTGTTGAAAAGCTTACTACCTTGAAACTAAAGCAGAACAACGATGAACGCCTCAAGAGCTGCTGCACGCCTCTCGTTTTGCAAGGATAATCAGGGCCTTACTTCGAAGCTTGGGCTCACGTTGACTTTCACTTTAGGTATAGCGCAGAGCAGGGTGAGCTTCCAACAAGGAACTGGAAACCGAAGGTTTCTTAGGAGAAAACTCATTTTCTTCTCAGAACCATGCCGGCAGTGAGGAAAACCCCGGCAACAACAATGCTTTTCAGGTAGCTTCGAGCCCGCATGAACGGAGCTTTCATAATGGGAATAGAAGTTTTATGCCATCAGTCTCCAATTTCTAGGTTGACATGCAGCATACACGCAGGACCAGAGCTTACTGTCTCTACGCGGTGTTCTGGTACCGAAACGGTTGATTAAGCAAAGTCCCTAGGAGTCTTGGAAAGCTTACTACCGTGAAACTAAAGCAGAACAGCGATGAAGGCCTCATGGAGCTGCTGCACGCCTCCCGTTTTGCCAGCATAATCAGGGCCTTACGTCGAGGCTAGTGCTCACATTGACTTTCACGTTTGGTATAGAGCAGAGCAGGGTGAGCTTCCAACTAGGAACTGGAAGCACAAGGTTTCTTTCGAGAAAACTCATTTTCTTCTATGTGCCATGCCGGCTGTAAGTAAAAGCACGGTAACAACAGTGCTTTTCAGGTAGCTTCGAGGCCGCATGAATGGAGCTTTCAAAACGGGAAAACAAGCGTTGTGCCATCAGTCTCTAATTTCTAGGTTGACACGCAGCACACACGCAGGAGCAGAGCTTCCTGGTTCTACGCAGTGTTCTGGTACTGAAACGGGTGCTGAAGCAAGGCCCCTAGGAGTGTTGAAAAGCTTACTACCTTGAAAAAGCAGAACAACGATGAAGGCCTCATGGAGCTGCTGCACGCCTCTCGTTTTACAAGGGTAATCAGGGCCTACTTCGAAGCTTGCGCTCACGTTGACTTTCACTTTAGGTATAGCGCAGAGCAGGGTGAGCTTCCAACAAGGAACTGGAAACACAAGGTTTCTTAGGAGAAAACTCATTTTCTTCTCAGAACCATGCCGGGAGTGAAGAAAACCCCGGCAACAACAATGCTTTTCAGGTAGCTTCGAGGCCGCATGAACGGAGCTTTCATAATGGGAAAAGAAGCCTTATGCCATCAGTCTCCAATTTCTAGGTTGACACGCAGCATACACGCAGGACCAGAGCTTACTGTCTCTACGCAGTGTTCTGGTACCGAAACGGTTGCTTAAGCAAAGTCCCTAGGAGTCTTGGAAAGCTTACTACCGTGAAACTAAAGCAGAACAGCGATGAAGGCCTCATGGAGCTGCTGCACGCCTCCCGTTTTGCCAGGATAATCAGGGCCTTACTTCGAGGCTAGTGCTCACATTGACTTTTACGTTTGGTATAGAGCAGAGCAGGGTGAGCTTCCAACTAGGAACTGGAAGCACAAGGTTTCTTTCGAGAAAACTCATTTTCTTCTATGTGCCATGCCGGCTGTAAGTAAAAGCACGGTAACAACAGTGCTTTTCAGGTAGCTTCGGGGCCGCATTAACGGAGCTTTCATAATGGGAAAACCAGCCTTGTGCCATCAGTCTCTAATTTCTAGGTTGACACGCAGCATACACGCAGGAGCAGAGCTTCTTTGTTCTACGCAGTGTTCTGATACTGAAACGGGTGCTGAAGCAAGGCCCCTAGGAGTGTTGAAAAGCTTACTACCTTGAAACTAAAGCAGAACAACGATGAAGGCCTCATGGAGCTGCTGCACGCCTCTCGTTTTACAAGGGTAATCAGGGCCTACTTCGAAGCTTGGGCTCACGTTGACTTTCACTTTAGGTATAGCGCAGAGCAGGGTGAGCTTCCAACAAGGAACTGGAAACCCAAGGTTTCTTAGGAGAAAACTCATTTTCTTCTCAGAACCATGCCGGCAGTGAAGAAAACCCCGGCAACAACAATGCTTTTCAGGTAGCTTCGAGGCCGCATGAACGGAGCTTTCATAATGGGAAAAGAAGCCTTATGCCATCAGTCTCCAATTTCTAGGTTGACACGCAGCATACACGCAGGACCAGAGCTTACTGTCTCTACGCAGTGTTCTGGTACCGAAACGGTTGCTTAAGCAAAGTCCCTAGGAGTCTTGGAAAGCTTACTACCGTGAAACTAAAGCAGAACAGCGATGAAGGCCTCATGGAGCTGCTGCACGCCTCCCGTTTGGCCAGCATAATCAGGGCCTTACTTCGAGGCTAGTGCTCACATTGACTTTCACGTTTGGTATAGAGTAGAGCACGGTGAGCTTCCAACTAGGAACTGGAAGCACAAGGTTTCTTTCGAGAAAAGTCATTTTCTTCTATGTGCCATGCCGGCTGTAAGTAAAAGCACGGTAACAACAGTGCTTTTCAGGTAGCTTCGAGGCCGCATGAATGGAGCTTTCAAAACGGGAAAACAGGCGTTGTGCCATCAGTCTCTAATTTCTAGGTTGACACGCAGCATACACGCAGGAGCAGAGCTTCCTGGTTCTACGCAGTGTTCTGGTACTGAAACGGGTGCTGAAGCAAGGCCCCTAGGAGTGTTGAAAAGCTTACTACCTTGAAACTAAAGCAGAACAACGATGAACGCCTCAAGAGCTGCTGCACGCCTCTCGTTTTGCAAGGATAATCAGGGCCTTACTTCGAAGCTTGGGCTCACGTTGACTTTCACTTTAGGTATAGCGCAGAGCAGGGTGAGCTTCCAACAAGGAACTGGAAACCGAAGGTTTCTTAGGAGAAAACTCATTTTCTTCTCAGAACCATGCCGGCAGTGAGGAAAACCCCGGCAACAACAATGCTTTTCAGGTAGCTTCGAGCCCGCATGAACGGAGCTTTCATAATGGGAATAGAAGTTTTATGCCATCAGTCTCCAATTTCTAGGTTGACATGCAGCATACACGCAGGACCAGAGCTTACTGTCTCTACGCGGTGTTCTGGTACCGAAACGGTTGATTAAGCAAAGTCCCTAGGAGTCTTGGAAAGCTTACTACCGTGAAACTAAAGCAGAACAGCGATGAAGGCCTCATGGAGCTGCTGCACGCCTCCCGTTTTGCCAGCATAATCAGGGCCTTACGTCGAGGCTAGTGCTCACATTGACTTTCACGTTTGGTATAGAGCAGAGCAGGGTGAGCTTCCAACTAGGAACTGGAAGCACAAGGTTTCTTTCGAGAAAACTCATTTTCTTCTATGTGCCATGCCGGCTGTAAGTAAAAGCACGGTAACAACAGTGCTTTTCAGGTAGCTTCGAGGCCGCATGAATGGAGGTTTCAAAACGGGAAAACAAGCGTTGTGCCATCAGTCTCTAATTTCTAGGTTGACACGCAGCACACACGCAGGAGCAGAGCTTCCTGGTTCTACGCAGTGTTCTGGTACTGAAACGGGTGCTGAAGCAAGGCCCCTAGGAGTGTTGAAAAGCTTACTACCTTGAAAAAGCAGAACAACGATGAAGGCCTCATGGAGCTGCTGCACGCCTCTCGTTTTACAAGGGTAATCAGGGCCTACTTCGAAGCTTGCGCTCACGTTGACTTTCACTTTAGGTATAGCGCAGAGCAGGGTGAGCTTCCAACAAGGAACTGGAAACCCAAGGTTTCTTAGGAGAAAACTCATTTTCTTCTCAGAACCATGCCGGCAGTGAAGAAAACCCCGGCAACAACAATGCTTTTCAGGTAGCTTCGAGGCCGCATGAACGGAGCTTTCATAATGGGAAAAGAAGCCTTATGCCATCAGTCTCCAATTTCTAGGTTGACACGCAGCATACACGCAGGACCAGAGCTTACTGTCTCTACGCAGTGTTCTGGTACCAAAACGGTTGCTTAAGCAAAGTCCCTAGGAGTCTTGGAAAGCTTACTACCGTGAAACTAAAGCAGAACAGCGATGAAGGCCTCATGGAGCTGCTGCACGCCTCCCGTTTTGCCAGGATAATCAGGGCCTTACTTCGAGGCTAGTGCTCACATTGACTTTTACGTTTGGTATAGAGCAGAGCAGGGTGAGCTTCCAACTAGGAACTGGAAGCACAAGGTTTCTTTCGAGAAAACTCATTTTCTTCTATGTGCCATGCCGGCTGTAAGTAAAAGCACGGTAACAACAGTGCTTTTCAGGTAGCTTCGGGGCCGCATTAACGGAGCTTTCATAATGGGAAAACCAGCCTTGTGCCATCAGTCTCTAATTTCTAGGTTGACACGCAGCATACACGCAGGAGCAGAGCTTCTTTGTTCTACGCAGTGTTCTGATACTGAAACGGGTGCTGAAGCAAGGCCCCTAGGAGTGTTGAAAAGCTTACTACCTTGAAACTAAAGCAGAACAACGATGAAGGCCTCATGGAGCTGCTGCACGCCTCTCGTTTTACAAGGGTAATCAGGGCCTACTTCGAAGCTTGGGCTCACGTTGACTTTCACTTTAGGTATAGCGCAGAGCAGGGTGAGCTTCCAACAAGGAACTGGAAACCCAAGGTTTCTTAGGAGAAAACTCATTTTCTTCTCAGAACCATGCCGGCAGTGAAGAAAACCCCGGCAACAACAATGCTTTTCAGGTAGCTTCGAGGCCGCATGAACGGAGCTTTCATAATGGGAAAAGAAGCCTTATGCCATCAGTCTCCAATTTCTAGGTTGACACGCAGCATACACGCAGGACCAGAGCTTACTGTCTCTACGCAGTGTTCTGGTACCGAAACGGTTGCTTAAGCAAAGTCCCTAGGAGTGTTGGAAAGCTTACTACCGTGAAACTAAAGCAGAACAGCGATGAAGGCCTCATGGAGCTGCTGCACGCCTCCCGTTTGGCCAGCATAATCAGGGCCTTACTTCGAGGCTAGTGCTCACATTGACTTTCACGTTTGGTATAGAGTAGAGCACGGTGAGCTTCCAACTAGGAACTGGAAGCACAAGGTTTCTTTCGAGAAAAGTCATTTTCTTCTATGTGCCATGCCGGCTGTAAGTAAAAGCACGGTAACAACAGTGCTTTTCAGGTAGCTTCGAGGCCGCATGAATGGAGCTTTCAAAACGGGAAAACAAGCGTTGTGCCATCAGTCTCTAATTTCTAGGTTGACACGCAGCATACACGCAGGAGCAGAGCTTCCTGGTTCTACGCAGTGTTCTGGTACTGAAACGGGTGCTGAAGCAAGGCCCCTAGGAGTGTTGAAAAGCTTACTACCTTGAAACTAAAGCAGAACAACGATGAACGCCTCAAGAGCTGCTGCACGCCTCTCGTTTTGCAAGGATAATCAGGGCCTTACTTCGAAGCTTGGGCTCACGTTGACTTTCACTTTAGGTATAGCGCAGAGCAGGGTGAGCTTCCAACAAGGAACTGGAAACCGAAGGTTTCTTAGGAAAAAACTCATTTTCTTCTCAGAACCATGCCGGCAGTGAGGAAAACCCCGGCAACAACAATGCTTTTCAGGTAGCTTCGAGCCCGCATGAACGGAGCTTTCATAATGGGAATAGAAGTTTTATGCCATAAGTCTCCAATTTCTAGGTTGACATGCAGCATACACGCAGGACCAGAGCTTACTGTCTCTACGCAGTGTTCTGGTACCGAAACGGTTGATTAAGCAAAGTCCCTAGGAGTCTTGGAAAGCTTACTACCGTGAAACTAAAGCAGAACAGCGATGAAGGCCTCATGGAGCTGCTGCACGACTCCCGTTTTGCCAGCATAATCAGGGCCTTACGTCGAGGCTAGTGCTCACATTGACTTTCACGTTTGGTATAGAGCAGAGCAGGGTGAGCTTCCAACTAGGAACTGGAAGCACAAGGTTTCTTTCGAGAAAACTCATTTTCTTCTATGTGCCATGCCGGCTGTAAGTAAAAGCACGGTAACAACAGTGCTTTTCAGGTAGCTTCGAGGCCGCATGAATGGAGCTTTCAAAACGGGAAAACAAGCGTTGTGCCATCAGTCTCTAATTTCTAGGTTGACACGCAGCACACACGCAGGAGCAGAGCTTCCTAGTTCTACGCAGTGTTCTGGTACTGAAACGGGTGCTGAAGCAAGGCCCCTAGGAGTGTTGAAAAGCTTACTACCTTGAAAAAGCAGAACAACGATGAAGGCCTCATGGAGCTGCTGCACGCCTCTCGTTTTACAAGGGTAATCAGGGCCTACTTCGAAGCTTGCGCTCACGTTGACTTTCACTTTAGGTATAGCGCAGAGCAGGGTGAGCTTCCAACAAGGAACTGGAAACCCAAGGTTTCTTAGGAGAAAACTCATTTTCTTCTCAGAACCATGCCGGCAGTGAAGAAAACCCCGGCAACAACAATGCTTTTCAGGTAGCTTCGAGGCCGCATGAACGGTGCTTTCATAATGGGAAAAGAAGCCTTATGCCATCAGTCTCCAATTTCTAGGTTGACACGCAGCATACACGCAGGACCAGAGCTTACTGTCTCTACGCAGTGTTCTGGTACCAAAACGGTTGCTTAAGCAAAGTCCCTAGGAGTCTTGGAAAGCTTACTACCGTGAAACTAAAGCAGAACAGCGATGAAGGCCTCATGGAGCTGCTGCACGCCTCCCGTTTTGCCAGGATAATCAGGGCCTTACTTCGAGGCTAGTGCTCACATTGACTTTTACGTTTGGTATAGAGCAGAGCAGGGTGAGCTTCCAACTAGGAACTGGAAGCACAAGGTTTCTTTCGAGAAAACTCATTTTCTTCTATGTGCCATGCCGGCTGTAAGTAAAAGCACGGTAACAACAGTGCTTTTCAGGTAGCTTCGGGGCCGCATTAACGGAGCTTTCATAATGGGAAAACCAGCCTTGTGCCATCAGTCTCTAATTTCTAGGTTGACACGCAGCATACACGCAGGAGCAGAGCTTCTTTGTTCTACGCAGTGTTCTGGTACTGAAACGGGTGCTGAAGCAAGGCCCCTAGGAGTGTTGAAAAGCTTACTACCTTGAAACTAAAGCAGAACAACGATGAAGGCCTCATGGAGCTGCTGCACGCCTCTCGTTTTACAAGGGTAATCAGGGCCTACTTCGAAGCTTGGGCTCACGTTGACTTTCACTTTAGGTATAGCGCAGAGCAGGGTGAGCTTCCAACAAGGAACTGGAAACCCAAGGTTTCTTAGGAGAAAACTCATTTTCTTCTCAGAACCATGCCGGCAGTGAAGAAAACCCCGGCAACAACAATGCTTTTCAGGTAGCTTCGAGGCCGCATGAACGGAGCTTTCATAATGGGAAAAGAAGCCTTATGCCATCAGTCTCCAATTTCTAGGTTGACACGCAGCATACACGCAGGACCAGAGCTTACTGTCTCTACGCAGTGTTCTGGTACCGAAACGGTTGCTTAAGCAAAGTCCCTAGGAGTCTTGGAAAGCTTACTACCGTGAAACTAAAGCAGAACAGCGATGAAGGCCTCATGGAGCTGCTGCACGCCTCCCGTTTGGCCAGCATAATCAGGGCCTTACTTCGAGGCTAGTGCTCACATTGACTTTCACGTTTGGTATAGAGTAGAGCACGGTGAGCTTCCAACTAGGAACTGGAAGCACAAGGTTTCTTTCGAGAAAAGTCATTTTCTTCTATGTGCCATGCCGGCTGTAAGTAAAAGCACGGTAACAACAGTGCTTTTCAGGTAGCTTCGAGGCCGCATGAATGGAGCTTTCATAATGGGAAAACTAGCCTTGTGCCATCAGTCTCTAATTTCTAGGTTGACACGCAGCATACACGCAGGAGCAGAGCTTCCTGGTTCTACGCAGTGTTCTGGTACTGAAACGGGTGCTGAAGCAAGGCCCCTAGGAGTGTTGAAAAGCTTACTACCTTGAAACTAAAGCAGAACAACGATGAACGCCTCAAGAGCTGCTGCACGCCTCTCGTTTTGCAAGGATAATCAGGGCCTTACTTCGAAGCTTGGGCTCACGTTGACTTTCACTTTAGGTATAGCGCAGAGCAGGGTGAGCTTCCAACAAGGAACTGGAAACCGAAGGTTTCTTAGGAGAAAACTCATTTTCTTCTCAGAACCATGCCGGCAGTGAGGAAAACCCCGGCAACAACAATGCTTTTCAGGTAGCTTCGAGCCCGCATGAACGGAGCTTTCATAATGGGAATAGAAGTTTTATGCCATCAGTCTCCAATTTCTAGGTTGACATGCAGCATACACGCAGGACCAGAGCTTACTGTCTCTACGCAGTGTTCTGGTACCGAAACGGTTGATTAAGCAAAGTCCCTAGGAGTCTTGGAAAGCTTACTACCGTGAAACTAAAGCAGAACAGCGATGAAGGCCTCATGGAGCTGCTGCACGCCTCCCGTTTTGCCAGCATAATCAGGGCCTTACGTCGAGGCTAGTGCTCACATTGACTTTCACGTTTGGTATAGAGCAGAGCAGGGTGAGCTTCCAACTAGGAACTGGAAGCACAAGGTTTCTTTCGAGAAAACTCATTTTCTTCTATGTGCCATGCCGGCTGTAAGTAAAAGCACGGTAACAACAGTGCTTTTCAGGTAGCTTCGAGGCCGCATGAATGGAGCTTTCAAAACGGGAAAACAAGCGTTGTGCCATCAGTCTCTAATTTCTAGGTTGACACGCAGCACACACGCAGGAGCAGAGCTTCCTGGTTCTACGCAGTGTTCTGGTACTGAAACGGGTGCTGAAGCAAGGCCCCTAGGAGTGTTGAAAAGCTTACTACCTTGAAAAAGCAGAACAACGATGAAGGCCTCATGGAGCTGCTGCACGCCTCTCGTTTTACAAGGGTAATCAGGGCCTACTTCGAAGCTTGGGCTCACGTTGACTTTCACTTTAGGTATAGCACAGAGCAGGGTGAGCTTCCAACAAGGAACTGGAAACCCAAGGTTTCTTAGGAGAAAACTCATTTTCTTCTCAGAACCATGCCGGCAGTGAAGAAAACCCCGGCAACAACAATGCTTTTCAGGTAGCTTCGAGGCCGCATGAACGGAGCTTTCATAATGGGAAAAGAAGCCTTATGCCATCAGTCTCCAATTTCTAGGTTGACACGCAGCATACACGCAGGACCAGAGCTTACTGTCTCTACGCAGTGTTCTGGTACCAAAACGGTTGCTTAAGCAAAGTCCCTAGGAGTCTTGGAAAGCTTACTACCGTGAAACTAAAGCAGAACAGCGATGAAGGCCTCATGGAGCTGCTGCACGCCTCCCGTTTTGCCAGGATAATCAGGGCCTTACTTCGAGGCTAGTGCTCACATTGACTTTTACGTTTGGTATAGAGCAGAGCAGGGTGAGCTTCCAACTAGGAACTGGAAGCACAAGGTTTCTTTCGAGAAAACTCATTTTCTTCTATGTGCCATGCCGGCTGTAAGTAAAAGCACGGTAACAACAGTGCTTTTCAGGTAGCTTCGGGGCCGCATTAACGGAGCTTTCATAATGGGAAAACCAGCCTTGTGCCATCAGTCTCTAATTTCTAGGTTGACACGCAGCATACACGCAGGAGCAGAGCTTCTTTGTTCTACGCAGTGTTCTGATACTGAAACGGGTGCTGAAGCAAGGCCCCTAGGAGTGTTGAAAAGCTTACTACCTTGAAACTAAAGCAGAACAACGATGAAGGCCTCATGGAGCTGCTGCACGCCTCTCGTTTTACAAGGGTAATCAGGGCCTACTTCGAAGCTTGGGCTCACGTTGACTTTCACTTTAGGTATAGCGCAGAGCAGGGTGAGCTTCCAACAAGGAACTGGAAACCCAAGGTTTCTTAGGAGAAAACTCATTTTCTTCTCAGAACCATGCCGGCAGTGAAGAAAACCCCGGCAACAACAATGCTTTTCAGGTAGCTTCGAGGCCGCATGAACGGAGCTTTCATAATGGGAAAAGAAGCCTTATGCCATCAGTCTCCAATTTCTAGGTTGACACGCAGCATACACGCAGGACCAGAGCTTACTGTCTCTACGCAGTGTTCTGGTACCGAAACGGTTGCTTAAGCAAAGTCCCTAGGAGTCTTGGAAAGCTTACTACCGTGAAACTAAAGCAGAACAGCGATGAAGGCCTCATGGAGCTGCTGCACGCCTCCCGTTTTGCCAGCATAATCAGGGCCTTACTTCGAGGCTAGTGCTCACATTGACTTTCACGTTTGGTATAGAGTAGAGCACGGTGAGCTTCCAACTAGGAACTGGAAGCACAAGGTTTCTTTCGAGAAAAGTCATTTTCTTCTATGTGCCATGCCGGCTGTAAGTAAAAGCACGGTAACAACAGTGCTTTTCAGGTAGCTTCGAGGCCGCATGAATGGAGCTTTCAAAACGGGAAAACAAGCGTTGTGCCATCAGTCTCTAATTTCTAGGTTGACACGCAGCATACACGCAGGAGCAGAGCTTCCTGGTTCTACGCAGTGTTCTGGTACTGAAACGGGTGCTGAAGCAAGGCCCCTAGGAGTGTTGAAAAGCTTACTACCTTGAAACTAAAGCAGAACAACGATGAACGCCTCAAGAGCTGCTGCACGCCTCTCGTTTTGCAAGGATAATCAGGGCCTTACTTCGAAGCTTGGGCTCACGTTGACTTTCACTTTAGGTATAGCGCAGAGCAGGGTGAGCTTCCAACAAGGAACTGGAAACCGAAGGTTTCTTAGGAGAAAACTCATTTTCTTCTCAGAACCATGCCGGCAGTGAGGAAAACCCCGGCAACAACAATGCTTTTCAGGTAGCTTCGAGCCCGCATGAACGGAGCTTTCATAATGGGAATAGAAGTTTTATGCCATCAGTCTCCAATTTCTAGGTTGACATGCACCATACACGCAGGACCAGAGCTTACTGTCTCTACGCAGTGTTCTGGTACCGAAACGGTTGCTTAAGCAAAGTCCCTAGGAGTCTTGGAAAGCTTACTACCGTGAAACTAAAGCAGAACAGCGATGAAGGCCTCATGGAGCTGCTGCACGCCTCCCGTTTTGCCAGCATAATCAGGGCCTTACGTCGAGGCTAGTGCTCACATTGACTTTCACGTTTGGTATAGAGCAGAGCAGGGTGAGCTTCCAACTAGGAACTGGAAGCACAAGGTTTCTTTCGCGAAAACTCATTTTCTTCTATGTGCCATGCCGGCTGTAAGTAAAAGCACGGTAACAACAGTGCTTTTCAGGTAGCTTCGAGGCCGCATGAATGGAGCTTTCAAAACGGGAAAACAAGCGTTGTGCCATCAGTCTCTAATTTCTAGGTTGACACGCAGCACACACGCAGGAGCAGAGCTTCCTGGTTCTACGCAGTGTTCTGGTACTGAAACGGGTGCTGAAGCAAGGCCCCTAGGAGTGTTGAAAAGCTTACTACCTTGAAAAAGCAGAACAACGATGAAGGCCTCATGGAGCTGCTGCACGCCTCTCGTTTTACAAGGGTAATCAGGGCCTACTTCGAAGCTTGGGCTCACGTTGACTTTCACTTTAGGTATAGCGCAGAGCAGGGTGAGCTTCCAACAAGGAACTGGAAACCCAAGGTTTCTTAGGAGAAAACTCATTTTCTTCTCAGAACCATGCCGGCAGTGAAGAAAACCCCGGCAACAACAATGCTTTTCAGGTAGCTTCGAGGCCGCATGAACGGAGCTTTCATAATGGGAAAAGAAGCCTTATGCCATCAGTCTCCAATTTCTAGGTTGACACGCAGCATACACGCAGGACCAGAGCTTACTGTCTCTACGCAGTGTTCTGGTACCGAAACGGTTGCTTAAGCAAAGTCCCTAGGAGTCTTGGAAAGCTTACTACCGTGAAACTAAAGCAGAACAGCGATGAAGGCCTCATGGAGTTGCTGCACGCCTCCCGTTGTGCCAGCATAATCAGGGCCTTACTTCGAGGCTAGTGCTCACATTGACTTTCACGTTTGGTATAGAGCAGAGCAGGGTGAGCTTCCAACTAGGAACTGGAAGCACAAGGTTTCTTTCGAGAAAACTTATTTTCTTCTATGAGCATGCCGGCTGTAAGTAAAAGCACGGTAAGAACAGTGCTTTTCAGGTAGCTTCGGGCCGCATCAACAGAGCTTCATAATGGGAAAACTAGCCTTGTGCCATCAGTCTGTAATTTCTAGGTTGACACGCAGCATACACGCAGGAGCAGAGCTCCTGGTTCTACGCAGTGTTCTGGTACTGAAACGGGTGCTGAAGCAAGGCCCCTAGGAGTGTTGAAAAGCTTACTACCTTGAAACTAAAGCAGAACAACGATGAACGCCTCATGGAGCTGCTGCACGCCTCTCGTTTTGCAAGGATAATCAGGGCCTACTTCGAAGCTTGGGCTCACGTTGACTTTCACTTTAGGTATAGCGCAGAGCAGGGTGAGCTTCCAACAAGGAACTGGATACACAAGGTTTCTTAGGAGAAAACTCATTTTCTTCTCAGAACCATGCCGGGAGTGAAGAAAACCCCGGCAACAACAATGCTTTTCAGGTAGCTTCGAGGCCGCATGAACGGAGCTTTCATAATGGGAAAAGAGGCTTTATGCCATCAGTCTCCAATTTCTAGGTTGACACGCAGCATACACGCAGGACCAGAGCTTACTGTCTCTACGCAGTGTTCTGGTACCGAAACGGTTGCTTAAGCAAAGTCCCTAGGAGTCTTGGAAAGCTTACTACCGTGAAACTAAAGCAGAACAGCGATGAAGGCCTCATGGAGCTGCTGCACGCCTCCCGTTTTGCCAGCATAATCAGGGCCTTACTTCGAGGCTAGTGCTCACATTGACTTTCACGTTTGGTATAGAGCAGAGCAGGGTGAGCTTCCAACTAGGAACTGGAAGCACAAGGTTTCTTTCGAGAAAAGTCATTTTCTTCTATGTGCCATGCCGGCTGTAAGTAAAAGCACGTTAACAACAGTGCTTTTCAGGTAGCTTCGGGGCCGCATCAACGGAGCTTTCATAATGGGAAAACTAGCCTTGTGCCATCAGTCTCTAATTTCTAGGTTGACACGCAGCATACACGCAGGAGCAGAGCTTCCTGGTTCTACGCAGTGTTCTGGTACTGAAACGGGTGCTGAAGCAAGGCTCCTAGGAGTGTTGAAAAGCTTACTACCTTGAAACTAAAGCAGAACAACGATGAAGGCCTCATGGAGCTGCTGCACGCCTCTCGTTTTACAAGGGTAATCAGGGCCTACTTCGAAGCTTGGGCTCACGTTGACTTTCACTTTAGGTATAGCGCAGAGCAGGGTGAGCTTCCAACAAGGAACTGGAAACCCAAGGTTTCTTAGGAGAAAACTCATTTTCTTCTCAGAACCATGCCGGCAGTGAAGAAAACCCCGGCAACAACAATGCTTTTCAGGTAGCTTCGAGGCCGCATGAACGGAGCTTTCATAATGGGAAAAGAAGCCTTATGCCATCAGTCTCCAATTTCTAGGTTGACACGCAGCATACACGCAGGACCAGAGCTTACTGTCTCTACGCAGTGTTCTGGTACCGAAACGGTTGCTTAAGCAAAGTCCCTAGGAGTCTTGGAAAGCTTACTACCGTGAAACTAAAGCAGAACAGCGATGAAGGCCTCATGGAGCTGCTGCACGCCTCCCGTTTTGCCAGCATAATCAGGGCCTTACTTCGAGGCTAGTGCTCACATTGACTTTCACGTTTGGTATAGAGTAGAGCAGGGTGAGCTTCCAACTAGGAACTGGAAGCACAAGGTTTCTTTCGAGAAAACTCATTTTCTTCTATGTGCCATGCCGGCTGTAAGTAAAAGCACGGTAACAACAGTGCTTTTCAGGTAGCTTCGAGGCCGCATGAATGGAGCTTTCAAAACGGGAAAACAAGCGTTGTGCCATCAGTCTCTAATTTCTAGGTTGACACGCAGCATACACGCAGGAGCAGAGCTTCCTGGTTCTACGCAGTGTTCTGGTACTGAAACGGGTGCTGAAGCAAGGCCCCTAGGAGTGTTGAAAAGCTTACTACCTTGAAACTAAAGCAGAACAACGATGAACGCCTCAAGAGCTGCTGCACGCCTCTCGTTTTGCAAGGATAATCAGGGCCTTACTTCGAAGCTTGGGCTCACGTTGACTTTCACTTTAGGTATAGCGCAGAGCAGGGTGAGCTTCCAACAAGGAACTGGAAACCGAAGGTTTCTTAGGAGAAAACTCATTTTCTTCTCAGAACCATGCCGGCAGTGAGGAAAACCCCGGCAACAACAATGCTTTTCAGGTAGCTTCGAGCCCGCATGAACGGAGCTTTCATAATGGGAATAGAAGTTTTATGCCATCAGTCTCCAATTTCTAGGTTGACATGCAGCATACACGCAGGACCAGAGCTTACTGTCTCTACGCAGTGTTCTGGTACCGAAACGGTTGCTAAAGCAAAGTCCCTAGGAGTCTTGGAAAGCTTACTACCGTGAAACTAAAGCAGAACAGCGATGAAGGCCTCATGGAGCTGCTGCACGCCTCCCGTTTTGCCAGCATAATCAGGGCCTTACTTCGAGGCTAGTGCTCCCATTGACTTTCACGTTTGGTATAGAGCGGAGCAGGTTGAGCTTCCAACTACGAACTGGAAGCACAAGGTTTCTTTCGAGAAAACTCATTTTCTTCTATGAACCATGCCGTCTGTAAGTAAAAGCACGGTAAGAACAGTGCTTTTCAGGTAGCTTCGGGGCCGCATCAACAGAGCTTTCATAATGGGAAAACTAGCCTTGTGCCATCAGTCTGTAATTTCTAGGTTGACACGCAGCATACACGCAGGAGCAGAGCTCCTGGTTCTACGCAGTGTTCTGGTACTGAAACGGGTGCTGAAGCAAGGCCCCTAGGAGTGTTGAAAAGCTTACTACCTTGAAACTAAAGCAGAACAACGATGAACGCCTCATGGAGCTGCTGCACGCCTCTCGTTTTGCAAGGATAATCAGGGCCTACTTCGAAGCTTGGGCTCACGTTGACTTTCACTTTAGGTATAGCGCAGAGCAGGGTGAGCTTCCAACAAGGAACTGGAAACACAAGGTTTCTTAGGAGAAAACTCATTTTCTTCTCAGAACCATGCCGGGAGTGAAGAAAACCCCGGCAACAACAATGCTTTTCAGGTAGCTTCGAGGCCGCATGAACGGAGATTTCATAATGGGAAAAGAGGCTTTATGCCATCAGTCTCCAATTTCTAGGTTGACACGCAGCATACACGCAGGACCAGAGCTTACTGTCTCTACGCAGTGTTCTGGTACCGAAACGGTTGCTTAAGCAAAGTCCCTAGGAGTCTTGGAAAGCTTACTACCGTGAAACTAAAGCAGAACAGCGATGAAGGCCTCATGGAGCTGCTGCACGCCTCCCGTTTTGCCAGCATAATCAGGGCCTTACTTCGAGGCTAGTGCTCACATTGACTTTCACGTTTGGTATAGAGCAGAGCAGGGTGAGCTTCCAACTAGGAACTGGAAGCACAAGGTTTCTTTCGAGAAAAGTCATTTTCTTCTATGTGCCATGCCGGCTGTAAGTAAAAGCACGTTAACAACAGTGCTTTTCAGGTAGCTTCGGGGCCGCATCAACGGAGCTTTCATAATGGGAAAACTAGCCTTGTGCCATCAGTCTCTAATTTCTAGGTTGACACGCAGCATACACGCAGGAGCAGAGCTTCCTGGTTCTACGCAGTGTTCTGGTACTGAAACGGGTGCTGAAGCAAGGCTCCTAGGAGTGTTGAAAAGCTTACTACCTTGAAACTAAAGCAGAACAACGATGAAGGCCTCATGGAGCTGCTGCACGCCTCTCGTTTTACAAGGGTAATCAGGGCCTACTTCGAAGCTTGGGCTCACGTTGACTTTCACTTTAGGTATAGCGCAGAGCAGGGTGAGCTTCCAACAAGGAACTGGAAACCCAAGGTTTCTTAGGAGAAAACTCATTTTCTTCTCAGAACCATGCCGGCAGTGAAGAAAACCCCGGCAACAACAATGCTTTTCAGGTAGCTTCGAGGCCGCATGAACGGAGCTTTCATAATGGGAAAAGAAGCCTTATGCCATCAGTCTCCAATTTCTAGGTTGACACGCAGCATACACGCAGGACCAGAGCTTACTGTCTCTACGCAGTGTTCTGGTACCGAAACGGTTGCTTAAGCAAAGTCCCTAGGAGTCTTGGAAAGCTTACTACCGTGAAACTAAAGCAGAACAGCGATGAAGGCCTCATGGAGCTGCTGCACGCCTCCCGTTTTGCCAGCATAATCAGGGCCTTACTTCGAGGCTAGTGCTCACATTGACTTTCACGTTTGGTATAGAGTAGAGCAGGGTGAGCTTCCAACTAGGAACTGGAAGCACAAGGTTTCTTTCGAGAAAACTCATTTTCTTCTATGTGCCATGCCGGCTGTAAGTAAAAGCACGGTAACAACAGTGCTTTTCAGGTAGCTTCGAGGCCGCATGAATGGAGCTTTCAAAACGGGAAAACAAGCGTTGTGCCATCAGTCTCTAATTTCTAGGTTGACACGCAGCATACACGCAGGAGCAGAGCTTCCTGGTTCTACGCAGTGTTCTGGTACTGAAACGGGTGCTGAAGCAAGGCCCCTAGGAGTGTTGAAAAGCTTACTACCTTGAAACTAAAGCAGAACAACGATGAACGCCTCAAGAGCTGCTGCACGCCTCTCGTTTTGCAAGGATAATCAGGGCCTTACTTCGAAGCTTGGGCTCACGTTGACTTTCACTTTAGGTATAGCGCAGAGCAGGGTGAGCTTCCAACAAGGAACTGGAAACCGAAGGTTTCTTAGGAGAAAACTCATTTTCTTCTCAGAACCATGCCGGCAGTGAGGAAAACCCCGGCAACAACAATGCTTTTCAGGTAGCTTCGAGCCCGCATGAACGGAGCTTTCATAATGGGAATAGAAGTTTTATGCCATCAGTCTCCAATTTCTAGGTTGACATGCAGCATACACGCAGGACCAGAGCTTACTGTCTCTACGCAGTGTTCTGGTACCGAAACGGTTGCTAAAGCAAAGTCCCTAGGAGTCTTGGAAAGCTTACTACCGTGAAACTAAAGCAGAACAGCGATGAAGGCCTCATGGAGCTGCTGCACGCCTCCCGTTTTGCCAGCATAATCAGGGCCTTACTTCGAGGCTAGTGCTCCCATTGACTTTCACGTTTGGTATAGAGCGGAGCAGGTTGAGCTTCCAACTACGAACTGGAAGCACAAGGTTTCTTTCGAGAAAACTCATTTTCTTCTATGAACCATGCCGTCTGTAAGTAAAAGCACGGTAAGAACAGTGCTTTTCAGGTAGCTTCGGGGCCGCATCAACAGAGCTTTCATAATGGGAAAACTAGCCTTGTGCCATCACTCTGTAATTTCTAGGTTGACACGCAGCATACACGCAGGAGCAGAGCTCCTGGTTCTACGCAGTGTTCTGGTACTGAAACGGGTGCTGAAGCAAGGCCCCTAGGAGTGTTGAAAAGCTTACTACCTTGAAACTAAAGCAGAACAACGATGAACGCCTCATGGAGCTGCTGCACGCCTCTCGTTTTGCAAGGATAATCAGGGCCTACTTCGAAGCTTGGGCTCACGTTGACTTTCACTTTAGGTATAGCGCAGAGCAGGGTGAGCTTCCAACAAGGAACTGGAAACACAAGGTTTCTTAGGAGAAAACTCATTTTCTTCTCAGAACCATGCCGGGAGTGAAGAAAACCCCGGCAACAACAATGCTTTTCAGGTAGCTTCGAGGCCGCATGAACGGAGATTTCATAATGGGAAAAGAGGCTTTATGCCATCAGTCTCCAATTTCTAGGTTGACACGCAGCATACACGCAGGACCAGAGCTTACTGTCTCTACGCAGTGTTCTGGTACCGAAACGGTTGCTTAAGCAAAGTCCCTAGGAGTCTTGGAAAGCTTACTACCGTGAAACTAAAGCAGAACAGCGATGAAGGCCTCATGGAGCTGCTGCACGCCTCCCGTTTTGCCAGCATAATCAGGGCCTTACTTCGAGGCTAGTGCTCACATTGACTTTCACGTTTGGTATAGAGCAGAGCAGGGTGAGCTTCCAACTAGGAACTGGAAGCACAAGGTTTCTTTCGAGAAAAGTCATTTTCTTCTATGTGCCATGCCGGCTGTAAGTAAAAGCACGTTAACAACAGTGCTTTTCAGGTAGCTTCGGGGCCGCATCAACGGAGCTTTCATAATGGGAAAACTAGCCTTGTGCCATCAGTCTCTAATTTCTAGGTTGACACGCAGCATACACGCAGGAGCAGAGCTTCCTGGTTCTACGCAGTGTTCTGGTACTGAAACGGGTGCTGAAGCAAGGCTCCTAGGAGTGTTGAAAAGCTTACTACCTTGAAACTAAAGCAGAACAACGATGAAGGCCTCATGGAGCTGCTGCACGCCTCTCGTTTTACAAGGGTAATCAGGGCCTACTTCGAAGCTTGGGCTCACGTTGACTTTCACTTTAGGTATAGCGCAGAGCAGGGTGAGCTTCCAACAAGGAACTGGAAACCCAAGGTTTCTTAGGAGAAAACTCATTTTCTTCTCCGAACCATGCCGGCAATGAAGAAAACCCCGGCAACAACAGTGCTTTTCAGGTAGCTTCGAGGCCGCATGAACGGAGCTTTCATAATGGGAAAAGAAGCCTTATGCCATCAGTCTCCAATTTCTAGGTTGACACGCAGCATACACGCAGGACCAGAGCTTACTGTCTCTACGCAGTGTTCTGGTACCGAAACGGTTGCTTAAGCAAAGTCCCTAGGAGTCTTGGAAAGCTTACTACCGTGAAACTAAAGCAGAACAGCGATGAAGGCCTCATGGAGCTGCTGCACGCCTCCCGTTTTGCCAGCATAATCAGGGCCTTACTTCGAGGCTAGTGCTCACATTGACTTTCACGTTTGGTATAGAGTAGAGCAGGGTGAGCTTCCAACTAGGAACTGGAAGCACAAGGTTTCTTTCGAGAAAAGTCATTTTCTTCTATGTGCCATGCCGGCTGTAAGTAAAAGCACGGTAACAACAGTGCTTTTCAGGTAGCTTCGGGGCCTCATCAAGAGAGCTTTCAAAACGGGAAAACAAGCGTTGTGCCATCAGTCTGTAATTTCTAGGTTGACACGCAGCATACACGCAGGAGCAGAGCTTCCTGGTTCTACGCAGTGTTCTGGTACTGAAACGGGTGCTGAAGCAAGGCCCCTAGGAGTGTTGAAAAGCTTACTACCTTGAAACTAAAGCAGAACAACGATGAACGCCTCATGGAGCTGCTGCACGCCTCTCGTTTTGCAAGGATAATCAGGGCCTTACTTCGAAGCTTGGGCTCACGTTGACTTTCACTTTAGGTATAGCGCAGAGCAGGGTGAGCTTCCAACAAGGAACTGGAAACCCAAGGTTTCTTAGGAGAAAACTCATTTTCTTCTCAAAACCATGCCGGCAGTGAGGAAAACCCCGGCAACAACAATGCTTTTCAGGTAGCTTCGAGGCCGCATGAACGGAGCTTTCATAATGGGAAAAGAGGCTTTATGCCATCAGTCTCCAATTTCTAGGTTGACACGCAGCATACACGCAGGACCAGAGCTTACTGTCTCTACGCAGTGTTCTGGTACCGAAACGGTTGCTAAAGCAAAGTCCCTAGGAGTCTTGGAAAGCTTACTACCGTGAAACTAAAGCAGAACAGCGATGAAGGCCTCATGGAGCTGCTGCACGCCTCCCGTTTTGCCAGCATAATCAGGGCCTTACTTCGAGGCTAGTGCTCCCATTGACTTTCACGTTTGGTATAGAGCGGAGCAGGTTGAGCTTCCAACTACGAACTGGAAGCACAAGGTTTCTTTCGAGAAAAGTCATTTTCTTCTATGTGCCATGCCGGCTGTAAGTAAAAGCACGGTAACAACAGTGCTTTTCAGGTAGCTTCGAGGCCGCATGAATGGAGCTTTCAAAACGGGAAAACAAGCGTTGTGCCATCAGTCTCTAATTTCTAGGTTGACACGCAGCATACACGCAGGAGCAGAGCTTCCTGGTTCTACGCAGTGTTCTGGTACTGAAACGGGTGCTGAAGCAAGGCCCCTAGGAGTGTTGAAAAGCTTACTACCTTGAAACTAAAGCAGAACAACGATGAACGCCTCAAGAGCTGCTGCACGCCTCTCGTTTTGCAAGGATAATCAGGGCCTTACTTCGAAGCTTGGGCTCACGTTGACTTTCACTTTAGGTATAGCGCAGAGCAGGGTGAGCTTCCAACAAGGAACTGGAAACCGAAGGTTTCTTAGGAGAAAACTCATTTTCTTCTCAGAACCATGCCGGCAGTGAGGAAAACCCCGGCAACAACAATGCTTTTCAGGTAGCTTCGAGCCCGCATGAACGGAGCTTTCATAATGGGAATAGAAGTTTTATGCCATCAGTCTCCAATTTCTAGGTTGACATGCACCATACACGCAGGACCAGAGCTTACTGTCTCTACGCAGTGTTCTGGTACCGAAACGGTTGCTTAAGCAAAGTCCCTAGGAGTCTTGGAAAGCTTACTACCGTGAAACTAAAGCAGAACAGCGATGAAGGCCTCATGGAGCTGCTGCACGCCTCCCGTTTTGCCAGCATAATCAGGGCCTTACGTCGAGGCTAGTGCTCACATTGACTTTCACGTTTGGTATAGAGCAGAGCAGGGTGAGCTTCCAACTAGGAACTGGAAGCACAAGGTTTCTTTCGAGAAAAGTCATTTTCTTCTATGTGCCATGCCGGCTGTAAGTAAAAGCACGGTAACAACAGTGCTTTTCAGGTAGCTTCGAGGCTGCATGAAAGGAGCTTTCAAAACGGGAAAACAAGCGTTGTGCCATCAGTCTCTAATTTCTAGGTTGACACGCAGCATACACGCAGGAGCAGAGCTTCCTGGTTCTACGCAGTCTTCTGGTACTGAAACGGGTGCTGAAGCAAGGCCCCTAGGAGTGTTGAAAAGCTTACTACCTTGAAACTAAAGCAGAACAACGATGAACGCCTCATGGAGCTGCTGCACGCCTCTCGTTTTGCAAGGATAATCAGGGTCTACTTCGAAGCTTGGGCTCACGTTGACTTTCACTTTAGGTATAGCGCAGAGCAGGGTGAGCTTCCAACAAGGAACTGGAAACACAAGGTTTCTTAGGAGAAAACTCATTTTCTTCTCAGAACCATGCCGGGAGTGAAGAAAACCCCGGCAACAACAATGCTTTTCAGGTAGCTTCGAGGCCGCATGAACGGAGCTTTCATAATGGGAAAAGAAGCCTTATGCCATCAGTCTCCAATTTCTAGGTTGACACGCAGCATACACGCAGGACCAGAGCTTACTGTCTCTACGCAGTGTTCTGGTACCAAAACGGTTGCTTAAGCAAAGTCCCTAGGTTTCTTGGAAAGCTTACTACCGTGAAACTAAAGCAGAACAGCGATGAAGGCCTCATGGAGCTGCTGCACGCCTCCCGTTTTGCCAGGATAATCAGGGCCTTACTTCGAGGCTAGTGCTCACATTGACTTTTACGTTTGGTATAGAGCAGAGCAGGGTGAGCTTCCAACTAGGAACTGGAAGCACAAGGTTTCTTTCGAGAAAACTCATTTTCTTCTATGTGCCATGCCGGCTGTAAGTAAAAGCACGGTAACAACAGTGCTTTTCAGGTAGCTTCGGGGCCGCATTAACGGAGCTTTCATAATGGGAAAACTAGCCTTGTGCCATCAGTCTCTAATTTCTAGGTTGACACGCAGCATACACGCAGGAGCAGAGCTTCCTGGTTCTACGCAGTGTTCTGGTACTGAAACGGGTGCTGAAGCAAGGCCCCTAGGAGTGTTGAAAAGCTTACTACCTTGAAACTAAAGCAGAACAACGATGAACGCCTCAAGAGCTGCTGCACGCCTCTCGTTTTGCAAGGATAATCAGGGCCTTACTTCGAAGCTTGGCCTCACGTTGACTTTCACTTTAGGTATAGCGCAGAGCAGGGTGAGCTTCCAACAAGGAACTGGAAACCCAAGGTTTCTTAGGAGAAAACTCATTTTCTTCTCAGAACCATGCCGGCAGTGAGGAAAAACCCGGCAACAACAATGCTTTTCAGGTAGCTTCGAGGCCGCATGAACGGAGATTTCATAATTGGAAAAGAGGCTTTATGCCATCAGTCTCCAATTTCTAGGTTGACACGCAGCATACACGCAGGACCAGAGCTTACTGTCTCTACGCAGTGTTCTGGTACCGAAACGGTTGCTAAAGCAAAGTCCCTAGGAGTCTTGGAAAGCTTACTACCGTGAAACTAAAGCAGAACAGCGATGAAGGCCTCATGGAGCTGCTGCACGCCTCCCGTTTTGCCAGCATAATCAGGGCCTTACTTCGAGGCTAGTGCTCCCATTGACTTTCACGTTTGGTATAGAGCGGAGCAGGTTGAGCTTCCAACTACGAACTGGAAGCACAAGGTTTCTTTCGAGAAAACTCATTTTCTTCTATGAACCATGCCGTCTGTAAGTAAAAGCACGGTAAGAACAGTGCTTTTCAGGTAGCTTCGGGGCCGCATCAACAGAGCTTTCATAATGGGAAAACTAGCCTTGTGCCATCAGTCTGTAATTTCTAGGTTGACACGCAGCATACACGCAGGAGCAGAGCTCCTGGTTCTACGCAGTGTTCTGGTACTGAAACGGGTGCTGAAGCAAGGCCCCTAGGAGTGTTGAAAAGCTTACTACCTTGAAACTAAAGCAGAACAACGATGAACGCCTCATGGAGCTGCTGCACGCCTCTCGTTTTGCAAGGATAATCAGGGCCTACTTCGAAGCTTGGGCTCACGTTGACTTTCACTTTAGGTATAGCGCAGAGCAGGGTGAGCTTCCAACAAGGAACTGGAAACACAAGGTTTCTTAGGAGAAAACTCATTTTCTTCTCAGAACCATGCCGGGAGTGAAGAAAACCCCGGCAACAACAATGCTTTTCAGGTAGCTTCGAGGCCGCATGAACGGAGCTTTCATAATGGGAAAAGAGGCTTTATGCCATCAGTCTCCAATTTCTAGGTTGACACGCAGCATACACGCAGGACCAGAGCTTACTGTCTCTACGCAGTGTTCTGGTACCGAAACGGTTGCTTAAGCAAAGTCCCTAGGAGTCTTGGAAAGCTTACTACCGTGAAACTAAAGCAGAACAGCGATGAAGGCCTCATGGAGCTGCTGCACGCCTCCCGTTTTGCCAGCATAATCAGGGCCTTACTTCGAGGCTAGTGCTCACATTGACTTTCACGTTTGGTATAGAGCAGAGCAGGGTGAGCTTCCAACTAGGAACTGGAAGCACAAGGTTTCTTTCGAGAAAAGTCATTTTCTTCTATGTGCCATGCCGGCTGTAAGTAAAAGCACGTTAACAACAGTGCTTTTCAGGTAGCTTCGGGGCCGCATCAACGGAGCTTTCATAATGGGAAAACTAGCCTTGTGCCATCAGTCTCTAATTTCTAGGTTGACACGCAGCATACACGCAGGAGCAGAGCTTCCTGGTTCTACGCAGTGTTCTGGTACTGAAACGGGTGCTGAAGCAAGGCCCCTAGGAGTGTTGAAAAGCTTACTACCTTGAAACTAAAGCAGAACAACGATGAACGCCTCATGGAGCTGCTGCACGCCTCTCGTTTTGCAAGGATAATCAGGGCCTTACTTCGAAGCTTGGGCTCACGTTGACTTTCACTTTAGGTATAGCGCAGAGCAGGGTGAGCTTCCAACAAGGAACTGGAAACCCAAGGTTTCTTAGGAGAAAACTCATTTTCTTCTCAGAACCATGCCGGGAGTGAAGAAAACCCCGGCAACAACAATGCTTTTCAGGTAGCTTCGAGGCCGCATGAACGCAGCTTTCATAATGGGAAAAGAGGCTTTATGCCATCAGTCTCCAATTTCTAGGTTGACACGCAGCATACACGCAGGACCAGAGCTTACTGTCTCTACGCAGTGTTCTGGTACCGAAACGGTTGCTTAAGCAAAGTCCCTAGGAGTCTTGGAAAGCTTACTACCGTGAAACTAAAGCAGAACAGCGATGAAGGCCTCATGGAGCTGCTGCACGCCTCCCGTTTTGCCAGCATAATCAGGGCCTTACTTCGAGGCTAGTGCTCACATTGACTTTCACGTTTGGTATAGAGCAGAACAGGGTGAGCTTCCAACTAGGAACTGGAAGCACAAGGTTTCTTTCGAGAAAACTCATTTTCTTCTATTAACCATGTCGTCTGTAAGTAAAAGCACGGTAACAACAGTGCTTTTCAGGTAGCTTCGGGGCCGCATCAACAGAGCTTTCATAATGGGAAAACTAGCCTTGTGCCATCAGTCTGTAATTTCTAGGTTGACACGCAGCATACACGCAGGAGCAGAGCTCCTGGTTCTACGCAGTGTTCTGGTACTGAAACGGGTGCTGAAGCAAGGCCCCTAGGAGTGTTGAAAAGCTTACTACCTTGAAACTAAAGCAGAACAACGATGAAGGCCTCATGGAGCTGCTGCACGCCTCTCGTTTTACAAGGGTAATCAGGGCCTACTTCGAAGCTTGGGCTCACGTTGACTTTCACTTTAGGTATAGCGCAGAGCAGGGTGAGCTTCCAACAAGGAACTGGAAACCCAAGGTTTCTTAGGAGAAAACTCATTTTCTTCTCAGAACCATGCCGGCAGTGAAGAAACCACGGCAACAACAATGCTTTTCAGGTAGCTTCGAGGCCGCATGAACGGAGCTTTCATAATGGGAAAAGAAGCCTTATGCCATCAGTCTCCAATTTCTAGGTTGACACGCAGCATACACGCAGGACCAGAGCTTACTGTCTCTACGCAGTGTTCTGGTACCGAAACGGTTGCTTAAGCAAAGTCCCTAGGAGTCTTGGAAAGCTTACTACCGTGAAACTAAAGCAGAACAGCGATGAAGGCCTCATGGAGCTGCTGCACGCCTCCCGTTTTGCCAGCATAATCAGGGCCTTACTTCGAGGCTAGTGCTCACATTGACTTTCACGTTTGGTATAGAGCAGAGCAGGGTGAGCTTCCAACTAGGAACTGGAAGCACAAGGTTTCTTTCGAGAAAAGTCATTTTCTTCTATGTGCCATGCCGCCTGTAAGTAAAAGCACGGTAAGAACAGTGCTTTTCAGGTAGCTTCGGGCCGCATCAACAGAGCTTCATAATGGGAAAACTAGCCTTGTGCCATCAGTCTGTAATTTCTAGGTTGACACGCAGCATACACGCAGGAGCAGAGCTCCTGGTTCTACGCAGTGTTCTGGTACTGAAACGGGTGCTGAAGCAAGGCCCCTAGGAGTGTTGAAAAGCTTACTACCTTGAAACTAAAGCAGAACAACGATGAACGCCTCATGGAGCTGCTGCACGCCTCTCGTTTTGCAAGGATAATCAGGGCCTACTTCGAAGCTTGGGCTCACGTTGACTTTCACTTTAGGTATAGCGCAGAGCAGGGTGAGCTTCCAACAAGGAACTGGAAACCCAAGGTTTCTTAGGAGAAAACTCATTTTCTTCTCAGAACCATGCCGGGAGTGAAGAAAACCCCGGCAACAACAATGCTTTTCAGGTAGCTTCGAGGCCGCATGAACGGAGCTTTCATAATCGGAAAAGAGGCTTTATGCCATCAGTCTCCAATTTCTAGGTTGACACGCAGCATACACGCAGGATCAGAGCTTACTGTCTCTACGCAGTGTTCTGGTACCGAAACGGTTGCTTAAGCAAAGTCCCTAGGAGTCTTGGAAAGCTTACTACCGTGAAACTAAAGCAGAACAGCGATGAAGGCCTCATGGAGCTGCTGCACGCCTCCCGTTTTGCCAGCATAATCAGGGCCTTACTTCGAGGCTAGTGCTCACATTGACTTTCACGTTTGGTATAGAGCAGAGCAGGGTGAGCTTCCAACTAGGAACTGGAAGCACAAGGTTTCTTTCGAGAAAAGTCATTTTCTTCTATGTGCCATGCCGGCTGTAAGTAAAAGCACGTTAACAACAGTGCTTTTCAGGTAGCTTCGGGGCCGCATCAACGGAGCTTTCATAATGGGAAAACTAGCCTTGTGCCATCAGTCTCTAATTTCTAGGTTGACACGCAGCATACACGCAGGAGCAGAGCTTCCTGGTTCTACGCAGTGTTCTGGTACTGAAACGGGTGCTGAAGCAAGGCTCCTAGGAGTGTTGAAAAGCTTACTACCTTGAAACTAAAGCAGAACAACGATGAAGGCCTCATGGAGCTGCTGCACGCCTCTCGTTTTACAAGGGTAATCAGGGCCTACTTCGAAGCTTGGGCTCACGTTGACTTTCACTTTAGGTATAGCGCAGAGCAGGGTGAGCTTCCAACAAGGAACTGGAAACCCAAGGTTTCTTAGGAGAAAACTCATTTTCTTCTCCGAACCATGCCGGCAATGAAGAAAACCCCGGCAACAACAGTGCTTTTCAGGTAGCTTCGAGCCCGCATGAACGGAGCTTTCATAATGGGAAAAGAAGCCTTATGCCATCAGTCTCCAATTTCTAGGTTGACACGCAGCATACACGCAGGACCAGAGCTTACTGTCTCTACGCAGTGTTCTGATACCGAAACGGTTGCTTAAGCAAAGTCCCTAGGAGTCTTGGAAAGCTTACTACCGTGAAACTAAAGCAGAACAGCGATGAAGGCCTCATGGAGCTGCTGCACGCCTCCCGTTTTGCCAGCATAATCAGGGCCTTACTTCGAGGCTAGTGCTCACATTGACTTTCACGTTTGGTATAGAGTAGAGCAGGGTGAGCTTCCAACTAGGAACTGGAAGCACAAGGTTTCTTTCGAGAAAAGTCATTTTCTTCTATGTGCCATGCCGGCTGTAAGTAAAAGCACGGTAACAACAGTGCTTTTCAGGTAGCTTCGAGGCCGCATGAATGGAGCTTTCAAAACGGGAAAACAAGCGTTGTGCCATCAGTCTCTAATTTCTAGGTTGACACGCAGCATACACGCAGGAGCAGAGCTTCCTGGTTCTACGCAGTCTTCTGGTACTGAAACGGGTGCTGAAGCAAGGCCCCTAGGAGTGTTGAAAAGCTTACTACCTTGAAACTAAAGCAGAACAACGATGAACGCCTCATGGAGCTGCTGCACGCCTCTCGTTTTGCAAGGATAATCAGGGCCTTACTTCGAAGCTTGGGCTCACGTTGACTTTCACTTTAGGTATAGCGCAGAGCAGGGTGAGCTTCCAACAAGGAACTGGAAACCCAAGGTTTCTTAGGAGAAAACTCATTTTCTTCTCAGAACCATGCCGGGAGTGAAGAAAACCCCGGCAACAACAATGCTTTTCAGGTAGCTTCGAGGCCGCATGAACGCAGCTTTCATAATGGGAAAAGAGGCTTTATGCCATCAGTCTCCAATTTCTAGGTTGACACGCAGCATACACGCAGGACCAGAGCTTACTGTCTCTACGCAGTGTTCTGGTACCGAAACGGTTGCTTAAGCAAAGTCCCTAGGAGTCTTGGAAAGCTTACTACCGTGAAACTAAAGCAGAACAGCGATGAAGGCCTCATGGAGCTGCTGCACGCCTCCCGTTTTGCCAGCATAATCAGGGCCTTACTTCGAGGCTAGTGCTCACATTGACTTTCACGTTTGGTATAGAGCAGAACAGGGTGAGCTTCCAACTAGGAACTGGAAGCACAAGGTTTCTTTCGAGAAAACTCATTTTCTTCTATTAACCATGTCGTCTGTAAGTAAAAGCACGGTAACAACAGTGCTTTTCAGGTAGCTTCGGGGCCGCATCAAGAGAGCTTTCATAATGGGAAAACTAGCCTTGTGCCATCAGTCTGTAATTTCTAGGTTGACACGCAGCATACACGCAGGAGCAGAGCTCCTGGTTCTACGCAGTGTTCTGGTACTGAAACGGGTGCTGAAGCAAGGCCCCTAGGAGTGTTGAAAAGCTTACTACCTTGAAACTAAAGCAGAACAACGATGAACGCCTCAAGAGATGCTGCACGCCTCTCGTTTTGCAAGGATAATCAGGGCCTTACTTCGAAGCTTGGGCTCACATTGACTTTCACGTTTGGTATAGAGCGGAGCAGGTTGAGCTTCCAACTACGAACTGGAAGCACAAGGTTTCTTTCGAGAAAAGTCATTTTCTTCTATGTGCCATGCCGGCTGTAAGTAAAAGCACGGTAACAACAGTGCTTTTCAGGTAGCTTCGAGGCCGCATGAATGGAACTTTCAAAACGGGAAAACAAGCGTTGTGCCATCAGTCTCTAATTTCTAGGTTGACACGCAGCATACACGCAGGAGCAGAGCTTCCTGGTTCTACGCAGTGTTCTGGTACTGAAACGGGTGCTGAAGCAAGGCCCCTAGGAGTGTTGAAAAGCTTACTACCTTGAAACTAAAGCAGAACAACGATGAACGCCTCAAGAGCTGCTGCACGCCTCTCGTTTTGCAAGGATAATCAGGGCCTTACTTCGAAGCTTGGGCTCACGTTGACTTTCACTTTAGGTATAGCGCAGAGCAGGGTGAGCTTCCAACAAGGAACTGGAAACCCAAGGTTTCTTAGGAGAAAACTCATTTTCTTCTCAGAACCATGCCGGCAGTGAGGAAAACCCCGGCAACAACAATGCTTTTCAGGTAGCTTCGAGCCCGCATGAACGGAGCTTTCATAATGGGAATAGAAGTTTTATGCCATCAGTCTCCAATTTCTAGGTTGACATGCAGCATACACGCAGGACCAGAGCTTACTGTCTCTACGCAGTGTTCTGGTACCGAAACGGTTGCTAAAGCAAAGTCCCTAGGAGTCTTGGAAAGCTTACTACCGTGAAACTAAAGCAGAACAGCGATGAAGGCCTCATGGAGCTGCTGCACGCCTCCCGTTTTGCCAGCATAATCAGGGCCTTACTTCGAGGCTAGTGCTCCCATTGACTTTCACGTTTGGTATAGAGCGGAGCAGGTTGAGCTTCCAACTACGAACTGGAAGCACAAGGTTTCTTTCGAGAAAACTCATTTTCTTCTATGAACCATGCCGTCTGTAAGTAAAAGCACGGTAAGAACAGTGCTTTTCAGGTAGCTTCGGGGCCGCATCAACAGAGCTTTCATAATGGGAAAACTAGCCTTGTGCCATCAGTCTGTAATTTCTAGGTTGACACGCAGCATACACGCAGGAGCAGAGCTCCTGGTTCTACGCAGTGTTCTGGTACTGAAACGGGTGCTGAAGCAAGGCCCCTAGGAGTGTTGAAAAGCTTACTACCTTGAAACTAAAGCAGAACAACGATGAACGCCTCATGGAGCTGCTGCACGCCTCTCGTTTTGCAAGGATAATCAGGGCCTACTTCGAAGCTTGGGCTCACGTTGACTTTCACTTTAGGTATAGCGCAGAGCAGGGTGAGCTTCCAACAAGGAACTGGAAACACAAGGTTTCTTAGGAGAAAACTCATTTTCTTCTCAGAACCATGCCGGGAGTGAAGAAAACCCCGGCAACAACAATGCTTTTCAGGTAGCTTCGAGGCCGCATGAACGGAGCTTTCATAATGGGAAAAGAGGCTTTATGCCATCAGTCTCCAATTTCTAGGTTGACACGCAGCATACACGCAGGACCAGAGCTTACTGTCTCTACGCAGTGTTCTGGTACCGAAACGGTTGCTTAAGCAAAGTCCCTAGGAGTCTTGGAAAGCTTACTACCGTGAAACTAAAGCAGAACAGCGATGAAGGCCTCATGGAGCTGCTGCACGCCTCCCGTTTTGCCAGCATAATCAGGGCCTTACTTCGAGGCTAGTGCTCACATTGACTTTCACGTTTGGTATAGAGCAGAGCAGGGTGAGCTTCCAACTAGGAACTGGAAGCACAAGGTTTCTTTCGAGAAAAGTCATTTTCTTCTATGTGCCATGCCGGCTGTAAGTAAAAGCACGTTAACAACAGTGCTTTTCAGGTAGCTTCGGGGCCGCATCAACGGAGCTTTCATAATGGGAAAACTAGCCTTGTGCCATCAGTCTCTAATTTCTAGGTTGACACGCAGCATACACGCAGGAGCAGAGCTTCCTGGTTCTACGCAGTGTTCTGGTACTGAAACGGGTGCTGAAGCAAGGCTCCTAGGAGTGTTGAAAAGCTTACTACCTTGAAACTAAAGCAGAACAACGATGAAGGCCTCATGGAGCTGCTGCACGCCTCTCGTTTTACAAGGGTAATCAGGGCCTACTTCGAAGCTTGGGCTCACGTTGACTTTCACTTTAGGTATAGCGCAGAGCAGGGTGAGCTTCCAACAAGGAACTGGAAACCCAAGGTTTCTTAGGAGAAAACTCATTTTCTTCTCAGAACCATGCCGGCAGTGAAGAAAACCCCGGCAACAACAATGCTTTTCAGGTAGCTTCGAGGCCGCATGAACGGAGCTTTCATAATGGGAAAAGAAGCCTTATGCCATCAGTCTCCAATTTCTAGGTTGACACGCAGCATACACGCAGGACCAGAGCTTACTGTCTCTACGCAGTGTTCTGGTACCGAAACGGTTGCTTAAGCAAAGTCCCTAGGAGTCTTGGAAAGCTTACTACCGTGAAACTAAAGCAGAACAGCGATGAAGGCCTCATGGAGCTGCTGCACGCCTCCCGTTTTGCCAGCATAATCAGGGCCTTACTTCGAGGCTAGTGCTCACATTGACTTTCACGTTTGGTATAGAGTAGAGCAGGGTGAGCTTCCAACTAGGAACTGGAAGCACAAGGTTTCTTTCGAGAAAACTCATTTTCTTCTATGTGCCATGCCGGCTGTAAGTAAAAGCACGGTAACAACAGTGCTTTTCAGGTAGCTTCGAGGCCGCATGAATGGAGCTTTCAAAACGGGAAAACAAGCGTTGTGCCATCAGTCTCTAATTTCTAGGTTGACACGCAGCATACACGCAGGAGCAGAGCTTCCTGGTTCTACGCAGTGTTCTGGTACTGAAACGGGTGCTGAAGCAAGGCCCCTAGGAGTGTTGAAAAGCTTACTACCTTGAAACTAAAGCAGAACAACGATGAACGCCTCAAGAGCTGCTGCACGCCTCTCGTTTTGCAAGGATAATCAGGGCCTTACTTCGAAGCTTGGGCTCACGTTGACTTTCACTTTAGGTATAGCGCAGAGCAGGGTGAGCTTCCAACAAGGAACTGGAAACCGAAGGTTTCTTAGGAGAAAACTCATTTTCTTCTCAGAACCATGCCGGCAGTGAGGAAAACCCCGGCAACAACAATGCTTTTCAGGTAGCTTCGAGCCCGCATGAACGGAGCTTTCATAATGGGAATAGAAGTTTTATGCCATCAGTCTCCAATTTCTAGGTTGACATGCAGCATACACGCAGGACCAGAGCTTACTGTCTCTACGCAGTGTTCTGGTACCGAAACGGTTGCTAAAGCAAAGTCCCTAGGAGTCTTGGAAAGCTTACTACCGTGAAACTAAAGCAGAACAGCGATGAAGGCCTCATGGAGCTGCTGCACGCCTCCCGTTTTGCCAGCATAATCAGGGCCTTACTTCGAGGCTAGTGCTCCCATTGACTTTCACGTTTGGTATAGAGCGGAGCAGGTTGAGCTTCCAACTACGAACTGGAAGCACAAGGTTTCTTTCGAGAAAACTCATTTTCTTCTATGAACCATGCCGTCTGTAAGTAAAAGCACGGTAAGAACAGTGCTTTTCAGGTAGCTTCGGGGCCGCATCAACAGAGCTTTCATAATGGGAAAACTAGCCTTGTGCCATCAGTCTGTAATTTCTAGGTTGACACGCAGCATACACGCAGGAGCAGAGCTCCTGGTTCTACGCAGTGTTCTGGTACTGAAACGGGTGCTGAAGCAAGGCCCCTAGGAGTGTTGAAAAGCTTACTACCTTGAAACTAAAGCAGAACAACGATGAACGCCTCATGGAGCTGCTGCACGCCTCTCGTTTTGCAAGGATAATCAGGGCCTACTTCGAAGCTTGGGCTCACGTTGACTTTCACTTTAGGTATAGCGCAGAGCAGGGTGAGCTTCCAACAAGGAACTGGAAACACAAGGTTTCTTAGGAGAAAACTCATTTTCTTCTCAGAACCATGCCGGGAGTGAAGAAAACCCCGGCAACAACAATGCTTTTCAGGTAGCTTCGAGGCCGCATGAACGGAGATTTCATAATGGGAAAAGAGGCTTTATGCCATCAGTCTCCAATTTCTAGGTTGACACGCAGCATACACGCAGGACCAGAGCTTACTGTCTCTACGCAGTGTTCTGGTACCGAAACGGTTGCTTAAGCAAAGTCCCTAGGAGTCTTGGAAAGCTTACTACCGTGAAACTAAAGCAGAACAGCGATGAAGGCCTCATGGAGCTGCTGCACGCCTCCCGTTTTGCCAGCATAATCAGGGCCTTACTTCGAGGCTAGTGCTCACATTGACTTTCACGTTTGGTATAGAGCAGAGCAGGGTGAGCTTCCAACTAGGAACTGGAAGCACAAGGTTTCTTTCGAGAAAAGTCATTTTCTTCTATGTGCCATGCCGGCTGTAAGTAAAAGCACGTTAACAACAGTGCTTTTCAGGTAGCTTCGGGGCCGCATCAACGGAGCTTTCATAATGGGAAAACTAGCCTTGTGCCATCAGTCTCTAATTTCTAGGTTGACACGCAGCATACACGCAGGAGCAGAGCTTCCTGGTTCTACGCAGTGTTCTGGTACTGAAACGGGTGCTGAAGCAAGGCTCCTAGGAGTGTTGAAAAGCTTACTACCTTGAAACTAAAGCAGAACAACGATGAAGGCCTCATGGAGCTGCTGCACGCCTCTCGTTTTACAAGGGTAATCAGGGCCTACTTCGAAGCTTGGGCTCACGTTGACTTTCACTTTAGGTATAGCGCAGAGCAGGGTGAGCTTCCAACAAGGAACTGGAAACCCAAGGTTTCTTAGGAGAAAACTCATTTCTTCTCCGAACCATGCCGGCAATGAAGAAAACCCCGGCAACAACAGTGCTTTTCAGGTAGCTTCGAGGCCGCATGAACGGAGCTTTCATAATGGGAAAAGAAGCCTTATGCCATCAGTCTCCAATTTCTAGGTTGACACGCAGCATACACGCAGGACCAGAGCTTACTGTCTCTACGCAGTGTTCTGGTACCGAAACGGTTGCTTAAGCAAAGTCCCTAGGAGTCTTGGAAAGCTTACTACCGTGAAACTAAAGCA
Source organism: Eubalaena glacialis (assembly GCF_028564815.1). Classification (NCBI taxonomy): domain Eukaryota; kingdom Metazoa; phylum Chordata; class Mammalia; order Artiodactyla; family Balaenidae; genus Eubalaena; species Eubalaena glacialis. The sequence continues at coordinate 81,880,582 of NC_083726.1, read as the reverse complement.
GAACAGCGATGAAGGCCTCATGGAGCTGCTGCACGCCTCCCGTTTTGCCAGCATAATCAGGGCCTTACTTCGAGGCTAGTGCTCACATTGACTTTCACGTTTGGTATAGAGTAGAGCAGGGTGAGCTTCCAACTAGGAACTGGAAGCACAAGGTTTCTTTCGAGAAAAGTCATTTTCTTCTATGTGCCATGCCGGCTGTAAGTAAAAGCACGGTAACAACAGTGCTTTTCAGGTAGCTTCGGGGCCGCATCAAGAGAGCTTTCAAAACGGGAAAACAAGCGTTGTGCCATCAGTCTGTAATTTCTAGGTTGACACGCAGCATACACGCAGGAGCAGAGCTTCCTGGTTCTACGCAGTGTTCTGGTACTGAAACGGGTGCTGAAGCAAGGCCCCTAGGAGTGTTGAAAAGCTTACTACCTTGAAACTAAAGCAGAACAACGATGAACGCCTCATGGAGCTGCTGCACGCCTCTCGTTTTGCAAGGATAATCAGGGCCTTACTTCGAAGCTTGGGCTCACGTTGACTTTCACTTTAGGTATAGCGCAGAGCAGGGTGAGCTTCCAACAAGGAACTGGAAACCCAAGGTTTCTTAGGAGAAAACTCATTTTCTTCTCAAAACCATGCCGGCAGTGAGGAAAACCCCGGCAACAACAATGCTTTTCAGGTAGCTTCGAGGCCGCATGAACGGAGCTTTCATAATGGGAAAAGAGGCTTTATGCCATCAGTCTCCAATTTCTAGGTTGACACGCAGCATACACGCAGGACCAGAGCTTACTGTCTCTACGCAGTGTTCTGGTACCGAAACGGTTGCTAAAGCAAAGTCCCTAGGAGTCTTGGAAAGCTTACTACCGTGAAACTAAAGCAGAACAGCGATGAAGGCCTCATGGAGCTGCTGCACGCCTCCCGTTTTGCCAGCATAATCAGGGCCTTACTTCGAGGCTAGTGCTCCCATTGACTTTCACGTTTGGTATAGAGCGGAGCAGGTTGAGCTTCCAACTACGAACTGGAAGCACAAGGTTTCTTTCGAGAAAAGTCATTTTCTTCTATGTGCCATGCCGGCTGTAAGTAAAAGCACGGTAACAACAGTGCTTTTCAGGTAGCTTCGAGGCCGCATGAATGGAGCTTTCAAAACGGGAAAACAAGCGTTGTGCCATCAGTCTCTAATTTCTAGGTTGACACGCAGCATACACGCAGGAGCAGAGCTTCCTGGTTCTACGCAGTGTTCTGGTACTGAAACGGGTGCTGAAGCAAGGCCCCTAGGAGTGTTGAAAAGCTTACTACCTTGAAACTAAAGCAGAACAACGATGAACGCCTCAAGAGCTGCTGCACGCCTCTCGTTTTGCAAGGATAATCAGGGCCTTACTTCGAAGCTTGGGCTCACGTTGACTTTCACTTTAGGTATAGCGCAGAGCAGGGTGAGCTTCCAACAAGGAACTGGAAACCGAAGGTTTCTTAGGAGAAAACTCATTTTCTTCTCAGAACCATGCCGGCAGTGAGGAAAACCCCGGCAACAACAATGCTTTTCAGGTAGCTTCGAGCCCGCATGAACGGAGCTTTCATAATGGGAATAGAAGTTTTATGCCATCAGTCTCCAATTTCTAGGTTGACATGCACCATACACGCAGGACCAGAGCTTACTGTCTCTACGCAGTGTTCTGGTACCGAAACGGTTGCTTAAGCAAAGTCCCTAGGAGTCTTGGAAAGCTTACTACCGTGAAACTAAAGCAGAACAGCGATGAAGGCCTCATGGAGCTGCTGCACGCCTCCCGTTTTGCCAGCATAATCAGGGCCTTACGTCGAGGCTAGTGCTCACATTGACTTTCACGTTTGGTATAGAGCAGAGCAGGGTGAGCTTCCAACTAGGAACTGGAAGCACAAGGTTTCTTTCGAGAAAAGTCATTTTCTTCTATGTGCCATGCCGGCTGTAAGTAAAAGCACGGTAACAACAGTGCTTTTCAGGTAGCTTCGAGGCTGCATGAAAGGAGCTTTCAAAACGGGAAAACAAGCGTTGTGCCATCAGTCTCTAATTTCTAGGTTGACACGCAGCATACACGCAGGAGCAGAGCTTCCTGGTTCTACGCAGTCTTCTGGTACTGAAACGGGTGCTGAAGCAAGGCCCCTAGGAGTGTTGAAAAGCTTACTACCTTGAAACTAAAGCAGAACAACGATGAACGCCTCATGGAGCTGCTGCACGCCTCTCGTTTTGCAAGGATAATCAGGGTCTACTTCGAAGCTTGGGCTCACGTTGACTTTCACTTTAGGTATAGCGCAGAGCAGGGTGAGCTTCCAACAAGGAACTGGAAACACAAGGTTTCTTAGGAGAAAACTCATTTTCTTCTCAGAACCATGCCGGGAGTGAAGAAAACCCCGGCAACAACAATGCTTTTCAGGTAGCTTCGAGGCCGCATGAACGGAGCTTTCATAATGGGAAAAGAAGCCTTATGCCATCAGTCTCCAATTTCTAGGTTGACACGCAGCATACACGCAGGACCAGAGCTTACTGTCTCTACGCAGTGTTCTGGTACCAAAACGGTTGCTTAAGCAAAGTCCCTAGGTTTCTTGGAAAGCTTACTACCGTGAAACTAAAGCAGAACAGCGATGAAGGCCTCATGGAGCTGCTGCACGCCTCCCGTTTTGCCAGGATAATCAGGGCCTTACTTCGAGGCTAGTGCTCACATTGACTTTTACGTTTGGTATAGAGCAGAGCAGGGTGAGCTTCCAACTAGGAACTGGAAGCACAAGGTTTCTTTCGAGAAAACTCATTTTCTTCTATGTGCCATGCCGGCTGTAAGTAAAAGCACGGTAACAACAGTGCTTTTCAGGTAGCTTCGGGGCCGCATTAACGGAGCTTTCATAATGGGAAAACTAGCCTTGTGCCATCAGTCTCTAATTTCTAGGTTGACACGCAGCATACACGCAGGAGCAGAGCTTCCTGGTTCTACGCAGTGTTCTGGTACTGAAACGGGTGCTGAAGCAAGGCCCCTAGGAGTGTTGAAAAGCTTACTACCTTGAAACTAAAGCAGAACAACGATGAACGCCTCAAGAGCTGCTGCACGCCTCTCGTTTTGCAAGGATAATCAGGGCCTTACTTCGAAGCTTGGCCTCACGTTGACTTTCACTTTAGGTATAGCGCAGAGCAGGGTGAGCTTCCAACAAGGAACTGGAAACCCAAGGTTTCTTAGGAGAAAACTCATTTTCTTCTCAGAACCATGCCGGCAGTGAGGAAAAACCCGGCAACAACAATGCTTTTCAGGTAGCTTCGAGGCCGCATGAACGGAGATTTCATAATTGGAAAAGAGGCTTTATGCCATCAGTCTCCAATTTCTAGGTTGACACGCAGCATACACGCAGGACCAGAGCTTACTGTCTCTACGCAGTGTTCTGGTACCGAAACGGTTGCTAAAGCAAAGTCCCTAGGAGTCTTGGAAAGCTTACTACCGTGAAACTAAAGCAGAACAGCGATGAAGGCCTCATGGAGCTGCTGCACGCCTCCCGTTTTGCCAGCATAATCAGGGCCTTACTTCGAGGCTAGTGCTCCCATTGACTTTCACGTTTGGTATAGAGCGGAGCAGGTTGAGCTTCCAACTACGAACTGGAAGCACAAGGTTTCTTTCGAGAAAACTCATTTTCTTCTATGAACCATGCCGTCTGTAAGTAAAAGCACGGTAAGAACAGTGCTTTTCAGGTAGCTTCGGGGCCGCATCAACAGAGCTTTCATAATGGGAAAACTAGCCTTGTGCCATCAGTCTGTAATTTCTAGGTTGACACGCAGCATACACGCAGGAGCAGAGCTCCTGGTTCTACGCAGTGTTCTGGTACTGAAACGGGTGCTGAAGCAAGGCCCCTAGGAGTGTTGAAAAGCTTACTACCTTGAAACTAAAGCAGAACAACGATGAACGCCTCATGGAGCTGCTGCACGCCTCTCGTTTTGCAAGGATAATCAGGGCCTACTTCGAAGCTTGGGCTCACGTTGACTTTCACTTTAGGTATAGCGCAGAGCAGGGTGAGCTTCCAACAAGGAACTGGAAACACAAGGTTTCTTAGGAGAAAACTCATTTTCTTCTCAGAACCATGCCGGGAGTGAAGAAAACCCCGGCAACAACAATGCTTTTCAGGTAGCTTCGAGGCCGCATGAACGGAGATTTCATAATGGGAAAAGAGGCTTTATGCCATCAGTCTCCAATTTCTAGGTTGACACGCAGCATACACGCAGGACCAGAGCTTACTGTCTCTACGCAGTGTTCTGGTACCGAAACGGTTGCTTAAGCAAAGTCCCTAGGAGTCTTGGAAAGCTTACTACCGTGAAACTAAAGCAGAACAGCGATGAAGGCCTCATGGAGCTGCTGCACGCCTCCCGTTTTGCCAGCATAATCAGGGCCTTACTTCGAGGCTAGTGCTCACATTGACTTTCACGTTTGGTATAGAGCAGAGCAGGGTGAGCTTCCAACTAGGAACTGGAAGCACAAGGTTTCTTTCGAGAAAAGTCATTTTCTTCTATGTGCCATGCCGGCTGTAAGTAAAAGCACGTTAACAACAGTGCTTTTCAGGTAGCTTCGGGGCCGCATCAACGGAGCTTTCATAATGGGAAAACTAGCCTTGTGCCATCAGTCTCTAATTTCTAGGTTGACACGCAGCATACACGCAGGAGCAGAGCTTCCTGGTTCTACGCAGTGTTCTGGTACTGAAACGGGTGCTGAAGCAAGGCCCCTAGGAGTGTTGAAAAGCTTACTACCTTGAAACTAAAGCAGAACAACGATGAACGCCTCATGGAGCTGCTGCACGCCTCTCGTTTTGCAAGGATAATCAGGGCCTTACTTCGAAGCTTGGGCTCACGTTGACTTTCACTTTAGGTATAGCGCAGAGCAGGGTGAGCTTCCAACAAGGAACTGGAAACCCAAGGTTTCTTAGGAGAAAACTCATTTTCTTCTCAGAACCATGCCGGGAGTGAAGAAAACCCCGGCAACAACAATGCTTTTCAGGTAGCTTCGAGGCCGCATGAACGCAGCTTTCATAATGGGAAAAGAGGCTTTATGCCATCAGTCTCCAATTTCTAGGTTGACACGCAGCATACACGCAGGACCAGAGCTTACTGTCTCTACGCAGTGTTCTGGTACCGAAACGGTTGCTTAAGCAAAGTCCCTAGGAGTCTTGGAAAGCTTACTACCGTGAAACTAAAGCAGAACAGCGATGAAGGCCTCATGGAGCTGCTGCACGCCTCCCGTTTTGCCAGCATAATCAGGGCCTTACTTCGAGGCTAGTGCTCACATTGACTTTCACGTTTGGTATAGAGCAGAACAGGGTGAGCTTCCAACTAGGAACTGGAAGCACAAGGTTTCTTTCGAGAAAACTCATTTTCTTCTATTAACCATGTCGTCTGTAAGTAAAAGCACGGTAACAACAGTGCTTTTCAGGTAGCTTCGGGGCCGCATCAACAGAGCTTTCATAACGGGAAAACTAGCCTTGTGCCATCAGTCTGTAATTTCTAGGTTGACACGCAGCATACACGCAGGAGAAGAGCTCCTGGTTCTACGCAGTGTTCTGGTACTGAAACGGGTGCTGAAGCAAGGCCCCTAGGAGTGTTGAAAAGCTTACTACCTTGAAACTAAAGCAGAACAACGATGAAGGCCTCATGGAGCTGCTGCACGCCTCTCGTTTTACAAGGGTAATCAGGGCCTACTTCGAAGCTTGGGCTCACGTTGACTTTCACTTTAGGTATAGCGCAGAGCAGGGTGAGCTTCCAACAAGGAACTGGAAACCCAAGGTTTCTTAGGAGAAAACTCATTTTCTTCTCAGAACCATGCCGGCAGTGAAGAAACCACGGCAACAACAATGCTTTTCAGGTAGCTTCGAGGCCGCATGAACGGAGCTTTCATAATGGGAAAAGAAGCCTTATGCCATCAGTCTCCAATTTCTAGGTTGACACGCAGCATACACGCAGGACCAGAGCTTACTGTCTCTACGCAGTGTTCTGGTACCGAAACGGTTGCTTAAGCAAAGTCCCTAGGAGTCTTGGAAAGCTTACTACCGTGAAACTAAAGCAGAACAGCGATGAAGGCCTCATGGAGCTGCTGCACGCCTCCCGTTTTGCCAGCATAATCAGGGCCTTACTTCGAGGCTAGTGCTCACATTGACTTTCACGTTTGGTATAGAGCAGAGCAGGGTGAGCTTCCAACTAGGAACTGGAAGCACAAGGTTTCTTTCGAGAAAAGTCATTTTCTTCTATGTGCCATGCCGCCTGTAAGTAAAAGCACGGTAAGAACAGTGCTTTTCAGGTAGCTTCGGGCCGCATCAACAGAGCTTCATAATGGGAAAACTAGCCTTGTGCCATCAGTCTGTAATTTCTAGGTTGACACGCAGCATACACGCAGGAGCAGAGCTCCTGGTTCTACGCAGTGTTCTGGTACTGAAACGGGTGCTGAAGCAAGGCCCCTAGGAGTGTTGAAAAGCTTACTACCTTGAAACTAAAGCAGAACAACGATGAACGCCTCATGGAGCTGCTGCACGCCTCTCGTTTTGCAAGGATAATCAGGGCCTACTTCGAAGCTTGGGCTCACGTTGACTTTCACTTTAGGTATAGCGCAGAGCAGGGTGAGCTTCCAACAAGGAACTGGAAACCCAAGGTTTCTTAGGAGAAAACTCATTTTCTTCTCAGAACCATGCCGGGAGTGAAGAAAACCCCGGCAACAACAATGCTTTTCAGGTAGCTTCGAGGCCGCATGAACGGAGCTTTCATAATCGGAAAAGAGGCTTTATGCCATCAGTCTCCAATTTCTAGGTTGACACGCAGCATACACGCAGGATCAGAGCTTACTGTCTCTACGCAGTGTTCTGGTACCGAAACGGTTGCTTAAGCAAAGTCCCTAGGAGTCTTGGAAAGCTTACTACCGTGAAACTAAAGCAGAACAGCGATGAAGGCCTCATGGAGCTGCTGCACGCCTCCCGTTTTGCCAGCATAATCAGGGCCTTACTTCGAGGCTAGTGCTCACATTGACTTTCACGTTTGGTATAGAGCAGAGCAGGGTGAGCTTCCAACTAGGAACTGGAAGCACAAGGTTTCTTTCGAGAAAAGTCATTTTCTTCTATGTGCCATGCCGGCTGTAAGTAAAAGCACGTTAACAACAGTGCTTTTCAGGTAGCTTCGGGGCCGCATCAACGGAGCTTTCATAATGGGAAAACTAGCCTTGTGCCATCAGTCTCTAATTTCTAGGTTGACACGCAGCATACACGCAGGAGCAGAGCTTCCTGGTTCTACGCAGTGTTCTGGTACTGAAACGGGTGCTGAAGCAAGGCTCCTAGGAGTGTTGAAAAGCTTACTACCTTGAAACTAAAGCAGAACAACGATGAAGGCCTCATGGAGCTGCTGCACGCCTCTCGTTTTACAAGGGTAATCAGGGCCTACTTCGAAGCTTGGGCTCACGTTGACTTTCACTTTAGGTATAGCGCAGAGCAGGGTGAGCTTCCAACAAGGAACTGGAAACCCAAGGTTTCTTAGGAGAAAACTCATTTTCTTCTCCGAACCATGCCGGCAATGAAGAAAACCCCGGCAACAACAGTGCTTTTCAGGTAGCTTCGAGCCCGCATGAACGGAGCTTTCATAATGGGAAAAGAAGCCTTATGCCATCAGTCTCCAATTTCTAGGTTGACACGCAGCATACACGCAGGACCAGAGCTTACTGTCTCTACGCAGTGTTCTGATACCGAAACGGTTGCTTAAGCAAAGTCCCTAGGAGTCTTGGAAAGCTTACTACCGTGAAACTAAAGCAGAACAGCGATGAAGGCCTCATGGAGCTGCTGCACGCCTCCCGTTTTGCCAGCATAATCAGGGCCTTACTTCGAGGCTAGTGCTCACATTGACTTTCACGTTTGGTATAGAGTAGAGCAGGGTGAGCTTCCAACTAGGAACTGGAAGCACAAGGTTTCTTTCGAGAAAAGTCATTTTCTTCTATGTGCCATGCCGGCTGTAAGTAAAAGCACGGTAACAACAGTGCTTTTCAGGTAGCTTCGAGGCCGCATGAATGGAGCTTTCAAAACGGGAAAACAAGCGTTGTGCCATCAGTCTCTAATTTCTAGGTTGACACGCAGCATACACGCAGGAGCAGAGCTTCCTGGTTCTACGCAGTCTTCTGGTACTGAAACGGGTGCTGAAGCAAGGCCCCTAGGAGTGTTGAAAAGCTTACTACCTTGAAACTAAAGCAGAACAACGATGAACGCCTCATGGAGCTGCTGCACGCCTCTCGTTTTGCAAGGATAATCAGGGCCTTACTTCGAAGCTTGGGCTCACGTTGACTTTCACTTTAGGTATAGCGCAGAGCAGGGTGAGCTTCCAACAAGGAACTGGAAACCCAAGGTTTCTTAGGAGAAAACTCATTTTCTTCTCAGAACCATGCCGGGAGTGAAGAAAACCCCGGCAACAACAATGCTTTTCAGGTAGCTTCGAGGCCGCATGAACGCAGCTTTCATAATGGGAAAAGAGGCTTTATGCCATCAGTCTCCAATTTCTAGGTTGACACGCAGCATACACGCAGGACCAGAGCTTACTGTCTCTACGCAGTGTTCTGGTACCGAAACGGTTGCTTAAGCAAAGTCCCTAGGAGTCTTGGAAAGCTTACTACCGTGAAACTAAAGCAGAACAGCGATGAAGGCCTCATGGAGCTGCTGCACGCCTCCCGTTTTGCCAGCATAATCAGGGCCTTACTTCGAGGCTAGTGCTCACATTGACTTTCACGTTTGGTATAGAGCAGAACAGGGTGAGCTTCCAACTAGGAACTGGAAGCACAAGGTTTCTTTCGAGAAAACTCATTTTCTTCTATTAACCATGTCGTCTGTAAGTAAAAGCACGGTAACAACAGTGCTTTTCAGGTAGCTTCGGGGCCGCATCAAGAGAGCTTTCATAATGGGAAAACTAGCCTTGTGCCATCAGTCTGTAATTTCTAGGTTGACACGCAGCATACACGCAGGAGCAGAGCTCCTGGTTCTACGCAGTGTTCTGGTACTGAAACGGGTGCTGAAGCAAGGCCCCTAGGAGTGTTGAAAAGCTTACTACCTTGAAACTAAAGCAGAACAACGATGAACGCCTCAAGAGATGCTGCACGCCTCTCGTTTTGCAAGGATAATCAGGGCCTTACTTCGAAGCTTGGGCTCACATTGACTTTCACGTTTGGTATAGAGCGGAGCAGGTTGAGCTTCCAACTACGAACTGGAAGCACAAGGTTTCTTTCGAGAAAAGTCATTTTCTTCTATGTGCCATGCCGGCTGTAAGTAAAAGCACGGTAACAACAGTGCTTTTCAGGTAGCTTCGAGGCCGCATGAATGGAACTTTCAAAACGGGAAAACAAGCGTTGTGCCATCAGTCTCTAATTTCTAGGTTGACACGCAGCATACACGCAGGAGCAGAGCTTCCTGGTTCTACGCAGTGTTCTGGTACTGAAACGGGTGCTGAAGCAAGGCCCCTAGGAGTGTTGAAAAGCTTACTACCTTGAAACTAAAGCAGAACAACGATGAACGCCTCATGGAGCTGCTGCACGCCTCTCGTTTTGCAAGGATAATCAGGGTCTACTTCGAAGCTTGGGCTCACGTTGACTTTCACTTTAGGTATAGCGCAGAGCAGGGTGAGCTTCCAACAAGGAACTGGAAACACAAGGTTTCTTAGGAGAAAACTCATTTTCTTCTCAGAACCATGCCGGGAGTGAAGAAAACCCCGGCAACAACAATGCTTTTCAGGTAGCTTCGAGGCCGCATGAACGGAGCTTTCATAATGGGAAAAGAAGCCTTATGCCATCAGTCTCCAATTTCTAGGTTGACACGCAGCATACACGCAGGACCAGAGCTTACTGTCTCTACGCAGTGTTCTGGTACCAAAACGGTTGCTTAAGCAAAGTCCCTAGGAGTCTTGGAAAGCTTACTACCGTGAAACTAAAGCAGAACAGCGATGAAGGCCTCATGGAGCTGCTGCACGCCTCCCGTTTTGCCAGGATAATCAGGGCCTTACTTCGAGGCTAGTGCTCACATTGACTTTTACGTTTGGTATAGAGCAGAGCAGGGTGAGCTTCCAACTAGGAACTGGAAGCACAAGGTTTCTTTCGAGAAAACTCATTTTCTTCTATGTGCCATGCCGGCTGTAAGTAAAAGCACGGTAACAACAGTGCTTTTCAGGTAGCTTCGGGGCCGCATTAACGGAGCTTTCATAATGGGAAAACTAGCCTTGTGCCATCAGTCTCTAATTTCTAGGTTGACACGCAGCATACACGCAGGAGCAGAGCTTCCTGGTTCTACGCAGTGTTCTGGTACTGAAACGGGTGCTGAAGCAAGGCCCCTAGGAGTGTTGAAAAGCTTACTACCTTGAAACTAAAGCAGAACAACGATGAACGCCTCAAGAGATGCTGCACGCCTCTCGTTTTGCAAGGATAATCAGGGCCTTACTTCGAAGCTTGGGCTCACGTTGACTTTCACTTTAGGTATAGCGCAGAGCAGGGTGAGCTTCCAACAAGGAACTGGAAACCCAAGGTTTCTTAGGAGAAAACTTATTTTCTTCTCAGAACCATGCCGGCAGTGAGGAAAAACCCGGCAACAACAATGCTTTTCAGGTAGCTTCGAGGCCGCATGAACGGAGATTTCATAATGGGAAAAGAGGCTTTATGCCATCAGTCTCCAATTTCTAGGTTGACACGCAGCATACACGCAGGACCAGAGCTTACTGTCTCTACGCAGTGTTCTGGTACCGAAACGGTTGCTAAAGCAAAGTCCCTAGGAGTCTTGGAAAGCTTACTACCGTGAAACTAAAGCAGAACAGCGATGAAGGCCTCATGGAGCTGCTGCACGCCTCCCGTTTTGCCAGCATAATCAGGGCCTTACTTCGAGGCTAGTGCTCACATTGACTTTCACGTTTGGTATAGAGCGGAGCAGGTTGAGCTTCCAACTACGAACTGGAAGCACAAGGTTTCTTTCGAGAAAACTCATTTTCTTCTATGAACCATGCCGTCTGTAAGTAAAAGCACGTTAACAACAGTGCTTTTCAGGTAGCTTCGGGGCCGCATCAACGGAGCTTTCATAATGGGGAAACTAGCCTTGTGCCATCAGTCTCTAATTTCTAGGTTGACACGCAGCATACACGCAGGAGCAGAGCTTCCTGGTTCTACGCAGTGTTCTGGTACTGAAACGGGTGCTGAAGCAAGGCCCCTAGGAGTGTTGAAAAGCTTACTACCTTGAAACTAAAGCAGAACAACGATGAACGCCTCATGGAGCTGCTGCACGCCTCTCGTTTTGCAAGGATAATCAGGGCCTCACTTCGAAGCTTGGGCTCACGTTGACTTTCACTTTAGGTATAGCGCAGAGCAGGGTGAGCTTCCAACAAGGAACTGGAAACCCAAGGTTTCTTAGGAGAAAACTCATTTTCTTCTCAGAACCATGCCGGCAGTGAAGAAAACCCCGGCAACAACAATGCTTTTCAGGTAGCTTCGAGGCCGCATGAACGCAGCTTTCATAATGGGAAAAGAGGCTTTATGCCATCAGTCTCCAATTTCTAGGTTGACACGCAGCATACACGCAGGACCAGAGCTTACTGTCTCTACGCAGTGTTCTGGTACCGAAACGGTTGCTTAAGCAAAGTCCCTAGGAGTCTTGGAAAGCTTACTACCGTGAAACTAAAGCAGAACAGCGATGAAGGCCTCATGGAGCTGCTGCACGCCTCCCGTTTTGCCAGCATAATCAGGGCCTTACTTCGAGGCTAGTGCTCACATTGACTTTCACGTTTGGTATAGAGCAGAACAGGGTGAGCTTCCAACTAGGAACTGGAAGCACAAGGTTTCTTTCGAGAAAACTCATTTTCTTCTATTAACCATGTCGTCTGTAAGTAAAAGCACGGTAACAACAGTGCTTTTCAGGTAGCTTCGGGGCCGCATCAACAGAGCTTTCATAATGGGAAAACTAGCCTTGTGCCATCAGTCTGTAATTTCTAGGTTGACACGCAGCATACACGCAGGAGCAGAGCTCCTGGTTCTACGCAGTGTTCTGGTACTGAAACGGGTGCTGAAGCAAGGCCCCTAGGAGTGTTGAAAAGCTTACTACCTTGAAACTAAAGCAGAACAACGATGAAGGCCTCATGGAGCTGCTGCACGCCTCTCGTTTTACAAGGGTAATCAGGGCCTACTTCGAAGCTTGGGCTCACGTTGACTTTCACTTTAGGTATAGCGCAGAGCAGGGTGAGCTTCCAACAAGGAACTGGAAACCCAAGGTTTCTTAGAAGAAAACTCATTTTCTTCTCAGAACCATGCCGGCAGTGAAGAAACCCCGGCAACAACAATGCTTTTCAGGTAGCTTCGAGGCCGCATGAACGGAGCTTTCATAATGGGAAAAGAAGCCTTATGCCATCAGTCTCCAATTTCTAGGTTGACACGCAGCATACACGCAGGACCAGAGCTTACTGTCTCTACGCAGTGTTCTGGTACCGAAACGGTTGCTTAAGCAAAGTCCCTAGGAGTCTTGGAAAGCTTACTACCGTGAAACTAAAGCAGAACAGCGATGAAGGCCTCATGGAGCTGCTGCACGCCTCCCGTTTTGCCAGCATAATCAGGGCCTTACTTCGAGGCTAGTGCTCACATTGACTTTCACGTTTGGTATAGAGTAGAGCACGGTGAGCTTCCAACTAGGAACTGGAAGCACAAGGTTTCTTTCGAGAAAAGTCATTTTCTTCTATGTGCCATGCCGGCTGTAAGTAAAAGCACGGTAACAACAGTGCTTTTCAGGTAGCTTCGAGGCCGCATGAATGGAGCTTTCAAAACGGGAAAACAAGCGTTGTGCCATCAGTCTCTAATTTCTAGGTTGACACGCAGCATATACGCAGGAGCAGAGCTTCCTGGTTCTACGCAGTGTTCTGGTACTGAAACGGGTGCTGAAGCAAGGCCCCTAGGAGTGTTGAAAAGCTTACTACCTTGAAACTAAAGCAGAACAACGATGAACGCCTCAAGAGATGCTGCACGCCTCTCGTTTTGCAAGGATAATCAGGGCCTTACTTCGAAGCTTGGGCTCACGTTGACTTTCACTTTAGGTATAGCGCAGAGCAGGGTGAGCTTCCAACAAGGAACTGGAAACCGAAGGTTTCTTAGGAGAAAACTCATTTTCTTCTCAGAACCATGCCGGCAGTGAGGAAAACCCCGGCAACAACAATGCTTTTCAGGTAGCTTCGAGCCCGCATGAACGGAGCTTTCATAATGGGAATAGAAGTTTTATGCCATCAGTCTCCAATTTCTAGGTTGACATGCAGCATACACGCAGGACCAGAGCTTACTGTCTCTACGCAGTGTTCTGGTACCGAAACGGTTGCTAAAGCAAAGTCCCTAGGAGTCTTGGAAAGCTTACTACCGTGAAACTAAAGCAGAACAGCGATGAAGGCCTCATGGAGCTGCTGCACGCCTCCCGTTTTGCCAGCATAATCAGGGCCTTACTTCGAGGCTAGTGCTCCCATTGACTTTCACGTTTGGTATAGAGCGGAGCAGGTTGAGCTTCCAACTAGGAACTGGAAGCACAAGGTTTCTTTCGAGAAAACTCATTTTCTTCTATGAACCATGCCGTCTGTAAGTAAAAGCACGGTAAGAACAGTGCTTTTCAGGTAGCTTCGGGCCGCATCAACAGAGCTTTCATAATGGGAAAACTAGCCTTGTGCCATCAGTCTGTAATTTCTAGGTTGACACGCAGCATACACGCAGGAGCAGAGCTTCCTGGTTCTACGCAGTGTTCTGGTACTGAAACGGGTGCTGAAGCAAGGCCCCTAGGAGTGTTGAAAAGCTTACTACCTTGAAACTAAAGCAGAACAACGATGAACGCCTCATGGAGCTGCTGCACGCCTCTCGTTTTGCAAGGATAATCAGGGCCTACTTCGAAGCTTGGGCTCACGTTGACTTTCACTTTAGGTATAGCGCAGAGCAGGGTGAGCTTCCAACAAGGAACTGGAAACACAAGGTTTCTTAGGAGAAAACTCATTTTCTTCTCAGAACCATGCCGGGAGTGAAGAAAACCCCGGCAACAACAATGCTTTTCAGGTAGCTTCGAGGCCGCATGAACGGAGCTTTCATAATGGGAAAAGAGGCTTTATGCCATCAGTCTCCAATTTCTAGGTTGACACGCAGCATACACGCAGGACCAGAGCTTACTGTCTCTACGCAGTGTTCTGGTACCGAAACGGTTGCTTAAGCAAAGTCCCTAGGAGTCTTGGAAAGCTTACTACCGTGAAACTAAAGCAGAACAGCGATGAAGGCCTCATGGAGCTGCTGCACGCCTCCCGTTTTGCCAGCATAATCAGGGCCTTACTTCGAGGCTAGTGCTCACATTGACTTTCACGTTTGGTATAGAGCAGAGCAGGGTGAGCTTCCAACTAGGAACTGGAAGCACAAGGTTTCTTTCGAGAAAAGTCATTTTCTTCTATGTGCCATGCCGGCTGTAAGTAAAAGCACGTTAACAACAGTGCTTTTCAGGTAGCTTCAGGGCCGCATCAACGGAGCTTTCATAATGGGAAAACTAGCCTTGTGCCATCAGTCTCTAATTTCTAGGTTGACACGCAGCATACACGCAGGAGCAGAGCTTCCTGGTTCTACGCAGTGTTCTGGTACTGAAACGGGTGCTGAAGCAAGGCTCCTAGGAGTGTTGAAAAGCTTACTACCTTGAAACTAAAGCAGAACAACGATGAAGGCCTCATGGAGCTGCTGCACGCCTCTCGTTTTACAAGGGTAATCAGGGCCTACTTCGAAGCTTGGGCTCACGTTGACTTTCACTTTAGTATAGCGCAGAGCAGGGTGAGCTTCCAACAAGGAACTGGAAACCCAAGGTTTCTTAGGAGAAAACTCATTTTCTTCTCAGAACCATGCCGGGAGTGAAGAAAACCCCGGCAACAACAATGCTTTTCAGGTAGCTTCGAGCCCGCATGAACGGAGCTTTCATAATGGGAAAAGAAGCCTTATGCCATCAGTCTCCAATTTCTAGGTTGACACGCAGCATACACGCAGGACCAGAGCTTACGGTCTCTACGCAGTGTTCTGGTACCGAAACGGTTGCTTAAGCAAAGTCCCTAGGAGTCTTGGAAAGCTTACTACCGTGAAACTAAAGCAGAACAGCGATGAAGGCCTCATGGAGCTGCTGCACGCCTCCCGTTTTGCCAGCATAATCAGGGCCTTACTTCGAGGCTAGTGCTCACATTGACTTTCACGTTTGGTATAGAGTAGAGCAGGGTGAGCTTCCAACTAGGAACTGGAAGCACAAGGTTTCTTTCGAGAAAAGTCATTTTCTTCTATGTGCCATGCCGGCTGTAAGTAAAAGCACGGTAACAACAGTGCTTTTCAGGTAGCTTCGAGGCTGCATGAAAGGAGCTTTCAAAACGGGAAAACAAGCGTTGTGCCATCAGTCTCTAATTTCTAGGTTGACACGCAGCATACACGCAGGAGCAGAGCTTCCTGGTTCTACGCAGTCTTCTGGTACTGAAACGGGTGCTGAAGCAAGGCCCCTAGGAGTGTTGAAAAGCTTACTACCTTGAAACTAAAGCAGAACAACGATGAACGCCTCATGGAGCTGCTGCACGCCTCTCGTTTTGCAAGGATAATCAGGGTCTACTTCGAAGCTTGGGCTCACGTTGACTTTCACTTTAGGTATAGCGCAGAGCAGGGTGAGCTTCCAACAAGGAACTGGAAACACAAGGTTTCTTAGGAGAAAACTCATTTTCTTCTCAGAACCATGCCGGGAGTGAAGAAAACCCCGGCAACAACAATGCTTTTCAGGTAGCTTCGAGGCCGCATGAACGGAGCTTTCATAATGGGAAAAGAAGCCTTATGCCATCAGTCTCCAATTTCTAGGTTGACACGCAGCATACACGCAGGACCAGAGCTTACTGTCTCTACGCAGTGTTCTGGTACCAAAACGGTTGCTTAAGCAAAGTCCCTAGGAGTCTTGGAAAGCTTACTACCGTGAAACTAAAGCAGAACAGCGATGAAGGCCTCATGGAGCTGCTGCACGCCTCCCGTTTTGCCAGGATAATCAGGGCCTTACTTCGAGGCTAGTGCTCACATTGACTTTCACGTTTGGTATAGAGCAGAGCAGGGTGAGCTTCCAACTAGGAACTGGAAGCACAAGGTTTCTTTCGAGAAAAGTCATTTTCTTCTATGTGCCATGCCGGCTGTAAGTAAAAGCACGTTAACAACAGTGCTTTTCAGGTAGCTTCGGGGCCGCATCAACGGAGCTTTCATAATGGGAAAACTAGCCTTGTGCCATCAGTCTCTAATTTCTAGGTTGACACGCAGCATACACGCAGGAGCAGAGCTTCCTGGTTCTACGCAGTGTTCTGGTACTGAAACGGGTGCTGAAGCAAGGCTCCTAGGAGTGTTGAAAAGCTTACTACCTTGAAACTAAAGCAGAACAACGATGAACGCCTCATGGAGCTGCTGCACGCCTCTCGTTTTACAAGGGTAATCAGGGCCTACTTCGAAGCTTGGGCTCACGTTGACTTTCACTTTAGGTATAGCGCAGAGCAGGGTGAGCTTCCAACAAGGAACTGGAAACCCAAGGTTTCTTAGGAGAAAACTCATTTTCTTCTCCGAACCATGCCGGCAATGAAGAAAACCCCGGCAACAACAGTGCTTTTCAGGTAGCTTCGAGCCCGCATGAACGGAGCTTTCATAATGGGAAAAGAAGCCTTATGCCATCAGTCTCCAATTTCTAGGTTGACACGCAGCATACACGCAGGACCAGAGCTTACTGTCTCTACGCAGTGTTCTGGTACCGAAACGGTTGCTTAAGCAAAGTCCCTAGGAGTCTTGGAAAGCTTACTACCGTGAAACTAAAGCAGAACAGCGATGAAGGCCTCATGGAGCTGCTGCACGCCTCCCGTTTTGCCAGCATAATCAGGGCCTTACTTCGAGGCTAGTGCTCACATTGACTTTCACGTTTGGTATAGAGTAGAGCACGGTGAGCTTCCAACTAGGAACTGGAAGCACAAGGTTTCTTTCGAGAAAAGTCATTTTCTTCTATGTGCCATGCCGGCTGTAAGTAAAAGCACAGTAACAACAGTGCTTTTCAGGTAGCTTCGAGGCCGCATGAATGGAGCTTTCAAAACGGGAAAACAAGCGTTGTGCCATCAGTCTCTAATTTCTAGGTTGACACGCAGCATACACGCAGGAGCAGAGCTTCCTGGTTCTACGCAGTCTTCTGGTACTGAAACGGGTGCTGAAGCAAGGCCCCTAGGAGTGTTGAAAAGCTTACTACCTTGAAACTAAAGCAGAACAGCGATGAAGGCCTCATGGAGCTGCTGCACGCCTCCCGTTTTGCCAGCATAATCAGGGCCTTACTTCGAGGCTAGTGCTCACATTGACTTTCACGTTTGGTATAGAGCAGAACAGGGTGAGCTTCCAACTAGGAACTGGAAGCACAAGGTTTCTTTCGAGAAAACTCATTTTCTTCTATTAACCATGTCGTCTGTAAGTAAAAGCACGGTAACAACAGTGCTTTTCAGGTAGCTTCGGGGCCGCATCAAGAGAGCTTTCATAATGGGAAAACTAGCCTTGTGCCATCAGTCTGTAATTTCTAGGTTGACACGCAGCATACACGCAGGAGCAGAGCTCCTGGTTCTACGCAGTGTTCTGGTACTGAAACGGGTGCTGAAGCAAGGCCCCTAGGAGTGTTGAAAAGCTTACTACCTTGAAACTAAAGCAGAACAACGATGAACGCCTCATGGAGCTGCTGCACGCCTCTCGTTTTGCAAGGATAATCAGGGCCTACTTCGAAGCTTGGGCTCACGTTGACTTTCACTTTAGGTATAGCGCAGAGCAGGGTGAGCTTCCAACAAGGAACTGGAAACACAAGGTTTCTTAGGAGAAAACTCATTTTCTTCTCAGAACCATGCCGGGAGTGAAGAAAACCCCGGCAACAACAATGCTTTTCAGGTAGCTTCGAGGCCGCATGAACGGAGATTTCATAATGGGAAAAGAGGCTTTATGCCATCAGTCTCCAATTTCTAGGTTGACACGCAGCATACACGCAGGACCAGAGCTTACTGTCTCTACGCAGTGTTCTGGTACCGAAACGGTTGCTTAAGCAAAGTCCCTAGGAGTCTTGGAAAGCTTACTACCGTGAAACTAAAGCAGAACAGCGATGAAGGCCTCATGGAGCTGCTGCACGCCTCCCGTTTTGCCAGCATAATCAGGGCCTTACTTCGAGGCTAGTGCTCACATTGACTTTCACGTTTGGTATAGAGCAGAGCAGGGTGAGCTTCCAACTAGGAACTGGAAGCACAAGGTTTCTTTCGAGAAAAGTCATTTTCTTCTATGTGCCATGCCGGCTGTAAGTAAAAGCACGTTAACAACAGTGCTTTTCAGGTAGCTTCGGGGCCGCATCAACGGAGCTTTCATAATGGGAAAACTAGCCTTGTGCCATCAGTCTCTAATTTCTAGGTTGACACGCAGCATACACGCAGGAGCAGAGCTTCCTGGTTCTACGCAGTGTTCTGGTACTGAAACGGGTGCTGAAGCAAGGCCCCTAGGAGTGTTGAAAAGCTTACTACCTTGAAACTAAAGCAGAACAACGATGAACGCCTCATGGAGCTGCTGCACGCCTCTCGTTTTGCAAGGATAATCAGGGCCTTACTTCGAAGCTTGGGCTCACGTTGACTTTCACTTTAGGTATAGCGCAGAGCAGGGTGAGCTTCCAACAAGGAACTGGAAACCCAAGGTTTCTTAGGAGAAAACTCATTTTCTTCTCAGAACCATGCCGGGAGTGAAGAAAACCCCGGCAACAACAATGCTTTTCAGGTAGCTTCGAGGCCGCATGAACGCAGCTTTCATAATGGGAAAAGAGGCTTTATGCCATCAGTCTCCAATTTCTAGGTTGACACGCAGCATACACGCAGGACCAGAGCTTACTGTCTCTACGCAGTGTTCTGGTACCGAAACGGTTGCTTAAGCAAAGTCCCTAGGAGTCTTGGAAAGCTTACTACCGTGAAACTAAAGCAGAACAGCGATGAAGGCCTCATGGAGCTGCTGCACGCCTC
Source organism: Eubalaena glacialis (assembly GCF_028564815.1). Taxonomy (NCBI): domain Eukaryota; kingdom Metazoa; phylum Chordata; class Mammalia; order Artiodactyla; family Balaenidae; genus Eubalaena; species Eubalaena glacialis. The sequence goes on along the minus strand of NC_083726.1, from coordinate 81,861,564 downwards.
CCGTTTTGCCAGCATAATCAGGGCCTTACTTCGAGGCTAGTGCTCACATTGACTTTCACGTTTGGTATAGAGCAGAACAGGGTGAGCTTCCAACTAGGAACTGGAAGCACAAGGTTTCTTTCGAGAAAACTCATTTTCTTCTATTAACCATGTCGTCTGTAAGTAAAAGCACGGTAACAACAGTGCTTTTCAGGTAGCTTCGGGGCCGCATCAACAGAGCTTTCATAATGGGAAAACTAGCCTTGTGCCATCAGTCTGTAATTTCTAGGTTGACACGCAGCATACACGCAGGAGAAGAGCTCCTGGTTCTACGCAGTGTTCTGGTACTGAAACGGGTGCTGAAGCAAGGCCCCTAGGAGTGTTGAAAAGCTTACTACCTTGAAACTAAAGCAGAACAACGATGAAGGCCTCATGGAGCTGCTGCACGCCTCTCGTTTTACAAGGGTAATCAGGGCCTACTTCGAAGCTTGGGCTCACGTTGACTTTCACTTTAGGTATAGCGCAGAGCAGGGTGAGCTTCCAACAAGGAACTGGAAACCCAAGGTTTCTTAGGAGAAAACTCATTTTCTTCTCAGAACCATGCCGGCAGTGAAGAAACCACGGCAACAACAATGCTTTTCAGGTAGCTTCGAGGCCGCATGAACGGAGCTTTCATAATGGGAAAAGAAGCCTTATGCCATCAGTCTCCAATTTCTAGGTTGACACGCAGCATACACGCAGGACCAGAGCTTACTGTCTCTACGCAGTGTTCTGGTACCGAAACGGTTGCTTAAGCAAAGTCCCTAGGAGTCTTGGAAAGCTTACTACCGTGAAACTAAAGCAGAACAGCGATGAAGGCCTCATGGAGCTGCTGCACGCCTCCCGTTTTGCCAGCATAATCAGGGCCTTACTTCGAGGCTAGTGCTCACATTGACTTTCACGTTTGGTATAGAGCAGAGCAGGGTGAGCTTCCAACTAGGAACTGGAAGCACAAGGTTTCTTTCGAGAAAAGTCATTTTCTTCTATGTGCCATGCCGCCTGTAAGTAAAAGCACGGTAAGAACAGTGCTTTTCAGGTAGCTTCGGGCCGCATCAACAGAGCTTCATAATGGGAAAACTAGCCTTGTGCCATCAGTCTGTAATTTCTAGGTTGACACGCAGCATACACGCAGGAGCAGAGCTCCTGGTTCTACGCAGTGTTCTGGTACTGAAACGGGTGCTGAAGCAAGGCCCCTAGGAGTGTTGAAAAGCTTACTACCTTGAAACTAAAGCAGAACAACGATGAACGCCTCATGGAGCTGCTGCACGCCTCTCGTTTTGCAAGGATAATCAGGGCCTACTTCGAAGCTTGGGCTCACGTTGACTTTCACTTTAGGTATAGCGCAGAGCAGGGTGAGCTTCCAACAAGGAACTGGAAACCCAAGGTTTCTTAGGAGAAAACTCATTTTCTTCTCAGAACCATGCCGGGAGTGAAGAAAACCCCGGCAACAACAATGCTTTTCAGGTAGCTTCGAGGCCGCATGAACGGAGCTTTCATAATCGGAAAAGAGGCTTTATGCCATCAGTCTCCAATTTCTAGGTTGACACGCAGCATACACGCAGGATCAGAGCTTACTGTCTCTACGCAGTGTTCTGGTACCGAAACGGTTGCTTAAGCAAAGTCCCTAGGAGTCTTGGAAAGCTTACTACCGTGAAACTAAAGCAGAACAGCGATGAAGGCCTCATGGAGCTGCTGCACGCCTCCCGTTTTGCCAGCATAATCAGGGCCTTACTTCGAGGCTAGTGCTCACATTGACTTTCACGTTTGGTATAGAGCAGAGCAGGGTGAGCTTCCAACTAGGAACTGGAAGCACAAGGTTTCTTTCGAGAAAAGTCATTTTCTTCTATGTGCCATGCCGGCTGTAAGTAAAAGCACGTTAACAACAGTGCTTTTCAGGTAGCTTCGGGGCCGCATCAACGGAGCTTTCATAATGGGAAAACTAGCCTTGTGCCATCAGTCTCTAATTTCTAGGTTGACACGCAGCATACACGCAGGAGCAGAGCTTCCTGGTTCTACGCAGTGTTCTGGTACTGAAACGGGTGCTGAAGCAAGGCTCCTAGGAGTGTTGAAAAGCTTACTACCTTGAAACTAAAGCAGAACAACGATGAAGGCCTCATGGAGCTGCTGCACGCCTCTCGTTTTACAAGGGTAATCAGGGCCTACTTCGAAGCTTGGGCTCACGTTGACTTTCACTTTAGGTATAGCGCAGAGCAGGGTGAGCTTCCAACAAGGAACTGGAAACCCAAGGTTTCTTAGGAGAAAACTCATTTTCTTCTCCGAACCATGCCGGCAATGAAGAAAACCCCGGCAACAACAGTGCTTTTCAGGTAGCTTCGAGCCCGCATGAACGGAGCTTTCATAATGGGAAAAGAAGCCTTATGCCATCAGTCTCCAATTTCTAGGTTGACACGCAGCATACACGCAGGACCAGAGCTTACTGTCTCTACGCAGTGTTCTGATACCGAAACGGTTGCTTAAGCAAAGTCCCTAGGAGTCTTGGAAAGCTTACTACCGTGAAACTAAAGCAGAACAGCGATGAAGGCCTCATGGAGCTGCTGCACGCCTCCCGTTTTGCCAGCATAATCAGGGCCTTACTTCGAGGCTAGTGCTCACATTGACTTTCACGTTTGGTATAGAGTAGAGCAGGGTGAGCTTCCAACTAGGAACTGGAAGCACAAGGTTTCTTTCGAGAAAAGTCATTTTCTTCTATGTGCCATGCCGGCTGTAAGTAAAAGCACGGTAACAACAGTGCTTTTCAGGTAGCTTCGAGGCCGCATGAATGGAGCTTTCAAAACGGGAAAACAAGCGTTGTGCCATCAGTCTCTAATTTCTAGGTTGACACGCAGCATACACGCAGGAGCAGAGCTTCCTGGTTCTACGCAGTCTTCTGGTACTGAAACGGGTGCTGAAGCAAGGCCCCTAGGAGTGTTGAAAAGCTTACTACCTTGAAACTAAAGCAGAACAACGATGAACGCCTCATGGAGCTGCTGCACGCCTCTCGTTTTGCAAGGATAATCAGGGCCTTACTTCGAAGCTTGGGCTCACGTTGACTTTCACTTTAGGTATAGCGCAGAGCAGGGTGAGCTTCCAACAAGGAACTGGAAACCCAAGGTTTCTTAGGAGAAAACTCATTTTCTTCTCAGAACCATGCCGGGAGTGAAGAAAACCCCGGCAACAACAATGCTTTTCAGGTAGCTTCGAGGCCGCATGAACGCAGCTTTCATAATGGGAAAAGAGGCTTTATGCCATCAGTCTCCAATTTCTAGGTTGACACGCAGCATACACGCAGGACCAGAGCTTACTGTCTCTACGCAGTGTTCTGGTACCGAAACGGTTGCTTAAGCAAAGTCCCTAGGAGTCTTGGAAAGCTTACTACCGTGAAACTAAAGCAGAACAGCGATGAAGGCCTCATGGAGCTGCTGCACGCCTCCCGTTTTGCCAGCATAATCAGGGCCTTACTTCGAGGCTAGTGCTCACATTGACTTTCACGTTTGGTATAGAGCAGAACAGGGTGAGCTTCCAACTAGGAACTGGAAGCACAAGGTTTCTTTCGAGAAAACTCATTTTCTTCTATTAACCATGTCGTCTGTAAGTAAAAGCACGGTAACAACAGTGCTTTTCAGGTAGCTTCGGGGCCGCATCAAGAGAGCTTTCATAATGGGAAAACTAGCCTTGTGCCATCAGTCTGTAATTTCTAGGTTGACACGCAGCATACACGCAGGAGCAGAGCTCCTGGTTCTACGCAGTGTTCTGGTACTGAAACGGGTGCTGAAGCAAGGCCCCTAGGAGTGTTGAAAAGCTTACTACCTTGAAACTAAAGCAGAACAACGATGAACGCCTCAAGAGATGCTGCACGCCTCTCGTTTTGCAAGGATAATCAGGGCCTTACTTCGAAGCTTGGGCTCACATTGACTTTCACGTTTGGTATAGAGCGGAGCAGGTTGAGCTTCCAACTACGAACTGGAAGCACAAGGTTTCTTTCGAGAAAAGTCATTTTCTTCTATGTGCCATGCCGGCTGTAAGTAAAAGCACGGTAACAACAGTGCTTTTCAGGTAGCTTCGAGGCCGCATGAATGGAACTTTCAAAACGGGAAAACAAGCGTTGTGCCATCAGTCTCTAATTTCTAGGTTGACACGCAGCATACACGCAGGAGCAGAGCTTCCTGGTTCTACGCAGTGTTCTGGTACTGAAACGGGTGCTGAAGCAAGGCCCCTAGGAGTGTTGAAAAGCTTACTACCTTGAAACTAAAGCAGAACAACGATGAACGCCTCATGGAGCTGCTGCACGCCTCTCGTTTTGCAAGGATAATCAGGGTCTACTTCGAAGCTTGGGCTCACGTTGACTTTCACTTTAGGTATAGCGCAGAGCAGGGTGAGCTTCCAACAAGGAACTGGAAACACAAGGTTTCTTAGGAGAAAACTCATTTTCTTCTCAGAACCATGCCGGGAGTGAAGAAAACCCCGGCAACAACAATGCTTTTCAGGTAGCTTCGAGGCCGCATGAACGGAGCTTTCATAATGGGAAAAGAAGCCTTATGCCATCAGTCTCCAATTTCTAGGTTGACACGCAGCATACACGCAGGACCAGAGCTTACTGTCTCTACGCAGTGTTCTGGTACCAAAACGGTTGCTTAAGCAAAGTCCCTAGGAGTCTTGGAAAGCTTACTACCGTGAAACTAAAGCAGAACAGCGATGAAGGCCTCATGGAGCTGCTGCACGCCTCCCGTTTTGCCAGGATAATCAGGGCCTTACTTCGAGGCTAGTGCTCACATTGACTTTTACGTTTGGTATAGAGCAGAGCAGGGTGAGCTTCCAACTAGGAACTGGAAGCACAAGGTTTCTTTCGAGAAAACTCATTTTCTTCTATGTGCCATGCCGGCTGTAAGTAAAAGCACGGTAACAACAGTGCTTTTCAGGTAGCTTCGGGGCCGCATTAACGGAGCTTTCATAATGGGAAAACTAGCCTTGTGCCATCAGTCTCTAATTTCTAGGTTGACACGCAGCATACACGCAGGAGCAGAGCTTCCTGGTTCTACGCAGTGTTCTGGTACTGAAACGGGTGCTGAAGCAAGGCCCCTAGGAGTGTTGAAAAGCTTACTACCTTGAAACTAAAGCAGAACAACGATGAACGCCTCAAGAGATGCTGCACGCCTCTCGTTTTGCAAGGATAATCAGGGCCTTACTTCGAAGCTTGGGCTCACGTTGACTTTCACTTTAGGTATAGCGCAGAGCAGGGTGAGCTTCCAACAAGGAACTGGAAACCCAAGGTTTCTTAGGAGAAAACTTATTTTCTTCTCAGAACCATGCCGGCAGTGAGGAAAAACCCGGCAACAACAATGCTTTTCAGGTAGCTTCGAGGCCGCATGAACGGAGATTTCATAATGGGAAAAGAGGCTTTATGCCATCAGTCTCCAATTTCTAGGTTGACACGCAGCATACACGCAGGACCAGAGCTTACTGTCTCTACGCAGTGTTCTGGTACCGAAACGGTTGCTAAAGCAAAGTCCCTAGGAGTCTTGGAAAGCTTACTACCGTGAAACTAAAGCAGAACAGCGATGAAGGCCTCATGGAGCTGCTGCACGCCTCCCGTTTTGCCAGCATAATCAGGGCCTTACTTCGAGGCTAGTGCTCACATTGACTTTCACGTTTGGTATAGAGCGGAGCAGGTTGAGCTTCCAACTACGAACTGGAAGCACAAGGTTTCTTTCGAGAAAACTCATTTTCTTCTATGAACCATGCCGTCTGTAAGTAAAAGCACGTTAACAACAGTGCTTTTCAGGTAGCTTCGGGGCCGCATCAACGGAGCTTTCATAATGGGGAAACTAGCCTTGTGCCATCAGTCTCTAATTTCTAGGTTGACACGCAGCATACACGCAGGAGCAGAGCTTCCTGGTTCTACGCAGTGTTCTGGTACTGAAACGGGTGCTGAAGCAAGGCCCCTAGGAGTGTTGAAAAGCTTACTACCTTGAAACTAAAGCAGAACAACGATGAACGCCTCATGGAGCTGCTGCACGCCTCTCGTTTTGCAAGGATAATCAGGGCCTCACTTCGAAGCTTGGGCTCACGTTGACTTTCACTTTAGGTATAGCGCAGAGCAGGGTGAGCTTCCAACAAGGAACTGGAAACCCAAGGTTTCTTAGGAGAAAACTCATTTTCTTCTCAGAACCATGCCGGCAGTGAAGAAAACCCCGGCAACAACAATGCTTTTCAGGTAGCTTCGAGGCCGCATGAACGCAGCTTTCATAATGGGAAAAGAGGCTTTATGCCATCAGTCTCCAATTTCTAGGTTGACACGCAGCATACACGCAGGACCAGAGCTTACTGTCTCTACGCAGTGTTCTGGTACCGAAACGGTTGCTTAAGCAAAGTCCCTAGGAGTCTTGGAAAGCTTACTACCGTGAAACTAAAGCAGAACAGCGATGAAGGCCTCATGGAGCTGCTGCACGCCTCCCGTTTTGCCAGCATAATCAGGGCCTTACTTCGAGGCTAGTGCTCACATTGACTTTCACGTTTGGTATAGAGCAGAACAGGGTGAGCTTCCAACTAGGAACTGGAAGCACAAGGTTTCTTTCGAGAAAACTCATTTTCTTCTATTAACCATGTCGTCTGTAAGTAAAAGCACGGTAACAACAGTGCTTTTCAGGTAGCTTCGGGGCCGCATCAACAGAGCTTTCATAATGGGAAAACTAGCCTTGTGCCATCAGTCTGTAATTTCTAGGTTGACACGCAGCATACACGCAGGAGCAGAGCTCCTGGTTCTACGCAGTGTTCTGGTACTGAAACGGGTGCTGAAGCAAGGCCCCTAGGAGTGTTGAAAAGCTTACTACCTTGAAACTAAAGCAGAACAACGATGAAGGCCTCATGGAGCTGCTGCACGCCTCTCGTTTTACAAGGGTAATCAGGGCCTACTTCGAAGCTTGGGCTCACGTTGACTTTCACTTTAGGTATAGCGCAGAGCAGGGTGAGCTTCCAACAAGGAACTGGAAACCCAAGGTTTCTTAGAAGAAAACTCATTTTCTTCTCAGAACCATGCCGGCAGTGAAGAAACCCCGGCAACAACAATGCTTTTCAGGTAGCTTCGAGGCCGCATGAACGGAGCTTTCATAATGGGAAAAGAAGCCTTATGCCATCAGTCTCCAATTTCTAGGTTGACACGCAGCATACACGCAGGACCAGAGCTTACTGTCTCTACGCAGTGTTCTGGTACCGAAACGGTTGCTTAAGCAAAGTCCCTAGGAGTCTTGGAAAGCTTACTACCGTGAAACTAAAGCAGAACAGCGATGAAGGCCTCATGGAGCTGCTGCACGCCTCCCGTTTGGCCAGCATAATCAGGGCCTTACTTCGAGGCTAGTGCTCACATTGACTTTCACGTTTGGTATAGAGTAGAGCACGGTGAGCTTCCAACTAGGAACTGGAAGCACAAGGTTTCTTTCGAGAAAAGTCATTTTCTTCTATGTGCCATGCCGGCTGTAAGTAAAAGCACGGTAACAACAGTGCTTTTCAGGTAGCTTCGAGGCCGCATGAATGGAGCTTTCAAAACGGGAAAACAAGCGTTGTGCCATCAGTCTCTAATTTCTAGGTTGACACGCAGCATATACGCAGGAGCAGAGCTTCCTGGTTCTACGCAGTGTTCTGGTACTGAAACGGGTGCTGAAGCAAGGCCCCTAGGAGTGTTGAAAAGCTTACTACCTTGAAACTAAAGCAGAACAACGATGAACGCCTCAAGAGATGCTGCACGCCTCTCGTTTTGCAAGGATAATCAGGGCCTTACTTCGAAGCTTGGGCTCACGTTGACTTTCACTTTAGGTATAGCGCAGAGCAGGGTGAGCTTCCAACAAGGAACTGGAAACCGAAGGTTTCTTAGGAGAAAACTCATTTTCTTCTCAGAACCATGCCGGCAGTGAGGAAAACCCCGGCAACAACAATGCTTTTCAGGTAGCTTCGAGCCCGCATGAACGGAGCTTTCATAATGGGAATAGAAGTTTTATGCCATCAGTCTCCAATTTCTAGGTTGACATGCAGCATACACGCAGGACCAGAGCTTACTGTCTCTACGCAGTGTTCTGGTACCGAAACGGTTGCTAAAGCAAAGTCCCTAGGAGTCTTGGAAAGCTTACTACCGTGAAACTAAAGCAGAACAGCGATGAAGGCCTCATGGAGCTGCTGCACGCCTCCCGTTTTGCCAGCATAATCAGGGCCTTACTTCGAGGCTAGTGCTCCCATTGACTTTCACGTTTGGTATAGAGCGGAGCAGGTTGAGCTTCCAACTAGGAACTGGAAGCACAAGGTTTCTTTCGAGAAAACTCATTTTCTTCTATGAACCATGCCGTCTGTAAGTAAAAGCACGGTAAGAACAGTGCTTTTCAGGTAGCTTCGGGCCGCATCAACAGAGCTTTCATAATGGGAAAACTAGCCTTGTGCCATCAGTCTGTAATTTCTAGGTTGACACGCAGCATACACGCAGGAGCAGAGCTTCCTGGTTCTACGCAGTGTTCTGGTACTGAAACGGGTGCTGAAGCAAGGCCCCTAGGAGTGTTGAAAAGCTTACTACCTTGAAACTAAAGCAGAACAACGATGAACGCCTCATGGAGCTGCTGCACGCCTCTCGTTTTGCAAGGATAATCAGGGCCTACTTCGAAGCTTGGGCTCACGTTGACTTTCACTTTAGGTATAGCGCAGAGCAGGGTGAGCTTCCAACAAGGAACTGGAAACACAAGGTTTCTTAGGAGAAAACTCATTTTCTTCTCAGAACCATGCCGGGAGTGAAGAAAACCCCGGCAACAACAATGCTTTTCAGGTAGCTTCGAGGCCGCATGAACGGAGCTTTCATAATGGGAAAAGAGGCTTTATGCCATCAGTCTCCAATTTCTAGGTTGACACGCAGCATACACGCAGGACCAGAGCTTACTGTCTCTACGCAGTGTTCTGGTACCGAAACGGTTGCTTAAGCAAAGTCCCTAGGAGTCTTGGAAAGCTTACTACCGTGAAACTAAAGCAGAACAGCGATGAAGGCCTCATGGAGCTGCTGCACGCCTCCCGTTTTGCCAGCATAATCAGGGCCTTACTTCGAGGCTAGTGCTCACATTGACTTTCACGTTTGGTATAGAGCAGAGCAGGGTGAGCTTCCAACTAGGAACTGGAAGCACAAGGTTTCTTTCGAGAAAAGTCATTTTCTTCTATGTGCCATGCCGGCTGTAAGTAAAAGCACGTTAACAACAGTGCTTTTCAGGTAGCTTCAGGGCCGCATCAACGGAGCTTTCATAATGGGAAAACTAGCCTTGTGCCATCAGTCTCTAATTTCTAGGTTGACACGCAGCATACACGCAGGAGCAGAGCTTCCTGGTTCTACGCAGTGTTCTGGTACTGAAACGGGTGCTGAAGCAAGGCTCCTAGGAGTGTTGAAAAGCTTACTACCTTGAAACTAAAGCAGAACAACGATGAAGGCCTCATGGAGCTGCTGCACGCCTCTCGTTTTACAAGGGTAATCAGGGCCTACTTCGAAGCTTGGGCTCACGTTGACTTTCACTTTAGTATAGCGCAGAGCAGGGTGAGCTTCCAACAAGGAACTGGAAACCCAAGGTTTCTTAGGAGAAAACTCATTTTCTTCTCAGAACCATGCCGGGAGTGAAGAAAACCCCGGCAACAACAATGCTTTTCAGGTAGCTTCGAGCCCGCATGAACGGAGCTTTCATAATGGGAAAAGAAGCCTTATGCCATCAGTCTCCAATTTCTAGGTTGACACGCAGCATACACGCAGGACCAGAGCTTACGGTCTCTACGCAGTGTTCTGGTACCGAAACGGTTGCTTAAGCAAAGTCCCTAGGAGTCTTGGAAAGCTTACTACCGTGAAACTAAAGCAGAACAGCGATGAAGGCCTCATGGAGCTGCTGCACGCCTCCCGTTTTGCCAGCATAATCAGGGCCTTACTTCGAGGCTAGTGGTCCCATTGACTTTCACGTTTGGTATAGAGTAGAGCAGGGTGAGCTTCCAACTAGGAACTGGAAGCACAAGGTTTCTTTCGAGAAAAGTCATTTTCTTCTATGTGCCATGCCGGCTGTAAGTAAAAGCACGGTAACAACAGTGCTTTTCAGGTAGCTTCGAGGCTGCATGAAAGGAGCTTTCAAAACGGGAAAACAAGCGTTGTGCCATCAGTCTCTAATTTCTAGGTTGACACGCAGCATACACGCAGGAGCAGAGCTTCCTGGTTCTACGCAGTCTTCTGGTACTGAAACGGGTGCTGAAGCAAGGCCCCTAGGAGTGTTGAAAAGCTTACTACCTTGAAACTAAAGCAGAACAACGATGAACGCCTCATGGAGCTGCTGCACGCCTCTCGTTTTGCAAGGATAATCAGGGTCTACTTCGAAGCTTGGGCTCACGTTGACTTTCACTTTAGGTATAGCGCAGAGCAGGGTGACCTTCCAACAAGGAACTGGAAACACAAGGTTTCTTAGGAGAAAACTCATTTTCTTCTCAGAACCATGCCGGGAGTGAAGAAAACCCCGGCAACAACAATGCTTTTCAGGTAGCTTCGAGGCCGCATGAACGGAGCTTTCATAATGGGAAAAGAAGCCTTATGCCATCAGTCTCCAATTTCTAGGTTGACACGCAGCATACACGCAGGACCAGAGCTTACTGTCTCTACGCAGTGTTCTGGTACCAAAACGGTTGCTTAAGCAAAGTCCCTAGGAGTCTTGGAAAGCTTACTACCGTGAAACTAAAGCAGAACAGCGATGAAGGCCTCATGGAGCTGCTGCACGCCTCCCGTTTTGCCAGGATAATCAGGGCCTTACTTCGAGGCTAGTGCTCACATTGACTTTCACGTTTGGTATAGAGCAGAGCAGGGTGAGCTTCCAACTAGGAACTGGAAGCACAAGGTTTCTTTCGAGAAAAGTCATTTTCTTCTATGTGCCATGCCGGCTGTAAGTAAAAGCACGTTAACAACAGTGCTTTTCAGGTAGCTTCGGGGCCGCATCAACGGAGCTTTCATAATGGGAAAACTAGCCTTGTGCCATCAGTCTCTAATTTCTAGGTTGACACGCAGCATACACGCAGGAGCAGAGCTTCCTGGTTCTACGCAGTGTTCTGGTACTGAAACGGGTGCTGAAGCAAGGCTCCTAGGAGTGTTGAAAAGCTTACTACCTTGAAACTAAAGCAGAACAACGATGAACGCCTCATGGAGCTGCTGCACGCCTCTCGTTTTACAAGGGTAATCAGGGCCTACTTCGAAGCTTGGGCTCACGTTGACTTTCACTTTAGGTATAGCGCAGAGCAGGGTGAGCTTCCAACAAGGAACTGGAAACCCAAGGTTTCTTAGGAGAAAACTCATTTTCTTCTCCGAACCATGCCGGCAATGAAGAAAACCCCGGCAACAACAGTGCTTTTCAGGTAGCTTCGAGCCCGCATGAACGGAGCTTTCATAATGGGAAAAGAAGCCTTATGCCATCAGTCTCCAATTTCTAGGTTGACACGCAGCATACACGCAGGACCAGAGCTTACTGTCTCTACGCAGTGTTCTGGTACCGAAACGGTTGCTTAAGCAAAGTCCCTAGGAGTCTTGGAAAGCTTACTACCGTGAAACTAAAGCAGAACAGCGATGAAGGCCTCATGGAGCTGCTGCACGCCTCCCGTTTTGCCAGCATAATCAGGGCCTTACTTCGAGGCTAGTGCTCACATTGACTTTCACGTTTGGTATAGAGTAGAGCACGGTGAGCTTCCAACTAGGAACTGGAAGCACAAGGTTTCTTTCGAGAAAAGTCATTTTCTTCTATGTGCCATGCCGGCTGTAAGTAAAAGCACAGTAACAACAGTGCTTTTCAGGTAGCTTCGAGGCCGCATGAATGGAGCTTTCAAAACGGGAAAACAAGCGTTGTGCCATCAGTCTCTAATTTCTAGGTTGACACGCAGCATACACGCAGGAGCAGAGCTTCCTGGTTCTACGCAGTCTTCTGGTACTGAAACGGGTGCTGAAGCAAGGCCCCTAGGAGTGTTGAAAAGCTTACTACCTTGAAACTAAAGCAGAACAGCGATGAAGGCCTCATGGAGCTGCTGCACGCCTCCCGTTTTGCCAGCATAATCAGGGCCTTACTTCGAGGCTAGTGCTCACATTGACTTTCACGTTTGGTATAGAGCAGAACAGGGTGAGCTTCCAACTAGGAACTGGAAGCACAAGGTTTCTTTCGAGAAAACTCATTTTCTTCTATTAACCATGTCGTCTGTAAGTAAAAGCACGGTAACAACAGTGCTTTTCAGGTAGCTTCGGGGCCGCATCAAGAGAGCTTTCATAATGGGAAAACTAGCCTTGTGCCATCAGTCTGTAATTTCTAGGTTGACACGCAGCATACACGCAGGAGCAGAGCTCCTGGTTCTACGCAGTGTTCTGGTACTGAAACGGGTGCTGAAGCAAGGCCCCTAGGAGTGTTGAAAAGCTTACTACCTTGAAACTAAAGCAGAACAACGATGAAGGCCTCATGGAGCTGCTGCACGCCTCTCGTTTTACAAGGGTAATCAGGGCCTACTTCGAAGCTTGGGCTCACGTTGACTTTCACTTTAGGTATAGCGCAGAGCAGGGTGAGCTTCCAACAAGGAACTGGAAACCCAAGGTTTCTTAGGAGAAAACTCATTTTCTTCTCAGAACCATGCCGGCAGTGAAGAAACCCCGGCAACAACAATGCTTTTCAGGTAGCTTCGAGGCCGCATGAACGGAGCTTTCATAATGGGAAAAGAAGCCTTATGCCATCAGTCTCCAATTTCTAGGTTGACACGCAGCATACACGCAGGACCAGAGCTTACTGTCTCTACGCAGTGTTCTGGTACCGAAACGGTTGCTTAAGCAAAGTCCCTAGGAGTCTTGGAAAGCTTACTACCGTGAAACTAAAGCAGAACAGCGATGAAGGCCTCATGGAGCTGCTGCACGCCTCCCGTTTTGCCAGCATAATCAGGGCCTTACTTCGAGGCTAGTGCTCACATTGACTTTCACGTTTGGTATAGAGTAGAGCACGGTGAGCTTCCAACTACGAACTGGAAGCACAAGGTTTCTTTCGAGAAAACTCATTTTCTTCTATGAACCATGCCGTCTGTAAGTAAAAGCACGGTAAGAACAGTGCTTTTCAGGTAGCTTCGGGCCGCATCAACAGAGCTTTCATAATGGGAAAACTAGCCTTGTGCCATCAGTCTGTAATTTCTAGGTTGACACGCAGCATACACGCAGGAGCAGAGCTCCTGGTTCTACGCAGTGTTCTGGTACTGAAACGGGTGCTGAAGCAAGGCCCCTAGGAGTGTTGAAAAGCTTACTACCTTGAAACTAAAGCAGAACAACGATGAACGCCTCATGGAGCTGCTGCACGCCTCTCGTTTTGCAAGGATAATCAGGGCCTACTTCGAAGCTTGGGCTCACGTTGACTTTCACTTTAGGTATAGCGCAGAGCAGGGTGAGCTTCCAACAAGGAACTGGAAACACAAGGTTTCTTAGGAGAAAACTCATTTTCTTCTCAGAACCATGCCGGGAGTGAAGAAAACCCCGGCAACAACAATGCTTTTCAGGTAGCTTCGAGGCCGCATGAACGGAGCTTTCATAATGGGAAAAGAGGCTTTATGCCATCAGTCTCCAATTTCTAGGTTGACACGCAGCATACACGCAGGACCAGAGCTTACTGTCTCTACGCAGTGTTCTGGTACCGAAACGGTTGCTTAAGCAAAGTCCCTAGGAGTCTTGGAAAGCTTACTACCGTGAAACTAAAGCAGAACAGCGATGAAGGCCTCATGGAGCTGCTGCACGCCTCCCGTTTTACCAGCATAATCAGGGCCTTACTTCGAGGCTAGTGCTCACATTGACTTTCGCGTTTGGTATAGAGCAGAGCAGGGTGAGCTTCCAACTAGGAACTGGAAGCACAAGGTTTCTTTCGAGAAAAGTCATTTTCTTCTATGTGCCATGCCGGCTGTAAGTAAAAGCACGTTAACAACAGTGCTTTTCAGGTAGCTTCGGGGCCGCATCAACGGAGCTTTCATAATGGGAAAACTAGCCTTGTGCCATCAGTCTCTAATTTCTAGGTTGACACGCAGCATACACGCAGGAGCAGAGCTTCCTGGTTCTACGCAGTCTTCTGGTACTGAAACGGGTGCTGAAGCAAGGCTCCTAGGAGTGTTGAAAAGCTTACTACCTTGAAACTAAAGCAGAACAACGATGAAGGCCTCATGGAGCTGCTGCACGCCTCTCGTTTTACAAGGGTAATCAGGGCCTACTTCGAAGCTTGGGCTCACGTTGACTTTCACTTTAGGTATAGCGCAGAGCAGGGTGAGCTTCCAACAAGGAACTGGAAACCCAAGGTTTCTTAGGAGAAAACTCATTTTCTTCTCCGAACCATGCCGGCAATGAAGAAAACCCCGGCAACAACAGTGCTTTTCAGGTAGCTTCGAGCCCGCATGAACGGAGCTTTCATAATGGGAAAAGAAGCCTTATGCCATCAGTCTCCAATTTCTAGGTTGACACGCAGCATACACGCAGGACCAGAGCTTACTGTCTCTACGCAGTGTTCTGGTACCGAAACGGTTGCTTAAGCAAAGTCCCTAGGAGTCTTGGAAAGCTTACTACCGTGAAACTAAAGCAGAACAGCGATGAAGGCCTCATGGAGCTGCTGCACGCCTCCCGTTTTGCCAGCATAATCAGGGCCTTACTTCGAGGCTAGTGCTCACATTGACTTTCACGTTTGGTATAGAGTAGAGCACGGTGAGCTTCCAACTAGGAACTGGAAGCACAAGGTTTCTTTCGAGAAAAGTCATTTTCTTCTATGTGCCATGCCGGCTGTAAGTAAAAGCACGGTAACAACAGTGCTTTTCAGGTAGCTTCGAGGCCGCATGAATGGAGCTTTCAAAACGGGAAAACAAGCGTTGTGCCATCAGTCTCTAATTTCTAGGTTGACACGCAGCATACACGCAGGAGCAGAGCTTCCTGGTTCTACGCAGTCTTCTGGTACTGAAACGGGTGCTGAAGCAAGGCCCCTAGGAGTGTTGAAAAGCTTACTACCTTGAAACTAAAGCAGAACAACGATGAACGCCTCATGGAGCTGCTGCACGCCTCTCGTTTTGCAAGGATAATCAGGGCCTTACTTCGAAGCTTGGGCTCACGTTGACTTTCACTTTAGGTATAGCGCAGAGCAGGGTGAGCTTCCAACAAGGAACTGGAAACCCAAGGTTTCTTAGGAGAAAACTCATTTTCTTCTCAGAACCATGCCGGCAGTGAGGAAAACCCCGGCAACAACAATGCTTTTCAGGTAGCTTCGAGCCCGCATGAACGCAGCTTTCATAATGGGAAAAGAAGCCTTATGCCATCAGTCTCCAATTTCTAGGTTGACACGCAGCATACACGCAGGACCAGAGCTTACTGTCTCTACGCAGTGTTCTGGTACCGAAACGGTTGCTTAAGCAAAGTCCCTAGGAGTCTTGGAAAGCTTACTACCGTGAAACTAAAGCAGAACAGCGATGAAGGCCTCATGGAGCTGCTGCACGCCTCCCGTTTTGCCAGCATAATCAGGGCCTTACTTCGAGGCTAGTGCTCACATTGACTTTCACGTTTGGTATAGAGTAGAGCACGGTGAGCTTCCAACTACGAACTGGAAGCACAAGGTTTCTTTCGAGAAAACTCATTTTCTTCTATGAACCATGCCGTCTGTAAGTAAAAGCACGGTAAGAACAGTGCTTTTCAGGTAGCTTCGGGCCGCATCAACAGAGCTTTCATAATGGGAAAACTAGCCTTGTGCCATCAGTCTGTAATTTCTAGGTTGACACGCAGCATACACGCAGGAGCAGAGCTCCTGGTTCTACGCAGTGTTCTGGTACTGAAACGGGTGCTGAAGCAAGGCCCCTAGGAGTGTTGAAAAGCTTACTACCTTGAAACTAAAGCAGAACAACGATGAACGCCTCATGGAGCTGCTGCACGCCTCTCGTTTTGCAAGGATAATCAGGGCCTACTTCGAAGCTTGGGCTCACGTTGACTTTCACTTTAGGTATAGCGCAGAGCAGGGTGAGCTTCCAACAAGGAACTGGAAACACAAGGTTTCTTAGGAGAAAACTCATTTTCTTCTCAGAACCATGCCGGGAGTGAAGAAAACCCCGGCAACAACAATGCTTTTCAGGTAGCTTCGAGGCCGCATGAACGGAGCTTTCATAATGGGAAAAGAGGCTTTATGCCATCAGTCTCCAATTTCTAGGTTGACACGCAGCATACACGCAGGACCAGAGCTTACTGTCTCTACGCAGTGTTCTGGTACCGAAACGGTTGCTTAAGCAAAGTCCCTAGGAGTCTTGGAAAGCTTACTACCGTGAAACTAAAGCAGAACAGCGATGAAGGCCTCATGGAGCTGCTGCACGCCTCCCGTTTTGCCAGCATAATCAGGGCCTTACTTCGAGGCTAGTGCTCACATTGACTTTCGCGTTTGGTATAGAGCAGAGCAGGGTGAGCTTCCAACTAGGAACTGGAAGCACAAGGTTTCTTTCGAGAAAAGTCATTTTCTTCTATGTGCCATGCCGGCTGTAAGTAAAAGCACGTTAACAACAGTGCTTTTCAGGTAGCTTCGGGGCCGCATCAACGGAGCTTTCATAATGGGAAAACTAGCCTTGTGCCATCAGTCTCTAATTTCTAGGTTGACACGCAGCATACACGCAGGAGCAGAGCTTCCTGGTTCTACGCAGTCTTCTGGTACTGAAACGGGTGCTGAAGCAAGGCCCCTAGGAGTGTTGAAAAGCTTACTACCTTGAAACTAAAGCAGAACAACGATGAACGCCTCATGGAGCTGCTGCACGCCTCCCGTTTTGCCAGCATAATCAGGGCCTTACTTCGAGGCTAGTGCTCACATTGACTTTCGCGTTTGGTATAGAGCAGAGCAGGGTGAGCTTCCAACTAGGAACTGGAAGCACAAGGTTTCTTTCGAGAAAAGTCATTTTCTTCTATGTGCCATGCCGGCTGTAAGTAAAAGCACGGTAACAACAGTGCTTTTCAGGTAGCTTCGAGGCCGCATGAATGGAGCTTTCAAAACGGGAAAACAAGCGTTGTGCCATCAGTCTCTAATTTCTAGGTTGACACGCAGCATACACGCAGGAGCAGAGCTTCCTGGTTCTACGCAGTCTTCTGGTACTGAAACGGGTGCTGAAGCAAGGCCCCTAGGAGTGTTGAAAAGCTTACTACCTTGAAACTAAAGCAGAACAACGATGAACGCCTCATGGAGCTGCTGCACGCCTCTCGTTTTGCCAGGATAATCAGGGCCTTACTTCGAAGCTTGGGCTCACGTTGACTTTCACTTTAGGTATAGCGCAGAGCAGGGTGAGCTTCCAACAAGGAACTGGAAACCCAAGGTTTCTTAGGAGAAAACTCATTTTCTTCTCAGAACCATGCCGGGAGTGAAGAAAACCCCGGCAACAACAATGCTTTTCAGGTAGCTTCGAGGCCGCATGAACGCAGCTTTCATAATGGGAAAAGAAGCCTTATGCCATCAGTCTCCAATTTCTAGGTTGACACGCAGCATACACGCAGGACCAGAGCTTACTGTCTCTACGCAGTGTTCTGGTACCGAAACGGTTGCTTAAGCAAAGTCCCTAGGAGTCTTGGAAAGCTTACTACCGTGAAACTAAAGCAGAACAGCGATGAAGGCCTCATGGAGCTGCTGCACGCCTCCCGTTTTGCCAGCATAATCAGGGCCTTACTTCGAGGCTAGTGCTCACATTGACTTTCACGTTTGGTATAGAGTAGAGCACGGTGAGCTTCCAACTACGAACTGGAAGCACAAGGTTTCTTTCGAGAAAACTCATTTTCTTCTATGAACCATGCCGTCTGTAAGTAAAAGCACGGTAAGAACAGTGCTTTTCAGGTAGCTTCGGGCCGCATCAACAGAGCTTTCATAATGGGAAAACTAGCCTTGTGCCATCAGTCTGTAATTTCTAGGTTGACACGCAGCATACACGCAGGAGCAGAGCTCCTGGTTCTACGCAGTGTTCTGGTACTGAAACGGGTGCTGAAGCAAGGCCCCTAGGAGTGTTGAAAAGCTTACTACCTTGAAACTAAAGCAGAACAACGATGAACGCCTCATGGAGCTGCTGCACGCCTCTCGTTTTGCAAGGATAATCAGGGCCTACTTCGAAGCTTGGGCTCACGTTGACTTTCACTTTAGGTATAGCGCAGAGCAGGGTGAGCTTCCAACAAGGAACTGGAAACACAAGGTTTCTTAGGAGAAAACTCATTTTCTTCTCAGAACCATGCCGGGAGTGAAGAAAACCCCGGCAACAACAATGCTTTTCAGGTAGCTTCGAGGCCGCATGAACGGAGCTTTCATAATGGGAAAAGAGGCTTTATGCCATCAGTCTCCAATTTCTAGGTTGACACGCAGCATACACGCAGGACCAGAGCTTACTGTCTCTACGCAGTGTTCTGGTACCGAAACGGTTGCTTAAGCAAAGTCCCTAGGAGTCTTGGAAAGCTTACTACCGTGAAACTAAAGCAGAACAGCGATGAAGGCCTCATGGAGCTGCTGCACGCCTCCCGTTTTGCCAGCATAATCAGGGCCTTACTTCGAGGCTAGTGCTCACATTGACTTTCGCGTTTGGTATAGAGCAGAGCAGGGTGAGCTTCCAACTAGGAACTGGAAGCACAAGGTTTCTTTCGAGAAAAGTCATTTTCTTCTATGTGCCATGCCGGCTGTAAGTAAAAGCACGTTAACAACAGTGCTTTTCAGGTAGCTTCGGGGCCGCATCAACGGAGCTTTCATAATGGGAAAACTAGCCTTGTGCCATCAGTCTCTAATTTCTAGGTTGACACGCAGCATACACGCAGGAGCAGAGCTTCCTGGTTCTACGCAGTCTTCTGGTACTGAAACGGGTGCTGAAGCAAGGCTCCTAGGAGTGTTGAAAAGCTTACTACCTTGAAACTAAAGCAGAACAACGATGAAGGCCTCATGGAGCTGCTGCACGCCTCTCGTTTTACAAGGGTAATCAGGGCCTACTTCGAAGCTTGGGCTCACGTTGACTTTCACTTTAGGTATAGCGCAGAGCAGGGTGAGCTTCCAACAAGGAACTGGAAACCCAAGGTTTCTTAGGAGAAAACTCATTTTCTTCTCCGAACCATGCCGGCAATGAAGAAAACCCCGGCAACAACAGTGCTTTTCAGGTAGCTTCGAGCCCGCATGAACGGAGCTTTCATAATGGGAAAAGAAGCCTTATGCCATCAGTCTCCAATTTCTAGGTTGACACGCAGCATACACGCAGGACCAGAGCTTACTGTCTCTACGCAGTGTTCTGGTACCGAAACGGTTGCTTAAGCAAAGTCCCTAGGAGTCTTGGAAAGCTTACTACCGTGAAACTAAAGCAGAACAGCGATGAAGGCCTCATGGAGCTGCTGCACGCCTCCCGTTTTGCCAGCATAATCAGGGCCTTACTTCGAGGCTAGTGCTCACATTGACTTTCACGTTTGGTATAGAGTAGAGCAGGGTGAGCTTCCAACTAGGAACTGGAAGCACAAGGTTTCTTTCGAGAAAAGTCATTTTCTTCTATGTGCCATGCCGGCTGTAAGTAAAAGCACGGTAACAACAGTGCTTTTCAGGTAGCTTCGAGGCCGCATGAATGGAGCTTTCAAAACGGGAAAACAAGCGTTGTGCCATCAGTCTCTAATTTCTAGGTTGACACGCAGCATACACGCAGGAGCAGAGCTTCCTGGTTCTACGCAGTCTTCTGGTACTGAAACGGGTGCTGAAGCAAGGCCCCTAGGAGTGTTGAAAAGCTTACTACCTTGAAACTAAAGCAGAACAACGATGAACGCCTCATGGAGCTGCTGCACGCCTCTCGTTTTGCAAGGATAATCAGGGCCTTACTTCGAAGCTTGGGCTCACGTTGACTTTCACTTTAGGTATAGCGCAGAGCAGGGTGAGCTTCCAACAAGGAACTGGAAACACAAGGTTTCTTAGGAGAAAACTCATTTTCTTCTCAGAACCATGCCGGGAGTGAAGAAAACCCCGGCAACAACAATGCTTTTCAGGTAGCTTCGAGGCCGCATGAACGCAGCTTTCATAATGGGAAAAGAGGCTTTATGCCATCAGTCTCCAATTTCTAGGTTGACACGCAGCATACACGCAGGACCAGAGCTTACTGTCTCTACGCAGTGTTCTGGTATCGAAACGGTTGCTTAAGCAAAGTCCCTAGGAGTCTTGGAAAGCTTACTACCGTGAAACTAAAGCAGAACAGCGATGAAGGCCTCATGGAGCTGCTGCACGCCTCCCGTTTTGCCAGCATAATCAGGGCCTTACTTCGAGGCTAGTGCTCACATTGACTTTCACGTTTGGTATAGAGCAGAACAGGGTGAGCTTCCAACTAGGAACTGGAAGCACAAGGTTTCTTTCGAGAAAACTCATTTTCTTCTATTAACCATGTCGTCTGTAAGTAAAAGCACGGTAACAACAGTGCTTTTCAGGTAGCTTCGGGGCCGCATCAAGAGAGCTTTCATAATGGGAAAACTAGCCTTGTGCCATCAGTCTGTAATTTCTAGGTTGACACGCAGCATACACGCAGGAGCAGAGCTCCTGGTTCTACGCAGTGTTCTGGTACTGAAACGGGTGCTGAAGCAAGGCCCCTAGGAGTGTTGAAAAGCTTACTACCTTGAAACTAAAGCAGAACAACGATGAAGGCCTCATGGAGCTGCTGCACGCCTCTCGTTTTACAAGGGTAATCAGGGCCTACTTCGAAGCTTGGGCTCACGTTGACTTTCACTTTAGGTATAGCGCAGAGCAGGGTGAGCTTCCAACAAGGAACTGGAAACCCAAGGTTTCTTAGGAGAAAACTCATTTTCTTCTCAGAACCATGCCGGCAGTGAAGAAACCCCGGCAACAACAATGCTTTTCAGGTAGCTTCGAGGCCGCATGAACGGAGCTTTCATAATGGGAAAAGAAGCCTTATGCCATCAGTCTCCAATTTCTAGGTTGACACGCAGCATACACGCAGGACCAGAGCTTACTGTCTCTACGCAGTGTTCTGGTACCGAAACGGTTGCTTAAGCAAAGTCCCTAGGAGTCTTGGAAAGCTTACTACCGTGAAACTAAAGCAGAACAGCGATGAAGGCCTCATGGAGCTGCTGCACGCCTCCCGTTTGGCCAGCATAATCAGGGCCTTACTTCGAGGCTAGTGCTCACATTGACTTTCACGTTTGGTATAGAGTAGAGCACGGTGAGCTTCCAACTAGGAACTGGAAGCACAAGGTTTCTTTCGAGAAAAGTCATTTTCTTCTATGTGCCATGCCGGCTGTAAGTAAAAGCACGGTAACAACAGTGCTTTTCAGGTAGCTTCGAGGCCGCATGAATGGAGCTTTCAAAACGGGAAAACAAGCGTTGTGCCATCAGTCTCTAATTTCTAGGTTGACACGCAGCATACACGCAGGAGCAGAGCTTCCTGGTTCTACGCAGTCTTCTGGTACTGAAACGGGTGCTGAAGCAAGGCCCCTAGGAGTGTTGAAAAGCTTACTACCTTGAAACTAAAGCAGAACAACGATGAACGCCTCAAGAGCTGCTGCACGCCTCTCGTTTTGCAAGGATAATCAGGGCCTTACTTCGAAGCTTGGGCTCACGTTGACTTTCACTTTAGGTATAGCGCAGAGCAGGGTGAGCTTCCAACAAGGAACTGGAAACACAAGGTTTCTTAGGAGAAAACTCATTTTCTTCTCAGAACCATGCCGGGAGTGAAGAAAACCCCGGCAACAACAATGCTTTTCAGGTAGCTTCGAGGCCGCATGAACGGAGCTTTCATAATGGGAAAAGAAGCCTTATGCCATCAGTCTCCAATTTCTAGGTTGACACGCAGCATACACGCAGGACCAGAGCTTACTGTCTCTACGCAGTGTTCTGGTACCAAAACGGTTGCTTAAGCAAAGTCCCTAGGAGTCTTGGAAAGCTTACTACCGTGAAACTAAAGCAGAACAGCGATGAAGGCCTCATGGAGCTGCTGCACGCCTCCCGTTTTGCCAGGATAATCAGGGCCTTACTTCGAGGCTAGTGCTCACATTGACTTTCACGTTTGGTATAGAGCAGAGCAGGGTGAGCTTCCAACTAGGAACTGGAAGCACAAGGTTTCTTTCAAGAAAAGTCATTTTCTTCTATGTGCCATGCCGGCTGTAAGTAAAAGCACGTTAACAACAGTGCTTTTCAGGTAGCTTCGGGGCCGCATCAACGGAGCTTTCATAATGGGAAAACTAGCCTTGTGCCATCAGTCTCTAATTTCTAGGTTGACACGCAGCATACACGCAGGAGCAGAGCTTCCTGGTTCTACGCAGTGTTCTGGTACTGAAACGGGTGCTGAAGCAAGGCTCCTAGGAGTGTTGAAAAGCTTACTACCTTGAAACTAAAGCAGAACAACGATGAAGGCCTCATGGAGCTGCTGCACGCCTCTCGTTTTACAAGGGTAATCAGGGCCTACTTCGAAGCTTGGGCTCACGTTGACTTTCACTTTAGGTATAGCGCAGAGCAGGGTGAGCTTCCAACAAGGAACTGGAAACCCAAGGTTTCTTAGGAGAAAACTCATTTTCTTCTCCGAACCATGCCGGCAATGAAGAAAACCCCGGCAACAACAGTGCTTTTCAGGTAGCTTCGAGCCCGCATGAACGGAGCTTTCATAATGGGAAAAGAAGCCTTATGCCATCAGTCTCCAATTTCTAGGTTGACACGCAGCATACACGCAGGACCAGAGCTTACTGTCTCTACGCAGTGTTCTGGTACCGAAACGGTTGCTTAAGCAAAGTCCCTAGGAGTCTTGGAAAGCTTACTACCGTGAAACTAAAGCAGAACAGCGATGAAGGCCTCATGGAGCTACTGCACGCCTCCCGTTTTGCCAGCATAATCAGGGCCTTACTTCGAGGCTAGTGCTCACATTGACTTTCACGTTTGGTATAGAGTAGAGCAGGGTGAGCTTCCAACTAGGAACTGGAAGCACAAGGTTTCTTTCGAGAAAAGTCATTTTCTTCTATGTGCCATGCCGGCTGTAAGTAAAAGCACGGTAACAACAGTGCTTTTCAGGTAGCTTCGAGGCCGCATGAATGGAGCTTTCAAAACGGGAAAACAAGCGTTGTGCCATCAGTCTCTAATTTCTAGGTTGACACGCAGCATACACGCAGGAGCAGAGCTTCCTGGTTCTACGCAGTCTTCTGGTACTGAAACGGGTGCTGAAGCAAGGCCCCTAGGAGTGTTGAAAAGCTTACTACCTTGAAACTAAAGCAGAACAACGATGAACGCCTCATGGAGCTGCTGCACGCCTCTCGTTTTGCAAGGATAATCAGGGCCTTACTTCGAAGCTTGGGCTCATGTTGACTTTCACTTTAGGTATAGCGCAGAGCAGGGTGAGCTTCCAACAAGGAACTGGAAACCCAAGGTTTCTTAGGAGAAAACTCATTTTCTTCTCAGAACCATGCCGGGAGTGAAGAAAACCCCGGCAACAACAATGCTTTTCAGGTAGCTTCGAGGCCGCATGAACGCAGCTTTCATAATGGGAAAAGAGGCTTTATGCCATCAGTCTCCAATTTCTAGGTTGACACGCAGCATACACGCAGGACCAGAGCTTACTGTCTCTACGCAGTGTTCTGGTACCGAAACGGTTGCTTAAGCAAAGTCCCTAGGAGTCTTGGAAAGCTTACTACCGTGAAACTAAAGCAGAACAGCGATGAAGGCCTCATGGAGCTGCTGCACGCCTCCCGTTTTGCCAGCATAATCAGGGCCTTACTTCGAGGCTAGTGCTCACATTGACTTTCACGTTTGGTATAGAGCAGAACAGGGTGAGCTTCCAACTAGGAACTGGAAGCACAAGGTTTCTTTCGAGAAAACTCATTTTCTTCTATTAACCATGTCGTCTGTAAGTAAAAGCACGGTAACAACAGTGCTTTTCAGGTAGCTTCGGGGCCGCATCAAGAGAGCTTTCATAATGGGAAAACTAGCCTTGTGCCATCAGTCTGTAATTTCTAGGTTGACACGCAGCATACACGCAGGAGCAGAGCTCCTGGTTCTACGCAGTGTTCTGGTACTGAAACGGGTGCTGAAGCAAGGCCCCTAGGAGTGTTGAAAAGCTTACTACCTTGAAACTAAAGCAGAACAACGATGAAGGCCTCATGGAGCTGCTGCACGCCTCTCGTTTTACAAGGGTAATCAGGGCCTACTTCGAAGCTTGGGCTCACGTTGACTTTCACTTTAGGTATAGCGCAGAGCAGGGTGAACTTCCAACAAGGAACTGGAAACCCAAGGTTTCTTAGGAGAAAACTCATTTTCTTCTCAGAACCATGCCGGCAGTGAAGAAACCCCGGCAACAACAATGCTTTTCAGGTAGCTTCGAGGCCGCATGAACGGAGCTTTCATAATGGGAAAAGAAGCCTTATGCCATCAGTCTCCAATTTCTAGGTTGACACGCAGCATACACGCAGGACCAGAGCTTACTGTCTCTACGCAGTGTTCTGGTACCGAAACGGTTGCTTAAGCAAAGTCCCTAGGAGTCTTGGAAAGCTTACTACCGTGAAACTAAAGCAGAACAGCGATGAAGGCCTCATGGAGCTGCTGCACGCCTCCCGTTTTGCCAGCATAATCAGGGCCTTACTTCGAGGCTAGTGCTCACATTGACTTTCACGTTTGGTATAGAGTAGAGCACGGTGAGCTTCCAACTAGGAACTGGAAGCACAAGGTTTCTTTCGAGAAAAGTCATTTTCTTCTATGTGCCATGCCGGCTGTAAGTAAAAGCACGGTAACAACAGTGCTTTTCAGGTAGCTTCGAGGCCACATGAATGGAGCTTTCAAAACGGGAAAACAAGCGTTGTGCCATCAGTCTCTAATTTCTAGGTTGACACGCAGCATACACGCAGGAGCAGAGCTTCCTGGTTCTACGCAGTGTTCTGGTACTGAAACGGGTGCTGAAGCAAGGCCCCTAGGAGTGTTGAAAAGCTTACTACCTTGAAACTAAAGCAGAACAACGATGAACGCCTCAAGAGCTGCTGCACGCCTCTCGTTTTGCAAGGATAATCAGGGCCTTACTTCGAAGCTTGGGCTCACGTTGACTTTCACTTTAGGTATAGCGCAGAGCAGGGTGAGCTTCCAACAAGGAACTGGAAACCGAAGGTTTCTTAGGAGAAAACTCATTTTCTTCTCAGAACCATGCCGGCAGTGAGGAAAACCCCGGCAACAACAATGCTTTTCAGGTAGCTTCGAGCCCGCATGAACGGAGCTTTCATAATGGGAATAGAAGTTTTATGCCATCAGTCTCCAATTTCTAGGTTGACATGCAGCATACACGCAGGACCAGAGCTTACTGTCTCTACGCAGTGTTCTGGTACCGAAACGGTTGCTAAAGCAAAGTCCCTAGGAGTCTTGGAAAGCTTACTACCGTGAAACTAAAGCAGAACAGCGATGAAGGCCTCATGGAGCTGCTGCACGCCTCCCGTTTTGCCAGCATAATCAGGGCCTTACTTCGAGGCTAGTGCTCACATTGACTTTCACGTTTGGTATAGAGCAGAACAGGGTGAGCTTCCAACTAGGAACTGGAAGCACAAGGTTTCTTTCGAGAAAACTCATTTTCTTCTATTAACCATGTCGTCTGTAAGTAAAAGCACGGTAACAACAGTGCTTTTCAGGTAGCTTCGGGGCCGCATCAAGAGAGCTTTCATAATGGGAAAACTAGCCTTGTGCCATCAGTCTGTAATTTCTAGGTTGACACGCAGCATACACGCAGGAGCAGAGCTCCTGGTTCTACGCAGTGTTCTGGTACTGAAACGGGTGCTGAAGCAAGGCCCCTAGGAGTGTTGAAAAGCTTACTACCTTGAAACTAAAGCAGAACAACGATGAAGGCCTCATGGAGCTGCTGCACGCCTCTCGTTTTACAAGGGTAATCAGGGCCTACTTCGAAGCTTGGGCTCACGTTGACTTTCACTTTAGGTATAGCGCAGAGCAGGGTGAACTTCCAACAAGGAACTGGAAACCCAAGGTTTCTTAGGAGAAAACTCATTTTCTTCTCAGAACCATGCCGGCAGTGAAGAAACCCCGGCAACAACAATGCTTTTCAGGTAGCTTCGAGGCCGCATGAACGGAGCTTTCATAATGGGAAAAGAAGCCTTATGCCATCAGTCTCCAATTTCTAGGTTGACACGCAGCATACACGCAGGACCAGAGCTTACTGTCTCTACGCAGTGTTCTGGTACCGAAACGGTTGCTTAAGCAAAGTCCCTAGGAGTCTTGGAAAGCTTACTACCGTGAAACTAAAGCAGAACAGCGATGAAGGCCTCATGTAGCTGCTGCACGCCTCCCGTTTTGCCAGCATAATCAGGGCCTTACTTCGAGGCTAGTGCTCACATTGACTTTCACGTTTGGTATAGAGTAGAGCACGGTGAGCTTCCAACTAGGAACTGGAAGCACAAGGTTTCTTTCGAGAAAAGTCATTTTCTTCTATGTGCCATGCCGGCTGTAAGTAAAAGCACGGTAACAACAGTGCTTTTCAGGTAGCTTCGAGGCCGCATGAATGGAGCTTTCAAAACGGGAAAACAAGCGTTGTGCCATCAGTCTCTAATTTCTAGGTTGACACGCAGCATACACGCAGGAGCAGAGCTTCCTGGTTCTACGCAGTGTTCTGGTACTGAAACGGGTGCTGAAGCAAGGCCCCTAGGAGTGTTGAAAAGCTTACTACCTTGAAACTAAAGCAGAACAACGATGAACGCCTCAAGAGCTGCTGCACGCCTCTCGTTTTGCAAGGATAATCAGGGCCTTACTTCGAAGCTTGGGCTCACGTTGACTTTCACTTTAGGTATAGCGCAGAGCAGGGTGAGCTTCCAACAAGGAACTGGAAACCCAAGGTTTCTTAGGAGAAAACTCATTTTCTTCTCAGAACCATGCCGGCAGTGAGGAAAACCCCGGCAACAACAATGCTTTTCAGGTAGCTTCGAGCCCGCATGAACGGAGCTTTCATAATGGGAATAGAAGTTTTATGCCATCAGTCTCCAATTTCTAGGTTGACATGCAGCATACACGCAGGACCAGAGCTTACTGTCTCTACGCAGTGTTCTGGTACCGAAACGGTTGCTAAAGCAAAGTCCCTAGGAGTCTTGGAAAGCTTACTACCGTGAAACTAAAGCAGAACAGCGATGAAGGCCTCATGGAGCTGCTGCACGCCTCCCGTTTTGCCAGCATAATCAGGGCCTTACTTCGAGGCTAGTGCTCACATTGACTTTCACGTTTGGTATAGAGCGGAGCAGGTTGAGCTTCCAACTACGAACTGGAAGCACAAGGTTTCTTTCGAGAAAACTCATTTTCTTCTATGAACCATGCCGTCTGTAAGTAAAAGCACGGTAAGAACAGTGCTTTTCAGGTAGCTTCGGGCCGCATCAACAGAGCTTTCATAATGGGAAAACTAGCCTTGTGCCATCAGTCTGTAATTTCTAGGTTGACACGCAGCATACACGCAGGAGCAGAGCTCCTGGTTCTACGCAGTGTTCTGGTACTGAAACGGGTGCTGAAGCAAGGCCCCTAGGAGTGTTGAAAAGCTTACTACCTTGAAACTAAAGCAGAACAACGATGAACGCCTCATGGAGCTGCTGCACGCCTCTCGTTTTGCAAGGATAATCAGGGCCTACTTCGAAGCTTGGGCTCACGTTGACTTTCACTTTAGGTATAGCGCAGAGCAGGGTGAGCTTCCAACAAGGAACTGGAAACACAAGGTTTCTTAGGAGAAAACTCATTTTCTTCTCAGAACCATGCCGGGAGTGAAGAAAACCCCGGCAACTACAATGCTTTTCAGGTAGCTTCGAGGCCGCATGAACGGAGCTTTCATAATGGGAAAAGAGGCTTTATGCCATCAGTCTCCAATTTCTAGGTTGACACGCAGCATACACGCAGGACCAGAGCTTACTGTCTCTACGCAGTGTTCTGGTACCGAAACGGTTGCTTAAGCAAAGTCCCTAGGAGTCTTGGAAAGCTTACTACCGTGAAACTAAAGCAGAACAGCGATGAAGGCCTCATGGAGCTGCTGCACGCCTCCCGTTTTGCCAGCATAATCAGGGCCTTACTTCGAGGCTAGTGCTCACATTGACTTTCGCGTTTGGTATAGAGCAGAGCAGGGTGAGCTTCCAACTAGGAACTGGAAGCACAAGGTTTCTTTCGAGAAAAGTCATTTTCTTCTATGTGCCATGCCGGCTGTAAGTAAAAGCACGTTAACAACAGTGCTTTTCAGGTAGCTTCGGGGCCGCATCAACGGAGCTTTCATAATGGAAAACTAGCCTTGTGCCATCAGTCTCTAATTTCTAGATTGACACGCAGCATACACGCAGGAGCAGAGCTTCCTGGTTCTACGCAGTGTTCTGGTACTGAAACGGGTGCTGAAGCAAGGCTCCTAGGAGTGTTGAAAAGCTTACTACCTTGAAACTAAAGCAGAACAACGATGAAGGCCTCATGGAGCTGCTGCACGCCTCTCGTTTTACAAGGGTAATCAGGGCCTACTTCGAAGCTTGGGCTCACGTTGACTTTCACTTTAGGTATAGCGCAGAGCAGGGTGAGCTTCCAACAAGGAACTGGAAACCCAAGGTTTCTTAGGAGAAAACTCATTTTCTTCTCCGAACCATGCCGGCAATGAAGAAAACCCCGGCAACAACAGTTCTTTTCAGGTAGCTTCGAGCCCGCATTAACGGAGCTTTCATAATGGGAAAAGAAGCCTTATGCCATCAGTCTCCAATTTCTAGGTTGACACGCAGCATACACGCAGGACCAGAGCTTACTGTCTCTACGCAGTGTTCTGGTACCGAAACGGTTGCTTAAGCAAAGTCCCTAGGAGTCTTGGAAAGCTTACTACCGTGAAACTAAAGCAGAACAGCGATGAAGGCCTCATGGAGCTGCTGCACGCCTCCCGTTTTGCCAGCATAATCAGGGCCTTACTTCGAGGCTAGTGCTCACATTGACTTTCACGTTTGGTATAGAGTAGAGCAGGGTGAGCTTCCAACTAGGAACTGGAAGCACAAGGTTTCTTTCGAGAAAAGTCATTTTCTTCTATGTGCCATGCCGGCTGTAAGTAAAAGCACGGTAACAACAGTGCTTTTCAGGTAGCTTCGAGGCCGCATGAATGGAGCTTTCAAAACGGGAAAACAAGCGTTGTGCCATCAGTCTCTAATTTCTAGGTTGACACGCAGCATACACGCAGGAGCAGAGCTTCCTGGTTCTACGCAGTCTTCTGGTACTGAAACGGGTGCTGAAGCAAGGCCCCTAGGAGTGTTGAAAAGCTTACTACCTTGAAACTAAAGCAGAACAACGATGAACGCCTCATGGAGCTGCTGCACGCCTCTCGTTTTGCAAGGATAATCAGGGCCTTACTTCGAAGCTTGGGCTCACGTTGACTTTCACTTTAGGTATAGCGCAGAGCAGGGTGAGCTTCCAACAAGGAACTGGAAACCCAAGGTTTCTTAGGAGAAAACTCATTTTCTTCTCAGAACCATGCCGGGAGTGAAGAAAACCCCGGCAACAACAATGCTTTTCAGGTAGCTTCGAGGCCGCATGAACGCAGCTTTCATAATGGGAAAAGAGGCTTTATGCCATCAGTCTCCAATTTCTAGGTTGACACGCAGCATACACGCAGGACCAGAGCTTACTGTCTCTACGCAGTGTTCTGGTACCGAAACGGTTGCTTAAGCAAAGTCCCTAGGAGTCTTGGAAAGCTTACTACCGTGAAACTAAAGCAGAACAGCGATGAAGGCCTCATGGAGCTGCTGCACGCCTCCCGTTTTGCCAGCATAATCAGGGCCTTACTTCGAGGCTAGTGCTCACATTGACTTTCACGTTTGGTATAGAGCAGAACAGGGTGAGCTTCCAACTAGGAACTGGAAGCACAAGGTTTCTTTCGAGAAAACTCATTTTCTTCTATTAACCATGTCGTCTGTAAGTAAAAGCACGGTAACAACAGTGCTTTTCAGGTAGCTTCGGGGCCGCATCAAGAGAGCTTTCATAATGGGAAAACTAGCCTTGTGCCATCATTCTGTAATTTCTAGGTTGACACGCAGCATACACGCAGGAGCAGAGCTCCTGGTTCTACGCAGTGTTCTGGTACTGAAACGGGTGCTGAAGCAAGGCCCCTAGGAGTGTTGAAAAGCTTACTACCTTGAAACTAAAGCAGAACAACGATGAAGGCCTCATGGAGCTGCTGCACGCCTCTCGTTTTACAAGGGTAATCAGGGCCTACTTCGAAGCTTGGGCTCACGTTGACTTTCACTTTAGGTATAGCGCAGAGCAGGGTGAGCTTCCAACAAGGAACTGGAAACACAAGGTTTCTTAGGAGAAAACTCATTTTCTTCTCAGAACCATGCCGGCAGTGAAGAAACCCCGGCAACAACAATGCTTTTCAGGTAGCTTCGAGGCCGCATGAACGGAGCTTTCATAATGGGAAAAGAAGCCTTATGCCATCAGTCTCCAATTTCTAGGTTGACACGCAGCATACACGCAGGACCAGAGCTTACTGTCTCTACGCAGTGTTCTGGTACCGAAACGGTTGCTTAAGCAAAGTCCCTAGGAGTCTTGGAAAGCTTACTACCGTGAAACTAAAGCAGAACAGCGATGAAGGCCTCATGGAGCTGCTGCACGCCTCCCGTTTTGCCAGCATAATCAGGGCCTTACTTCGAGGCTAGTGCTCACATTGACTTTCACGTTTGGTATAGAGTAGAGCACGGTGAGCTTCCAACTAGGAACTGGAAGCACAAGGTTTCTTTCGAGAAAAGTCATTTTCTTCTATGTGCCATGCCGGCTGTAAGTAAAAGCACGGTAACAACAGTGCTTTTCAGGTAGCTTCGAGGCCGCATGAATGGAGCTTTCAAAACGGGAAAACAAGCGTTGTGCCATCAGTCTCTAATTTCTAGGTTGACACGCAGCATACACGCAGGAGCAGAGCTTCCTGGTTCTACGCAGTGTTCTGGTACTGAAACGGGTGCTGAAGCAAGGCCCCTAGGAGTGTTGAAAAGCTTACTACCTTGAAACTAAAGCAGAACAACAATGAACGCCTCAAGAGCTGCTGCACGCCTCTCGTTTTGCAAGGATAATCAGGGCCTTACTTCGAAGCTTGGGCTCACGTTGACTTTCACTTTAGGTATAGCGCAGAGCAGGGTGAGCTTCCAACAAGGAACTGGAAACCGAAGGTTTCTTAGGAGAAAACTCATTTTCTTCTCAGAACCATGCCGGCAGTGAGGAAAACCCCGGCAACAACAATGCTTTTCAGGTAGCTTCGAGCCCGCATGAACGGAGCTTTCATAATGGGAATAGAAGTTTTATGCCATCAGTCTCCAATTTCTAGGTTGACATGCAGCATACACGCAGGACCAGAGCTTACTGTCTCTACGCAGTGTTCTGGTACCGAAACGGTTGCTAAAGCAAAGTCCCTAGGAGTCTTGGAAAGCTTACTACCGTGAAACTAAAGCAGAACAGCGATGAAGGCCTCATGGAGCTGCTGCACGCCTCCCGTTTTGCCAGCATAATCAGGGCCTTACTTCGAGGCTAGTGCTCCCATTGACTTTCACGTTTGGTATAGAGCGGAGCAGGTTGAGCTTCCAACTACGAACTGGAAGCACAAGGTTTCTTTCGAGAAAACTCATTTTCTTCTATGAACCATGCCGTCTGTAAGTAAAAGCACGGTAAGAACAGTGCTTTTCAGGTAGCTTCGGGCCGCATCAACAGAGCTTTCATAATGGGAAAACTAGCCTTGTGCCATCAGTCTGTAATTTCTAGGTTGACACGCAGCATACACGCAGGAGCAGAGCTCCTGGTTCTACGCAGTGTTCTGGTACTGAAACGGGTGCTGAAGCAAGGCCCCTAGGAGTGTTGAAAAGCTTACTACCTTGAAACTAAAGCAGAACAACGATGAACGCCTCATGGAGCTGCTGCACGCCTCTCGTTTTGCAAGGATAATCAGGGCCTACTTCGAAGCTTGGGCTCACGTTGACTTTCACTTTAGGTATAGCGCAGAGCAGGGTGAGCTTCCAACAAGGAACTGGAAACACAAGGTTTCTTAGGAGAAAACTCATTTTCTTCTCAGAACCATGCCGGCAGTGAAGAAAACCCCGGCAACAACAATGCTTTTCAGGTAGCTTCGAGGCCGCATGAACGGAGCTTTCATAATGGGAAAAGAGGCTTTATGCCATCAGTCTCCAATTTCTAGGTTGACACGCAGCATACACGCAGGACCAGAGCTTACTGTCTCTACGCAGTGTTCTGGTACCGAAACGGTTGCTTAAGCAAAGTCCCTAGGAGTCTTGGAAAGCTTACTACCGTGAAAGTAAAGCAGAACAGCGATGAAGGCCTCATGGAGCTGCTGCACGCCTCCCGTTTTGCCAGCATAATCAGGGCCTTACTTCGAGGCTAGTGCTCACATTGACTTTCACGTTTGGTATAGAGCAGAGCAGGGTGAGCTTCCAACTAGGAACTGGAAGCACAAGGTTTCTTTCGAGAAAAGTCATTTTCTTCTATGTGCCATGCCGGCTGTAAGTAAAAGCACGTTAACAACAGTGCTTTTCAGGTAGCTTCGGGGCCGCATCAACGGAGCTTTCATAATGGGAAAACTAGCCTTGTGCCATCAGTCTCTAATTTCTAGGTTGACACGCAGCATACACGCAGGAGCAGAGCTTCCTGGTTCTACGCAGTGTTCTGGTACTGAAACGGGTGCTGAAGCAAGGCTCCTAGGAGTGTTGAAAAGCTTACTACCTTGAAACTAAAGCAGAACAACGATGAAGGCCTCATGGAGCTGCTGCACGCCTCTCGTTTTACAAGGGTAATCAGGGCCTACTTCGAAGCTTGGGCTCACGTTGACTTTCACTTTAGGTATAGCGCAGAGCAGGGTGAGCTTCCAACAAGGAACTGGAAACACAAGGTTTCTTAGGAGAAAACTCATTTTCTTCTCCGAACCATGCCGGCAATGAAGAAAACCCCGGCAACAACAGTGCTTTTCAGGTAGCTTCGAGCCCGCATGAACGGAGCTTTCATAATGGGAAAAGAAGCCTTATGCCATCAGTCTCCAATTTCTAGGTTGACACGCAGCATACACGCAGGACCAGAGCTTACTGTCTCTACGCAGTGTTCTGGTACCGAAACGGTTGCTTAAGCAAAGTCCCTAGGAGTCTTGGAAAGCTTACTACCGTGAAACTAAAGCAGAACAGCGATGAAGGCCTCATGGAGCTGCTGCACGCCTCCCGTTTTCCAGCATAATCAGCGCCTTACTTCGAGGCTAGTGCTCACATTGACTTTCACGTTTGGTATAGAGTAGAGCAGGGTGAGCTTCCAACTAGGAACTGGAAGCACAAGGTTTCTTTCGAGAAAAGTCATTTTCTTCTATGTGCCATGCCGGCTGTAAGTAAAAGCACGGTAACAACAGTGCTTTTCAGGTAGCTTCGAGGCCGCATGAATGGAGCTTTCAAAACGGGAAAACAAGCGTTGTGCCATCAGTCTCTAATTTCTAGGTTGACACGCAGCATACACGCAGGAGCAGAGCTTCCTGGTTCTACGCAGTGTTCTGGTACTGAAACGGGTGCTGAAGCAAGGCCCCTAGGAGTGTTGAAAAGCTTACTACCTTGAAACTAAAGCAGAACAACGATGAACGCCTCAAGAGCTGCTGCACGCCTCTCGTTTTGCAAGGATAATCAGGGCCTACTTCGAAGCTTGGGCTCACGTTGACTTTCACTTTAGGTATAGCGCAGAGCAGGGTGAGCTTCCAACAAGGAACTGGAAACACAAGGTTTCTTAGGAGAAAACTCATTTTCTTCTCAGAACCATGCCGGCAGTGAGGAAAACCCCGGCAACAACAATGCTTTTCAGGTAGCTTCGAGCCCGCATGAACGGAGCTTTCATAATGGGAATAGAAGTTTTATGCCATCAGTCTCCAATTTCTAGGTTGACATGCAGCATACACGCAGGACCAGAGCTTACTGTCTCTACGCAGTGTTCTGGTACCGAAACGGTTGCTAAAGCAAAGTCCCTAGGAGTCTTGGAAAGCTTACTACCGTGAAACTAAAGCAGAACAGCGATGAAGGCCTCATGGAGCTGCTGCACGCCTCCCGTTTTGCCAGCATAATCAGGGCCTTACTTCGAGGCTAGTGCTCCCATTGACTTTCACGTTTGGTATAGAGCGGAGCAGGTTGAGCTTCCAACTACGAACTGGAAGCACAAGGTTTCTTTCGAGAAAACTCATTTTCTTCTATGAACCATGCCGTCTGTAAGTAAAAGCACGGTAAGAACAGTGCTTTTCAGGTAGCTTCGGGCCGCATCAACAGAGCTTTCATAATGGGAAAACTAGCCTTGTGCCATCAGTCTGTAATTTCTAGGTTGACACGCAGCATACACGCAGGAGCAGAGCTCCTGGTTCTACGCAGTGTTCTGGTACTGAAACGGGTGCTGAAGCAAGGCCCCTAGGAGTGTTGAAAAGCTTACTACCTTGAAACTAAAGCAGAACAACGATCAACGCCTCATGGAGCTGCTGCACGCCTCTCGTTTTGCAAGGATAATCAGGGCCTACTTCGAAGCTTGGGCTCACGTTGACTTTCACTTTAGGTATAGCGCAGAGCAGGGTGAGCTTCCAACAAGGAACTGGAAACACAAGGTTTCTTAGGAGAAAACTCATTTTCTTCTCAGAACCATGCCGGGAGTGAAGAAAACCCCGGCAACAACAATGCTTTTCAGGTAGCTTCGAGGCCGCATGAACGGAGCTTTCATAATGGGAAAAGAGGCTTTATGCCATCAGTCTCCAATTTCTAGGTTGACACGCAGCATACACGCAGGACCAGAGCTTACTGTCTCTACGCAGTGTTCTGGTACCGAAACGGTTGCTTAAGCAAAGTCCCTAGGAGTCTTGGAAAGCTTACTACCGTGAAACTAAAGCAGAACAGCGATGAAGGCCTCATGGAGCTGCTGCACGCCTCCCGTTTTGCCAGCATAATCAGGGCCTTACTTCGAGGCTAGTGCTCACATTGACTTTCACGTTTGGTATAGAGCAGAGCAGGGTGAGCTTCCAACTAGGAACTGGAAGCACAAGGTTTCTTTCGAGAAAAGTCATTTTCTTCTATGTGCCATGCCGGCTGTAAGTAAAAGCACGTTAACAACAGTGCTTTTCAGGTAGCTTCGGGGCCGCATCAACGGAGCTTTCATAATGGGAAAACTAGCCTTGTGTCATCAGTCTCTAATTTCTAGGTTGACACGCAGCATACACGCAGGAGCAGAGCTTCCTGGTTCTACGCAGTGTTCTGGTACTGAAACGGGTGCTGAAGCAAGGCTCCTAGGAGTGTTGAAAAGCTTACTACCTTGAAACTAAAGCAGAACAACGATGAAGGCCTCATGGAGCTGCTGCACGCCTCTCGTTTTACAAGGGTAATCAGGGCCTACTTCGAAGCTTGGGCTCACGTTGACTTTCACTTTAGGTATAGCGCAGAGCAGGGTGAGCTTCCAACAAGGAACTGGAAACCCAAGGTTTCTTAGGAGAAAACTCATTTTCTTCTCCGAACCATGCCGGTAATGAAGAAAACCCCGGCAACAACAGTGCTTTTCAGGTAGCTTCGAGCCCGCATGAACGGAGCTTTCATAATGGGAAAAGAAGCCTTATGCCATCAGTCTCCAATTTCTAGGTTGACACGCAGCATACACGCAGGACCAGAGCTTACGGTCTCTACGCAGTGTTCTGGTACCGAAACGGTTGCTTAAGCAAAGTCCCTAGGAGTCTTGGAAAGCTTACTACCGTGAAACTAAAGCAGAACAGCGATGAAGGCCTCATGGAGCTGCTGCACGCCTCCCGTTTTGCCAGCATAATCAGGGCCTTACTTCGAGGCTAGTGCTCACATTGACTTTCACGTTTGGTATAGAGTAGAGCAGGGTGAGCTTCCAACTAGGAACTGGAAGCACAAGGTTTCTTTCGAGAAAAGTCATTTTCTTCTATGTGCCATGCCGGCTGTAAGTAAAAGCACGGTAACAACAGTGCTTTTCAGGTAGCTTCGAGGCTGCATGAAAGGAGCTTTCAAAACGGGAAAACAAGCGTTGTGCCATCAGTCTCTAATTTCTAGGTTGACACGCAGCATACACGCAGGAGCAGAGCTTCCTGGTTCTACGCAGTCTTCTGGTACTGAAACGGGTGCTGAAGCAAGGCCCCTAGGAGTGTTGAAAAGCTTACTACCTTGAAACTAAAGCAGAACAACGATGAACGCCTCATGGAGCTGCTGCACGCCTCTCGTTTTACAAGGGTAATCAGGGCCTACTTCGAAGCTTGGGCTCACGTTGACTTTCACTTTAGGTATAGCGCAGAGCAGGGTGAGCTTCCAACAAGGAACTGGAAACCCAAGGTTTCTTAGGAGAAAACTCATTTTCTTCTCAGAACCATGCCGGCAGTGAGGAAAACCCCGGCAACAACAATGCTTTTCAGGTAGCTTCGAGCCCGCATGAACGGAGCTTTCATAATGGGAATAGAAGTTTTATGCCATCAGTCTCCAATTTCTAGGTTGACATGCAGCATACACGCAGGACCAGAGCTTACTGTCTCTACGCAGTGTTCTGGTACCGAAACGGTTGCTAAAGCAAAGTCCCTAGGAGTCTTGGAAAGCTTACTACCGTGAAACTAAAGCAGAACAGCGATGAAGGCCTCATGGAGCTGCTGCACGCCTCCCGTTTTGCCAGCATAATCAGGGCCTTACTTCGAGGCTAGTGCTCCCATTGACTTTCACGTTTGGTATAGAGCGGAGCAGGTTGAGCTTCCAACTACGAACTGGAAGCACAAGGTTTCTTTCGAGAAAACTCATTTTCTTCTATGAACCATGCCGTCTGTAAGTAAAAGCACGGTAAGAACAGTGCTTTTCAGGTAGCTTCGGGCCGCATCAACAGAGCTTTCATAATGGGAAAACTAGCCTTGTGCCATCAGTCTGTAATTTCTAGGTTGACACGCAGCATACACGCAGGAGCAGAGCTCCTGGTTCTACGCAGTGTTCTGGTACTGAAACGGGTGCTGAAGCAAGGCCCCTAGGAGTGTTGAAAAGCTTACTACCTTGAAACTAAAGCAGAACAACGATCAACGCCTAATGGAGCTGCTGCACGCCTCTCGTTTTGCAAGGATAATCAGGGCCTACTTCGAAGCTTGGGCTCACGTTGACTTTCACTTTAGGTATAGCGCAGAGCAGGGTGAGCTTCCAACAAGGAACTGGAAACACAAGGTTTCTTAGGAGAAAACTCATTTTCTTCTCAGAACCATGCCGGGAGTGAAGAAAACCCCGGCAACAACAATGCTTTTCAGGTAGCTTCGAGGCCGCATGAACGGAGCTTTCATAATGGGAAAAGAGGCTTTATGCCATCAGTCTCCAATTTCTAGGTTGACACGCAGCATACACGCAGGACCAGAGCTTACTGTCTCTACGCAGTGTTCTGGTACCGAAACGGTTGCTTAAGCAAAGTCCCTAGGAGTCTTGGAAAGCTTACTACCGTGAAACTAAAGCAGAACAGCGATGAAGGCCTCATGGAGCTGCTGCACGCCTCCCGTTTTGCCAGCATAATCAGGGCCTTACTTCGAGGCTAGTGCTCACATTGACTTTCACGTTTGGTATAGAGCAGAGCAGGGTGAGCTTCCAACTAGGAACTGGAAGCACAAGGTTTCTTTCGAGAAAAGTCATTTTCTTCTATGTGCCATGCCGGCTGTAAGTAAAAGCACGTTAACAACAGTGCTTTTCAGGTAGCTTCGGGGCCGCATCAACGGAGCTTTCATAATGGGAAAACTAGCCTTGTGTCATCAGTCTCTAATTTCTAGGTTGACACGCAGCATACACGCAGGAGCAGAGCTTCCTGGTTCTACGCAGTGTTCTGGTACTGAAACGGGTGCTGAAGCAAGGCTCCTAGGAGTGTTGAAAAGCTTACTACCTTGAAACTAAAGCAGAACAACGATGAAGGCCTCATGGAGCTGCTGCACGCCTCTCGTTTTACAAGGGTAATCAGGGCCTACTTCGAAGCTTGGGCTCACGTTGACTTTCACTTTAGGTATAGCGCAGAGCAGGGTGAGCTTCCAACAAGGAACTGGAAACCCAAGGTTTCTTAGGAGAAAACTCATTTTCTTCTCCGAACCATGCCGGTAATGAAGAAAACCCCGGCAACAACAGTGCTTTTCAGGTAGCTTCGAGCCCGCATGAACGGAGCTTTCATAATGGGAAAAGAAGCCTTATGCCATCAGTCTCCAATTTCTAGGTTGACACGCAGCATACACGCAGGACCAGAGCTTACGGTCTCTACGCAGTGTTCTGGTACCGAAACGGTTGCTTAAGCAAAGTCCCTAGGAGTCTTGGAAAGCTTACTACCGTGAAACTAAAGCAGAACAGCGATGAAGGCCTCATGGAGCTGCTGCACGCCTCCCGTTTTGCCAGCATAATCAGGGCCTTACTTCGAGGCTAGTGCTCACATTGACTTTCACGTTTGGTATAGAGTAGAGCAGGGTGAGCTTCCAACTAGGAACTGGAAGCACAAGGTTTCTTTCGAGAAAAGTCATTTTCTTCTATGTGCCATGCCGGCTGTAAGTAAAAGCACGGTAACAACAGTGCTTTTCAGGTAGCTTCGAGGCTGCATGAAAGGAGCTTTCAAAACGGGAAAACAAGCGTTGTGCCATCAGTCTCTAATTTCTAGGTTGACACGCAGCATACACGCAGGAGCAGAGCTTCCTGGTTCTACGCAGTCTTCTGGTACTGAAACGGGTGCTGAAGCAAGGCCCCTAGGAGTGTTGAAAAGCTTACTACCTTGAAACTAAAGCAGAACAACGATGAACGCCTCATGGAGCTGCTGCACGCCTCTCGTTTTGCAAGGATAATCAGGGTCTACTTCGAAGCTTGGGCTCACGTTGACTTTCACTTTAGGTATAGCGCAGAGCAGGGTGAGCTTCCAACAAGGAACTGGAAACACAAGGTTTCTTAGGAGAAAACTCATTTTCTTCTCAGAACCATGCCGGGAGTGAAGAAAACCCCGGCAACAACAATGCTTTTCAGGTAGCTTCGAGGCCGCATGAACGGAGCTTTCATAATGGGAAAAGAAGCCTTATGCCATCAGTCTCCAATTTCTAGGTTGACACGCAGCATACACGCAGGACCAGAGCTTACTGTCTCTACGCAGTGTTCTGGTACCAAAACGGTTGCTTAAGCAAAGTCCCTAGGAGTCTTGGAAAGCTTACTACCGTGAAACTAAAGCAGAACAGCGATGAAGGCCTCATGGAGCTGCTGCACGCCTCCCGTTTTGCCAGGATAATCAGGGCCTTACTTCGAGGCTAGTGCTCACATTGACTTTTACGTTTGGTATAGAGCAGAGCAGGGTGAGCTTCCAACTAGGAACTGGAAGCACAAGGTTTCTTTCGAGAAAACTCATTTTCTTCTATGTGCCATGCCGGCTGTAATTAAAAGCACGGTAACAACAGTGCTTTTCAGGTAGCTTCGGGGCCGCATTAACGGAGCTTTCATAATGGGAAAACCAGCCTTGTGCCATCAGTCTCTAATTTCTAGGTTGACACGCAGCATACACGCAGGAGCAGAGCTTCTTTGTTCTACGCAGTGTTCTGATACTGAAACGGGTGCTGAAGCAAGGCCCCTAGGAGTGTTGAAAAGCTTACTACCTTGAAACTAAAGCAGAACAACGATGAAGGCCTCATGGAGCTGTTGCACGCCTCTCGTTTTACAAGGGTAATCAGGGCCTACTTCGAAGCTTGGGCTCACGTTGACTTTCACTTTAGGTATAGCGCAGAGCAGGGTGAGCTTCCAACAAGGAACTGGAAACCCAAGGTTTCTTAGGAGAAAACTCATTTTCTTCTCAGAACCATGCCGGCAGTGAAGAAAACCCCGGCAACAACAATGCTTTTCAGGTAGCTTCGAGGCCGCATGAACGGAGCTTTCATAATGGGAAAAGAAGTCTTATGCCATCAGTCTCCAATTTCTAGGTTGACACGCAGCATACACGCAGGACCAGAGCTTACTGTCTCTACGCAGTGTTCTGGTACCGAAACGGTTGCTTAAGCAAAGTCCCTAGGAGTCTTGGAAAGCTTACTACCGTGAAACTAAAGCAGAACAGCGATGAAGGCCTCATGGAGCTGCTGCACGCCTCCCGTTTTGCCAGCATAATCAGGGCCTTACTTCGAGGCTAGTGCTCACATTGACTTTCACGTTTGGTATAGAGTAGAGCACGGTGAGCTTCCAACTAGGAACTGGAAGCACAAGGTTTCTTTCGAGAAAAGTCATTTTCTTCTATGTGCCATGCCGGCTGTAAGTAAAAGCACGGTAACAACAGTGCTTTTCAGGTAGCTTCGAGGCCGCATGAATGGAGCTTTCAAAACGGGAAAACAAGCGTTGTGCCATCAGTCTCTAATTTCTAGGTTGACACGCAGCATACACGCAGGAGCAGAGCTTCCTGGTTCTACGCAGTCTTCTGGTACTGAAACGGGTGCTGAAGCAAGGCCCCTAGGAGTGTTGAAAAGCTTACTACCTTGAAACTAAAGCAGAACAACGATGAACGCCTCAAGAGCTGCTGCACGCCTCTCGTTTTGCAAGGATAATCAGGGCCTTACTTCGAAGCTTGGGCTCACGTTGACTTTCACTTTAGGTATAGCGCAGAGCAGGGTGAGCTTCCAACAAGGAACTGGAAACCGAAGGTTTCTTAGGAGAAAACTCATTTTCTTCTCAGAACCATGCCGGCAGTGAGGAAAACCCCGGCAACAACAATGCTTTTCAGGTAGCTTCGAGCCCGCATGAACGGAGCTTTCATAATGGGAATAGAAGTTTTATGCCATCAGTCTCCAATTTCTAGGTTGACATGCAGCATACACGCAGGACCAGAGCTTACTGTCTCTACGCAGTGTTCTGGTACCGAAACGGTTGATTAAGCAAAGTCCCTAGGAGTCTTGGAAAGCTTACTACCGTGAAACTAAAGCAGAACAGCGATGAAGGCCTCATGGAGCTGCTGCACGCCTCCCGTTTTGCCAGCATAATCAGGGCCTTACGTCGAGGCTAGTGCTCACATTGACTTTCACGTTTGGTATAGAGCAGAGCAGGGTGAGCTTCCAACTAGGAACTGGAAGCACAAGGTTTCTTTCGAGAAAACTCATTTTCTTCTATGTGCCATGCCGGCTGTAAGTAAAAGCACGGTAACAACAGTGCTTTTCAGGTAGCTTCGAGGCCGCATGAATGGAGCTTTCAAACGGGAAAACAAGCGTTGTGCATCAGTCTCTAATTCTAGGTTGACACGCAGCACACACGCAGGAGCAGAGCTTCCTGGTTCTACGCAGTGTTCTGGTACTGAAACGGGTGCTGAAGCAAGGCCCCTAGGAGTGTTGAAAAGCTTACTACCTTGAAAAAGCAGAACAACGATGAAGGCCTCATGGAGCTGCTGCACGCCTCTCGTTTTGCAAGGGTAATCAGGGCCTACTTCGAAGCTTGGGCTCACGTTGACTTTCACTTTAGGTATAGCGCAGAGCAGGGTGAGCTTCCAACAAGGAACTGGAAACCCAAGGTTTCTTAGGAGAAAACTCATTGTCTTCTCAGAACCATGCCGGCAGTGAAGAAAACCCCGGCAACAACAATGCTTTTCAGGTAGCTTCGAGGCCGCATGAATGGAGCTTTCATAATGGGAAAAGAAGCCTTATGCATCAGTCTCCAATTTCTAGGTTGACACGCAGCATACACGCAGGACCAGAGCTTACTGTCTCTACGCAGTGTTCTGGTACCAAAACGGTTGCTTAAGCAAAGTCCCTAGGAGTCTTGGAAAGCTTACTACCGTGAAACTAAAGCAGAACAGCGATGAAGGCCTCATGAGCTGCTGCACGCCTCCCGTTTTGCCAGGATAATCAGGGCCTTACTTCGAGGCTAGTGCTCACTTTGACTTTTACGTTTGGTATAGAGCAGAGCAGGGTGAGCTTCCAACTAGGAACTGGAAGCACAAGGTTTCTTTCGAGAAAACTCATTTTCTTCTATGTGCCATGCCGGCTGTAAGTAAAAGCACGGTAACAACAGTGCTTTTCAGGTAGCTTCGGGGCGCATTAACGGAGCTTTCATAATGGGAAAACCAGCCTTGTGCCATCAGTCTCTAATTTCTAGGTTGACACGCAGCATACACGCAGGAGCAGAGCTTGTTTGTTCTACGCAGTGTTCTGATACTGAAACGGGTGCTGAAGCAAGGCCCCTAGGAGTGTTGAAAAGCTTACTACCTTGAAACTAAAGCAGAACAACGATGAAGGCCTCATGGAGCTGCTGCACGCCTCTCGTTTTACAAGGGTAATCAGGGCCTACTTCGAAGCTTGGGCTCACGTTGACTTTCACTTTAGGTATAGCGCAGAGCAGGGTGAGCTTCCAACAAGGAACTGGAAACCCAAGGTTTCTTAGGAGAAAACTCATTTTCTTCTCAGAACCATGCCGGCAGTGAAGAAAACCCCGGCAACAACAATGCTTTTCAGGTAGCTTCGAGGCCGCATGAACGGAGCTTTCATAATGGGAAAAGAAGCCTTATGCCATCAGTCTCCAATTTCTAGGTTGACACGCAGCATACACGCAGGACCAGAGCTTACTGTCTCTACGCAGTGTTCTGGTACCGAAACGGTTGCTTAAGCAAAGTCCCTAGGAGTCTTGAAAGCTTACTACCGTGAAACTAAAGCAGAACAGCGATGAAGGCCTCATGGAGCTGCTGCACGCCTCCCGTTTTGCCAGCATAATCAGGGCCTTACTTCGAGGCTAGTGCTCACATTGACTTTCACGTTTGGTATAGAGTAGAGCACGGTGAGCTTCCAACTAGGAACTGGAAGCACAAGGTTTCTTTCGAGAAAAGT
This sequence comes from Eubalaena glacialis, assembly GCF_028564815.1. Classification (NCBI taxonomy): domain Eukaryota; kingdom Metazoa; phylum Chordata; class Mammalia; order Artiodactyla; family Balaenidae; genus Eubalaena; species Eubalaena glacialis. The sequence continues at coordinate 81,818,754 of NC_083726.1, read as the reverse complement.
CATTTTCTTCTATGTGCCATGCCGGCTGTAAGTAAAAGCACGGTAACAACAGTGCTTTTCAGGTAGCTTCGAGCCGCATGAATGGAGCTTTCAAACGGGAAAACAAGCGTTGGTGCATCAGTCTCTAATTTCTAGGTTGACACGCAGCATACACGCAGGAGCAGAGCTTCCTGGTTCTACGCAGTGTTCTGGTACTGAAACGGGTGCTGAAGCAAGGCCCCTAGGAGTGTTGAAAAGCTTACTACCTTGAAACTAAAGCAGAACAACGATGAACGCCTCAAGAGCTGCTGCACGCCTCTCGTTTGGCAAGGATAATCAGGGCCTTACTTCGAAGCTTGGGCTCACGTTGACTTTCACTTTAGGTATAGCGCAGAGCAGGGTGAGCTTCCAACAAGGAACTGGAAACCGAAGGTTTCTTAGGAGAAAACTCATTTTCTTCTCAGAACCATGCCGGCAGTGAGGAAAACCCCGGCAACAACAATGCTTTTCAGGTAGCTTCGAGCCGCATGAACGGAGCTTTCATAATGGGAATAGAAGTTTTATGCCATCAGTCTCCAATTTCTAGGTTGACATGCAGCATACACGCAGGACCAGAGCTTACTGTCTCTACGCAGTGTTCTGGTACCGAAACGGTTGATTAAGCAAAGTCCCTAGGAGTCTTGGAAAGCTTACTACCGTGAAACTAAAGCAGAACAGCGATGAAGGCCTCATGGAGCTGCTGCACGCCTCCGTTTTGCCAGCATAATCAGGGCCTTACGTCGAGGCTAGTGCTCACATTGACTTTCACGTTTGGTATAGAGCAGAGCAGGGTGAGCTTCCAACTAGGAACTGGAAGCACAAGGTTTCTTTCGAGAAAACTCATTTTCTTCTATGTGCCATGCCGGCTGTAAGTAAAAGCACGGTAACAACAGTGCTTTTTCAGTAGATTCGAGGCCGCATGAATGGAGCTTTCAAAACGGGAAAACAAGCGTTGTGCCATCAGTCTCTAATTTCTAGGTTGACACGCAGCACACACGCAGGAGCAGAGCTTCCTGGTTCTACGCAGTGTTCTGGTACTGAAACGGGTGCTGAAGCAAGGCCCCTAGGAGTGTTGAAAAGCTTACTACCTTGAAAAAGCAGAACAACGATGAAGGCCTCATGGAGCTGCTGCACGCCTCTCGTTTTACAAGGGTAATCAGGCCTACTTCGAAGCTTGGGCTCACGTTGACTTTCACTTTAGGTATAGCGCAGAGCAGGGTGAGCTTCCAACAAGGAACTGGAAACCCAAGGTTTCTTAGGAGAAAACTCATTTTCTTCTCAGAACCATGCCGGCAGTGAAGAAAACCCCGGCAACAACAATGCTTTTCAGGTAGCTTCGAGGCCGCATGAACGGAGCTTTCATAATGGGAAAAGAGGCTTTATGCCATCAGTCTCCAATTTCTAGGTTGACACGCAGCATACACGCAGGACCAGAGCTTACTGTCTCTACGCAGTGTTCTGGTACCGAAACGGTTGCTTAAGCAAAGTCCCTAGGAGTCTTGGAAAGCTTACTACCGTGAAACTAAAGCAGAACAGCGATGAAGGCCTCATGGAGCTGCTGCACGCCTCCCGTTTTGCCAGCATAATCAGGGCCTTACTTCGAGGCTAGTGCTCACATTGACTTTCACGTTTGGTATAGAGCAGAGCAGGGTGAGCTTCCAACTAGGAACTGGAAGCACAATGGTTCTTTCGAGAAAGTCATTTTCTTCTATGTGCCATGCCGGCTGTAAGTAAAAGCACGGTAACAACAGTGCTTTTCAGGTAGCTTCGGGGCCGCATCAACGGAGCTTTCATAATGGGAAAACTAGCCTTGTGCCATCAGTCTCTAATTTCTAGGTTGACACGCAGCATACACGCAGGAGCAGAGCTTCCTGGTTCTACGCAGTGTTCTGGTACTGAAACGGGTGCTGAAGCAAGGCTCCTAGGAGTGCTGAAAAGCTTACTACCTTGAAACTAAAGCAGAACAACGATGAAGGCCTCATGGAGCTGCTGCACGCCTCTCGTTTTACAAGGGAAATCAGGGCCTACTTCGAAGCTTGGGCTCACGTTGACTTTCACTTTGTATAGCGCAGAGCAGGGTGAGCTTCCAACAAGGAACTGGAAACCCAAGGTTTCTTAGGAGAAAACTCATTTTCTTCTCAGAACCATGCCGGCAGTGAAGAAAACCCCGGCAACAACAATGCTTTTCAGGTAGCTTCGAGGCCGCATGAACGGAGCTTTCATAATGGGAAAAGAAGCCTTATGCCATCAGTCTCCAATTTCTAGGTTGACACGCAGCATACACGCAGGACCAGAGCTTACTGTCTCTACGCAGTGTTCTGGTACCGAAACGGTTGCTTAAGCAAAGTCCCTAGGAGTCTTGGAAAGCTTACTACCGTGAAACTAAAGCAGAACAGCGATGAAGGCCTCATGGAGCTGCTGCACGCCTCCCGGTTTTGCCAGCATAATCAGGCCTTACTTCGAGGCTAGTGCTCACATTGACTTTCCCGTTTGGTATAGAGTAGAGCACGGTGAGCTTCCAACTAGGAACTGGAAGCACAAGGTTTCTTTCGAGAAAAGTCATTTTCTTCTATGTGCCATGCGGCTGTAAGTAAAAGCACGGTAACAACAGTGCTTTTCAGGTAGCTTCGAGGCCGCATGAATGGAGCTTTCAAA